>NC_051271.1:10037500-10390000 GCF_015220745.1 Sebastes umbrosus
TTGTATCTACATAGGGAGAGGGTCCTCTTCACGGAGTCCGCCATGTTGCTCTGCCATGTTTCTACGGTAGCCCAGAACAGACAAACCAAACACTGGCTCTAGAGAGAGACTTTATCTTTTTTACGTTACCTGAAGGCCACCGTGGCGCTCCGACACGCTTGGAAAGCAAACTAACAGCTGATTGTAACATTAAAGTGAAACTTAACGCTCGGGACACAAACAGCGGTCTCCTGGATTAAAGCCTTGTGTTGTGCTGTATTTGTTTCATCCACCAACCCACTTCAGTGTGTGTCTTTTCACTCTTTAAACTACGTCATCACACTACCAGCGCACTTTCTTCGAGCATCTACTGTTGCCATGATGAATTGAACGCCCGGTGTGTTTCATACAAGCGCTAAAGGCCAAGGGGCATGACAAAGCGTCGGTATTTGATGATGAGAACGAGCTGTGTGAGCGGAGGGTTATTCAGTTAGTTGCAATCTGCAACCACACCACTAGATGCCATTAATCCTACACACTGGTCCTTTAAATTAACCACCTGTACTCATAAAGAAGCACCGAGACCTGCAGTACACCACAGTGCTCTACAGATAAAGATTATCATTATTACGAAGACTCTGACGTAGCTCTTATTCAGGTACGTCAGAGGAACCGTTATTACAACATAATCCCACGCAAAGGAAAAGGATGGGAGGGAGACGCTGTCAAATACCAGATTACTATGTCCCTTAATCTCCCAATCCAAACAACAATATGAAAGGTGGATGGTAGTTGCTGTGTGACCCGGTTTAAGCCCTTTTGTGTAATCTGAGATCTGATGATATGAAGAGGGGAGGGAGGGATAAGGAGAGAAAGACAGAAAGGTTGTGAGGTCCTCCATGTTGGACAGAGTGTGAGAAAAAAATACAGATTAAGATGAAGAGATTATGACGTCAGATAATGTTACTACAACGTGTAATGCCATTTACAGAAAAGTAGATTTACACACACACACACACACACACACCAAAAGTGTAAATATCTTTCTAAAAGACAAAGGAACGAGTGAAAATGTGTGAGTTTTTCGGAGGCGATTTCTGGGCCTACATGTCCCTAAGGACGGCAGTGGATCCACACACAGTGTCCCACAGTAAAAATAGGGACCTGTGTGCGTAACAGGCATTTATAACTAGGAGAATTTCATATACACACACACACACACACACACACACCACAAATAACATTAAACAGTAATAGATGAACAATGGAGAGTTCTCTTCACAGGGCAAAAACAATCATGTGGTATGTTACTAAGTACATTTACTCAAGTGTTGTACTTAACTTACTTAATAAAACTTACTTGAGGAACTTTACTGGAGTATTTTTAGTTTCTGCTACTTTATACTTCTGCTGCACTAAAGTCCAGGTGCAAATAAATACTGCACTTCTTCTTACGCCACTTTTCAGATTAAGACTTTACATGTAAAACATATGTTTTGTGAATGAAATGTGATGCATTGTTATTGATTAAAGAATCCAGTTGTTAAATTAGTTTCTCCTTAAAAATGTGCTTGCATGTTATTACATAGGTAATAATAACATTCCTGTAAAACATATATGATACATATACAGTTTTATATTATAAAAAACTGTTTTAAATCTATGCATATGACACTCTGAATAGGGACTGTTTGCATAATGAGTACTTTTAATTTTTTTATTTGAATGCTTAATACTTATATAGTCTTTGTGCATCATCTATATGTACAACATCGTGTTGTTATTGTACAAAACAAATTATTGTGTAGTTCCTAATAAAGCGAAAAACAGAAAACAAAATGAAACTCCTGTCAGATAGATCTGCTTAATGATAAATACTGTGTGGTATTGCTGCTTTTACTGAAGTAAAAGATCTTAATTCTTCTTGCACCACTGCAAAAAATGAGTTATGCATATGTTCAAATCAGTTTGATAGAAGATATTCTGAGCCACACTATGAATTTGGGTCACAAGTAGCTGCCTCAGCCCCAAAATATGTTATAATAATACATTTTATTTATAGAGTTCTTTTCCCTAAACACTTTACGTGAGTAAAAATTGTCATAAAACAACGTAAATATAAATATTAATTACAAATTAAAAGCAGTTCTAAAAGGTGTTTTGAGATTTGGATGTGGACCCTGATTACTGATTTAAAATAATATGGATAAAAGTGACGTTTCCAGGAAGTCAATGGTGCAACCAGAAGTTATGACGGGGCAAGTTTGCACACTATAAACAGCAGCAGCAGCTGTGACGTGTGTGTTGGTTTCATTGAGGCCACAGGAGCTGTCCAGTGCTGAAAATCAATCCAAAGCCTGCAGGAATAATCGACAGCTCGGAGCGGAGAGGTGGTGGGGGTCGGGAGAGGAGCCGAGTACTACCCTAACCTTGAAAATGATTTTGGCCTTTAAAATCTTTTCCTTTATTTGTTTACACTCCCCAGATTTTTTTTTACAGTCGACTTACTCAGCCACATGAACGTTTTGTTTAAGCATTGATTGTGTTTTCTGAGTTAGTTAGAAAGAACAGGGACGCACAAACTAGTGCAGGACTTACTGAGGTGGAGGGTTCTTATTATTGCAGTTTAAAGTGGATTCAGGAAAGTAAACAAGTTATAATTCTTCATCATAACAAAATAAAAAATGCCTTTTTGGGGTTATAAGTATTTTCAAATCTTCCCCGTAGAGCCAACAGATGTTACCACAAATAAAAAATAAGAATATGAAGCTGTAAACTCTTACCTTGGTGTTACAGTAGACTGAATCACTCGGAGACTAACATTGGTTTCATCCTCATAATAAAGATGTTTGAGTTGTTGTCTCCTCTTCTTTTCCTCCTTGTTTTTTCCTTCAATAAACAAACAGCTTTTCCATAAATGTGCTCCCAGATTTCTGTTGCACAAACTTGTACATGTCTCCAGTGTGAGCTTTGTCTTGTTGCTCCATAGTGGCTGAACAGAGTCGCTCCTGCCTGGTGGTGGTGATGGTTGTGCATCTGCTCCGATCCCTGCCAGTGTGTGTGTGTGTGTGAGTGTGTGTGTGTGTGTGTGTGGGAGAGAGAGAGACAGGGAGAGAGAGGGAGAGAGAGATAGAGAGAGAGAGAGAGTGAGCGCTCTGATTATGTTCCTATTTATATATATGCTATTGTTTTCCCCAGAGTGTGGAGATGTGGATTGTATAATTTAGACTTTAGCCCACTCAGACTTGCTCTGACATCCAACAAAACACACCAGTGAAGACTATTGTAATCCTACAAGACTCTGTAGGAGTGTTTCTGAGGCATTTTACAGAGTGTTTGTATTGACTCTCTATGGTACAAAATGGGGTTTATTCTGGTCTCATATTGCATTATGACAAGTATTAAATATACTTAGTGTATAACTGTGGCAATCTACAGTAAGTTAATAATGATTTTGAATGTAATGTTTTAAAAATATATATATAAAAAGCTGCATTTCTTAATCATAAAGTGTTTGTTGGTGGCCTTACGTCAGCTTTTCCATGACCAAACAATAGGGGAGAGGCTCTTCAGCCGTTGATCAACAGTTGAGGCTTGAGTTTTTCCTTTTTCATACAAAAGCTGACTGATTTTAGTTTAGATTTTGATGGTTTCAGATCATCAGGTAAGACAGCTGGCTTGGACAGAGAGGTCATGCGTCATTGGTGCTCTATATGGTGACATAATGGTGCTCTGTATGGTGACGTAATCCAGCCTTCTTATGGAGAGAATTGTTTTTATTTTATGTCTCTTTTTATTTAAAGTTACAATCTTGATGTCCTCCGTTTCGTTCTGTTTGGCAGCATTTATGGTGATTAGTGGTAATTGCAGGTGTGTTTTTGGATCTCACTTCCCAGAGACCCAAACAGTGTCGTCTTTGTCGCCACAGACACTGATAATACTGCAAGGGCTTTCATCAGTGGGCCATAGGCTCAATCACCATTGTGTTACTTAACAGGTATTTATTAAAATGAAAATGTTCAAGATTATACTTTAAGATATACAGTATATTCCAAAGAGAGACTTGTATTGGTACCCAATTCCAGAGGTGTGAACTTGCATCACATGACTTAAAGTTGAGTCAGACTCAAATCATGAATTTGGACTTGCAACTCGGCTTTGACTTTAAAGGGCATTCCAGTGATTTTGGGGGGCTATCCTGACTTTTATTCCCGAGTTTTCTGTAAAGCTACAAAAACGTTGGATCCTACATTTCCCATAATGCACATCCATAGCATCTTCTATTAGACATCTGTTATAAATGATAAATATCCACACCAGAGTTTGTTTTTTTTAGACTAGAAAACTCCTTCTGATATAATGGAGTAGTACTCTCCATGATCAGTAAACTGAACTTCAAGTGTAAAATTAGTGGAGTGCCCCTTTAACCAAATAAAACCCAAATATTTTTAATGTTCATACTTGTATTTTGTGTTTCTACTAGAACATGTTTACATGCTTTAATGTTCAAAAAACACATTATTTTCCTCATATTTTCTGTCTGAATATACCTGTATTCAGCCTCTGTCTGAAACGCTCCGTTTTAGCGTCTGTCTTTTTAAGAGCCCCTCCTGAAAAAGCCAAGTCTGCTCTGATTGGCTTGTGAGAAAAATATGGTGCACCTTTGCAAAGGTCGTTCTCAAGCTGAGGGTGATATATTCTAATGAGCCTATGTGACATTGGAAGAGGAGCCAAATCTGAATGTTGTTGAATCACATGTTTTCTGATCTAGACAGCCCACAAAAAAACTGACATGGTTGTCATATTTCTCTCCACATACCCAGATGGATGTGCACAAGCACTGAAAAAGTAAATTTTTCATGATATGTCCCCTTTAAAAACTGTTTAAAGACAATCAACTTTTAATTTTCCTGATAATGGATAAAGTTTGAATCAATCCAGCAGCAGCCGATCACGTTCAGATGTGTTTGTCAGTTACAGACCAGACAGGCATCAGATTGTCACATTTGGATTTAAAGACTCTGCTGCGGTCAACATTTAAACTGTGACACAAGACTACCACCTGGGAAAACAGCTGATCAGTTTGACTTTATATGTTATAATGTTTATTTGGAAGTAATTTGAAAGAGTGATAGTTTAAAGGCACTTATTTAGGACTGAAAACACAAAGTTTAGGACTTTGACTTGTGACGTCTTGACCGGGGTTGTTCCACCTCTGCTCAATTCTCTACATAATTACAATATTCTCACCATTGTTAAAATGTTAATCAATGCTGACTTAATCCTACAGAGTCCAGTAGAGGATTTCGCAATTTAGCATTTTTTTAAAGACACAGATTACTTGCGCTGTCAACCATGATGAGTGAATCGCCAGTCTCCTGAAGATAATCAGAGAGGCGGAAGAGAGTAATTGCTCCAATCTCTGCAACTTCCACCAGTTCACTGCTTCCTCCTCCTCCTCTTCCTCTTCCTCTTCCTCCTCTGTCCTGCATCTTCACCTCGAGCAGCAGCACCCAACCAACAACTGCACTGCTTACTTTTTTTCAACTCAGCTCTTATCTAATTTTTTACTTCTCATTACACGAATAGTTGTGATGAAAAGTAAAAATTACATCTAACATTAGCGGTGCTTTTTACTGAGAGGTTAAATGGTGGTGAACTTTAATCTCAGCTCATTGTCATCCGTCTCATTTAGATGTAATCCCATGCCAAGGGAGGTGATTAAGTCATGTGTTACGTCTCGTTAAACACAGGTTACATAATAGTGATTTGTATTTACTTTCTGTTGCAATTACTGGAAATTTAATTTGGTGAGTAACTCTTAAAATGAGGAATTAAAACATCCGTTGTTGACCTGCAATTTTCAGAGAATCCAGAGCTGAAGCGATAAGTCGATTAATCAAATAGTCTATAGGAAGAGAATTAATCAGCTACTATTTTACCCTGTTCTCATTCCCTAGGGCGTCAAATACCAACGCTTTGTCATGGCCATCTGCGTTCAATACCACCGCACAAGGCACCCTTTAGCGTCAGTTTGAGACGCACCGGGCTTTCCATTAACAACAATGTAAAGCCATTCGCGTCAATATAAAACGCTCAGGGAAAGTGTTGCTGCTTTGGTGACGTAAGAGCGAAAGAGACACACAGGGCGGGTGGGAGGTTTTGGTGGATGAGTATTGCCTGAACCTAAGCAAATGTTTTATTTAATTCACAACATTAAGCACGTATTTACTGAAACCAAAAAGTGACGCCGAGGGGTCTGACAAAGCGCCACTATATGACGAGTTGGGATGAGAACGTGTTTTGATAATTATTTGTTTAAGTCATTTTTTTTTTTTTTTGAGCAAAAATGACACATATTTGCTGCTTACAGCTTCTCAAATGTGATGATTATTAAGGACGTCACTTTCTGGCTCTGGGATGTTGAGAGAAGCGTTTTTCACTGAGATGACGAGTGGATATCTGCAGTGGGTAGAAATGGAGCAAATATGATTTAAAAAAGTATTTTTTTATAAAACGGTCACTATATCCTGACAGTAGTGCATAAGACAGGTAATCTGAAAATAATCATGTGTCTCTGTGTCCTTCGGTGCTCCTAATGGCATCAGCAAGATTTCACAGACCGGAGGAAAACAACTAATCAGAGCCGAGCTGGAGCCTGCCATCTCTGAGCAGCTGTCAATCACTCGCGAACTCCGATCAAACGGTCAAACTAGGCAGCGCTGATCAAATATGAATCAAAATTCTGTTACTGTAATGACTATTTCTCACCTCAAATGTTTTCAGAAACATCTTGTAGCTGTAAAATGATAAAGTTTGTGCTTGGTTGAGGAAATACCAAGCACCGCCCACCAGCCGGAGCAAACTTTCTAATTTTACAGCTAGACAGTACACTACAAGATGTTTCTGAAAACATTTGAGGAGAGAAATAGGCATTACAGTAACAGAATATTGATTAATATTTGATCAGCGCTGCCCAGTTTGACCATTTGATCGGAGTTTGCGAGTCATTGACAGCTACCTTCGTTGATTGAACGCTCATTAGTAATGCTCTCTCTCTCTCTGAAATGACCTGTGATTGGCCAAAGTCTACCGTCACAGCTAGATTTTCTAAAGCCTGAAAACAGAGCCATGAGGAGGTGCAGAAGTCTAGTTATCTCTCAGAAAACTTGAATTACAATATCCTGAAAGGTTATTATGGAATTGTTGCCCAATGATGCCAAAAACATTCTGCCTACTGCAGGTTTAAGTCCCTCCGGTCTTAATATCTCTCAGAAAAAGAGGGATTTTCTTTTGGCAGCCTGGTTGACGTTTGATTTGTTTGCTTGTGTGTGTGTGTGGGGGGGAGCCAAAATAATCTCTCCTGCTTTAGTTTCTGATAACCATTCATCCCAGAAATAGACTGAACAGAGAAATGGCTGCTGCTGCGGCCAAAACCATTTTTGTACTTGTTTCACAGATTGAAAACCATCAGTCAATAAATTTAAAAAGCATTAATAAATAAGAAAGGAAATGTTGATTGAGCACGGTAGCGCGACTGAGGGCGACTTTATGGTTTCTTATTTCAGACCTCTTTGAGGTGTTATTGCCAATTAGACACAACTCTTTAGTTTCCATGGGAACCTTATTTCTCTCTTCTTTCTGTTCTTTCTCTCGCATATAAATACACTCCCTCTCTCTCTCCACGTGGTTTATTTTTAAACCTCCTTTCTTTTTAGCTTCATGAGACAACAGGTGGGTGTTGTATTTGCGTAGGAGGGGAGGAGGTGTGGGTACAATAATAATAATATACTGTAGGTCTGATCAGTGTGGGCACAGATCAGAGGTTATAGGGGATTAACTAAGTGGGCACACAGTGGGAATGAGTGGGCTGACTATAACTCACAGTCGAAGGAACACAATGTCCTCCATGACACGTCTGAATGAAAGAGTTGTTACCGTTGTTGTGTTTGGTGAAGGCAGCAGTTTGATGATTCATGTAAAGTTTTACAATAAAATACGAGGTGACACTTACACTTGAGAAAAGCGGGTTTCACACATGATAGTACAATATGTAAAAATAATAAATTAATACTGCAGAAGCACAAAGATAGCTGTGTTTCAGCACACTGTGGTGTCTACATAGAAAACCCTCTAAGTGTTAAAACATGCATCAGGACGTGAAACTGAGGTGAAGGTAAGACCATTCTCACTGCCAACACCGCCATCTGTGTATAGAAATAGCTCTGATCTAGGTGGCAGTGAGATATTAAAGCATTTTAGCGGCATATTTTGCTGGAGGCGCTCCTGTATTTCTGTCTCCATCGGGAGCATCCATCATTTCTCCTTATCACACGTATAAAAACACACATGCATACACACTTAGACACCTACAGTGCGTTTTTTTTCCTCAGAGCAAACCTCTTTGAGGAGGTCAATGACAGAAAACATTATTCTAATAACTCAAATGTGATAAGCAGATGATGGGATCTATTTTCTGTAGTGCCGGCCGTCTCTGTGGCCCCGCTTGATGACTCCCCCTCGAATGCCACGAGAGCCAATTTACTCAGAAGCAGGCGGACGCCTCATTTCTCACCGTGAGAGCTGATTCAGGTCAACATGTTTTTAGAAAAGCAGGCCAATGGGGGCGGGAGGAGGGCGAAGGGGGGGCTGTCATTCCCAGCGGATGAATAAATTTACTCTAAATAAGAACTGTATACAGTGACGCTCTGTGCATTAGAAACACCAACATGCCACGTATACACTTTATTGTTTTGTGTATCTTGTTTTCAACCTGTGGCTTTTGCTCAACAGAGACTTCTTGAACAATTTATGAAATTAACACAAAACAACTCCAATAATGTGCACTCATTGTTGGCAGGTTTTGTATAAATAAAGTGCTGCAAGCAGTACTTTAATTTCTCCCCAGACAGACTTACATAATGAAACTATTATTCACAACACAAAGGACCAGACTGAAGCATTTCTTGTTGAAACAGAGAAATATCTGTGATGACATTTACCAACTTTGCACACTGTGTTCCTACACAGTGATTTAAAACACCTATCCTTAACTTGATTTATATGCGGTAACACTTTATTTTTCCCTCGCTATTTAATATTTATAAGCAATCATAATGTTGTTGTAAGCAGATATAAGGTTATGTTCAAGTCTTTATTAATGTGTCAAAATGTATCTTTTTCAAAAAGCCTTTTATTAATTTTAGCACACTGTTTTATTTTCAACTTGTCTTATTTGTTTATTTGCCTAAAGTCCTGAAATGTTTTAATCCTGATTCAATCATGTAAAGCACTTTGTAACTTTGCTTTGAAAAGCAATTTATAAATAAAGTTGTTTTTTTTATTATTATTATTATTATTATTATTTTTATCAATTCCTCTTGAGAAGCATCCGTAACAGAGTGACAATAAAATATGTCTTGATATTTTTAATTTATATTTTTTATATTTAAATTAAATATATTTAATTTTAAAAGTGCTTTGTAAATCAAGTTTATTATTATTATTATTATTATTATTATTATTATTATTATTATTATTATTATTATTATTATTAATAATAATAATAATAATATTAATATTATTATTATTAATATTATTATTATTATTATTATTAACTCCTCTTGAGAAGCATACATAACAGACATGAGTGACAATAAAATTTATCTTAATAGTTTTAATCTAAATATTTTTATGTTTAATTTAAACATTGAAACATGAATGAAATATATTAAAATAATTAATTAATTTATAAATACTCTCCATGACAACTGAGCAAACTCCATTCGCTGATGAAGACTTTGGTTTATGAACACATCTGCAAACAGTTTTAAACCTGCCTGTGAATGATTTGTACAAAAAAAAAACAGTTAATAAGTGTTTAATAAGAATTTGATAATGTGTGTGATTATGTAAAAATAAATATGATTGCAGCTATGTTATAAAAGGTAATTTATTCATTAACTGTTTATACACCAGCTGTGGATTCCTCATAGGAAAACTTTTGACAAATAACGCATAAATGAACACTTAAAACTGTCCTTACATGTGTTCACAATCTCATTATGTGTGACTTGTCTATATACTGCTTA
This sequence comes from Sebastes umbrosus, assembly GCF_015220745.1. NCBI lineage: Eukaryota > Metazoa > Chordata > Actinopteri > Perciformes > Sebastidae > Sebastes > Sebastes umbrosus. Next base: position 10,047,571 of record NC_051271.1, read on the forward strand.
TAAATGGGATGGTTAAAGTGATATCGCAATCAAATGTGAAAAATGTAAACCTTGCAACAGTTTAATGGTTTGGCTTTTTAATTGTTGATAATTATCTTAGTCAAAGCATGGCTCAAAAGAAGCGTTTAAGGAATAGAGAATATATGTTTCTATGTAAAACTTGAATGTACACGCTGTTCAAGTTGTTGTGTTCAGAAAGTTGTTCTGAGCAGGAATACTAGTAACGATCAATACTTGCCCTGGGTGACGGGCGTAGGATCAAGGTTAGGAGTGCTGGATCAATTTTTGCCCTTTATACTGATGTGATTGCTGATGTGGATTTAATTAATCATCCATCATGATTGGTCTTATTATGAGAGGCTCTGTTACAGAGATAGTTTCTCTGTTTTTCTATCAAAGTGGACCTATTTCCATGTTATTTCCAAACAGAGTGATGCAGAGAGGAATAATCAATCACACGTGATAACGTTTGTAACTCTGACGTAAAAGCCACAACACTAAAAGCTTAGCACACAGCATGTGACCTCACATGTCCATGAAGCTGAGAGGTGGACAAAATCAGTTTAACTGAAGAAAAACAGAAAGACTTTTAGATGACTCAGTTAAAAAAAATACACCTGCACAGTTAATTATCAAGTAGCAGCGTGATGTACCAGCTTTAAAATCACAAGTTCCTAACAGGCCAGGTGGTTGAAATTAATTTCCCACTATAGCTCACAAAATGATTCCATATTTAATTTGAATTATCAGAAAAATAACATGGCATAAAAGTAAATCATAATGTGCAGCTGCACTAGTAAATCCCCAGCAGGTTACGGAAAGGAAAAGCATCGCCTCTCTGGCTATCATGAAAAGTAACATAACCTGTTAAGTGATGAGTTTTCCTACATCCAGAAATGTTAATATGTGGACATTGTCGAACACGGTTTACAACCCATACTCAAAAACTGTTGTATTTTGGATGAAGAATGATGAGAAAGCAATAAAGTTGTGAACTGTAAAACCAAAACAATGAGCTGAAACATGCTACAACTCTCCACCGAGCTGAGAGGAGTTGCAGAATCAGGTGATAATCCTCGATGAGAGACATCTTTCATATAACACCCAGTCATTGATTCATTCTTTCATTCTTCATTTACTCAAATACTGTACCTAATTACAATTTTAAAGTACTTTACTTGAGTATTTCTACTCATGCTATGTAATACTTCTACTCCACTGCATCTCATAGGGAAATTAGTACTTTTTTATTTCACTACATTTATTTGACACTTAAAGGTCCCGTATTGTAAAAAGTGAGATTTCCATGTCTTTTATATTATAAAACAGGTTTAAGTGCTTTGTAAATACTGTTAAACTATCAAAACGCTCAATATACATTACACGGTTTTAAACGTAAACATTCTAAATGTGTCCCAGTTTATTTCCTGTTGCAGTGTATGTAAATAACATCAGCTGACAGGAAGTAAACATGGACCCAAACTGTTGCCAAGCAACACAATTCTGTTGCAATTCTGTTGTAAATCTTTTGATATTGTAAATTGTAAATGTGTAAATCTATCCACTATATATAGAGCCTTCAAAATTACAATATAGGAAGAGAAAAAGTACTTTCTTCTAAAAGTCCCACAATGCAATGCGTTTTATAGATGCAAAAATTACAGTCATGTGACACCAAACTAATCAGTGATGATGCAAAATGACGACAATTGATAGATGTCTCACTATTGATCGTCTACAGGGAGTGAAAGAGTGAACGAGGGAGTGATTTCAGACTTAGTTTTGAAGGTGATGACGTCAGTACATGGTGACCTCATTTCCCTATCAGTTATATATAAAAGCAATCTGGAGCAATTTAATTTTCACATCAGCAAAAAACAGAAAAAAGTGGAGCTCTGACAGTTTCGCAGTGATGACAAAATGTCCAAGTAGCTTCAATACAGTCATTAAAATGTTTGTTTTAAGTTGTGTCAGCTGAACTTTTCGGTCTGCATTTCCATGGATACTGAGCTCTACTCGCTCATTATAGCAACGGCTGCCAGGGAAGCTGAATGTAGCTCCGGTGACCACGTGGCACACAGCAGAAGACAAAAATATACCTCCCTTAATTGTCATTTGACTTTGCCAAAAAAGTTTAATTATACTCCCTCGTCTTGAAGGTTCATTTGATAGCGTTGCGTGACAAAATGTAGGCTTACAAAACTGTAATTAATCATCACAAACTAAGGACATGTTATATGTTTACACACACAGAGAGGCAGTAAACTGGGCCTTAGCACTCAATTCTCTAAAGCGTCAGAGTAAAGTACACTTTACTATCTGTGGAGGTTTGATGAGCAGAGAGGGAAGCAGAGGTTGTCTTTGTGAACATTCAAATGTGCATGTTTGTCCTCAGTTTGTGTATCTTCCTGTACTGTATCTATGATTGAACACACACAGACACCGATGGCTCTGTTGAGACAAAAGGCCCCCTCTTGTGGCTCATTCAAACACTGAAAAACAGCCTCAGCACTTTGTCCCCCGCTGGGAATGAACCCAACTAATGATGCCGACAGTTTTCAGAAACACACTCTACTTGCTCAGAGGAGTTTGGTACAGAAAATAAAGTAGAGCTATTGAATTTAGCACTTTACATTTCAGCTCTGTAACAACATAAAACCAATATATCCTCAGTATTGTTATATTACTACCCTCTGTTACATACAGCCTGACAGCATCCCAGACGTTATAGAGCAGAGAAGAGATGTGTAGTGAGAAGTGAACCCATCTCTTTTATCTCTCCTTTTTGTGACTGCACTGTCAGTAACCATCTGTGCAGGATGCCCACTACCGTCCATTAGACACCTGTCAAGAGGAGTCAGCGCTACGTTTCACTTTCTAAAGGCGATGATATTTGATAGGACACTGTCACCATATTGAGCCAATGTGAGAACCAATGAATGTTTGTTGTTCTGATAAAGGACCCCAGCCTCTATAGCCTCCATGATTACTCCAGACTATTCCCATCCTGGTGTGAAGAAACTGAGCTTTCAGTGAAGGATCTTCTCTTGGAAATAAAACTTACAACACTTTTCTCGGTGAACATGACGACCTTGGACCGCATTCATGAGGTAGAGTGGCTTGTCATATACAATTAGATAGGCTTTTGTCCATGTGCATCTATAGATACCTTATCTTAAGTATATTTGGCTCATACTGACAAGTATACTTAAAAGTATACTTGGCTTATACTGACAAGTATACAGAAAAGTCTTAGTATACTTGGCTCATACTGACAAGAATACAGAAAAGTCTTAGTATACTTGGCTCATACTGACAAGAATACAGAAAAGTCTAAGTATACTTGGTTTATACTGAAAAGTATACAGAAAAGTCTAAGTATACTTGGTTTATACTGACAAGTATACAGAAAAGTCTAGGTATACTTGGTTTATACTGACAAGTATACAGAAAAGTTTAAGTATACTTGACTTGTACTGACAAGTATACAGAAAAGTTTAAGTATACTTGGCTTATACTGACAAGTATACAGAAAAGTTTAAGTATACTTGACTTGTACTGACAAGTACACAGAAAAGTTTAAGTATACTTGACTTGTACTGACAAGTATCCAGAAAAGTCTAAGTATACTTACCTCATACTAACAAGTATACAGAAAAGTCTAAGTATACTTATATTATACTTACTTAATCTTTTGATCAAGATATACTTAAGAAAAGTATAATTAAGTATTCTTGCCTTATAGGTCTACAGAAAAGACTACTTTCCTTGTAGTTGTGCTTACTTTTTTGATCAAGTAGCCTATTAAAGTGTGTGAAAGTTTGTAAAAGGATGTTTTGATATGAATTTACTTCAATTCATCAAGTTTTTGGATTATCCGTTCACCGTAGAGGCATGTGAGCACAATGCATTTTATTATTATTTTTTTAATCTCATCACATATCATCAAATCAAATAGCAAAAGGAGCAAGTCTCTTTATGTAATACATAAATCATTGGCTAAGTACTATAAGTTAAAGTATACTTTCATGAACTAAAATGCATAAAAGTATTTCTTTGCTAATTGAGATATTACATTGTTAGTGACATGGAGGCCTGACTCATTGAGTTCTATTTATAGTAAGAACATACTTTTAACAATGTATATTAGTATTATTATGCTTATATGCAATTCAAATATAGATATCTAAAGAATTAAGCTTTAATCTCCAAGAGCCTGCCTAATCAAAACTAATTGTTTTGATGATAGTTGTTATTCATATCATGCTAATGACCAAGAGCCTCCTGGGAAATAACCACACCAGATCTAATGAAAATAAAGGCTATTTTAGTGCTAAGGTACCTGAGGAGACCCAGCCAAACACCTTGGATGAGAGATGGACATGGCACTCCCTGCTGAGGACCGCTACTGCCGTCAGTTCCAGCCCAACACCTTTGACCTCTCCCGCTGCAGCTCCTGCCTGAGGCCCGATCACATGCACCTCAACACCAACACTACTAACGTTACTACTGATGCACAACACAACGAGTCACAAGAGAGGGTATGTAGACTATGTACATGAATCATTCAATAGTTTTGCTAGTCAATCTAACATGACACATTTTGCAGTAAGAAAAAGCAGCTAGCTAGTAGCAGCGATAATGCTAACACAGACTAGTGGAAAGAATGACCTGCGAGTGGCAGCAGGGGTCTAGTTTTTCGGCAGATGAGATTTACATAATTAATTTGATTATTATCCAGGCAAAATATTATATACATAAAATGATATGGCTTTAAAGAATACCAAAGAAACAACATTGTTTGTGCATTTCAGGGTAGAGCTATTTGATTGTAGCTCAATCGTAAATTTGCTAGAAGTGAAGATTTTGCTTTTATCATTGTCCAAAATTTCGCTTGTAGCAGATTATGATAAATTCCCTGATGCTCACAATCAGCAACAGTCACGTTTATGTGACCAGTGATCATTGTCATTGGTCCCATATTGTAAAAAAAAAGTGAGATTTTCAGGTCTTTTACATTATAAAGCAGGTTTAACTGCTATAAAAATACTGTTAAACTATCAAAAAGCTCAATATATACGGAGAGATACACACAGCCCGTATTCAGAAATTGTGCGTTTGAAACAAGCCGTTAGGATTTCTGTCCATTTGTGATGTCACAAATATACAATATTTAGACCATTACACGGTTTTAAACATAAACATTCTAAATGTGTCCCAGTTTATTTCCTGTTGCGGTGTATGTATATAACATCAGCTGACAGGAAGTAAACATGGACCCAAACTGTTGCCTAGCAACGCAATTCCGTTGCAATTCCATTGAAATGCACTAAAACGGAGCGTTTCAGACAGAGAGTAAATACAGGTATATTCAGGCAGACAGTACGAGGAAAATAAAGTGGTTTTTTTTTACATTACAGCATGTAAACATGTTTTAATAGAAACACAAATATATATGTACATCAAGATTACAAGTTACATATTGAGGTCAAACTCTATTGACATTAGGGTCAGTTGTTTTTTAATGACTTGCTTCCATTCAATACTGACGGGTTTGTTAAAACTGCCCCACAAGTTGCACACTAAGGTCATGAAGTCAACTTATAACAGCATCACCAAGTGAAACTACTGTGGAGGTGGGGGAAGGATAATACAACAAGGTGGCATTTGATTCTGTATCATTAATTAATGAAAGCTCATTACAATCCTCAGGGAATGGGTTGTAATCTGATATGCCCATATGACACATTCAAACATGCCCCCTCACACAGCGCTGGCCCACTCAAGGTCATCTATACGGGGGAATAAAGTCAAGAAAGGTCTTTATTTAAAAAGTTATTACTGTAATGTGGACTATATTTTGAACTGGAAACAAAAGACGAAACTTTACACTCTTTAAACCTGCATCCAGTCAAGAGATCAAGACGAGCAAAACTTTTGGCGTCTGCCTGTTAATGAGAGGTAGAACTGAAGGAGGGATCAAGATAATGATGAGAAAAGAAGTTGAGTGGGCGGTTCTGGTAATGCAAAAGCACTAGAGCAATGAAATAATGATGAGCATGGCCAGAGACTAGCTTGAGTTACGTCCTGTGCAGTCTAAATGTATTGGCTTAGCTAGAAGAACGAAGGGAGAGAAAGAAGGAGGGAAGGAGGAGAGCTGCTGAAAGCTTCAACGGCAGATTTAGCTGAAGGACAGCGAGCAGTCACAGTAAGTGAAATGTGTGTTGTGTTTAGACTCGGGGTGTTAGTTGGCTCTATGTTAGTGCCTACAGAGCAAGTTTGTTCTTTAAAATGTATGGGATAAAAGACACCAGACTGTACTTTTGTCAGGCTCATAATGTAATGTAAGTGATTTTGTTGCTCTATAATATAAATTATCAAATGTAAAAGCATCAAAACATTCTCTTTTGAAAGCAGGTGATAAGAAATCTCAATAAATATCTAATTTACAGACACAATCAAATGAAACAGTGCCACGAAGATTCCCTCTAGGAACAACTTCACTATTCTGACTCTTCAAATTTGACCTAATTTCTTTTGTTTGAAATACTCTAATAGTTTAACTTTCCCTGAATTATCCAAATGCTTAAAAATTGTGTTTCTGTGCTGCACCGACTAGGACGCAGATGATGATACTCGCGCCCTGTATGAGGTGTCCACAAGTGGCAGTAGTGATGACGTCAGCGGTGGTTGGACCTACGAGTGGAGTCTGGTCCGCAGTCTGAGTCCTGAGTGGGAACTTAATATCTGTGACACTGACATACAACCCAGGTGACTGTATCCTGTAACCTGATTTTAGAAACCACTTTAGTTTTTTTTTTACCAAGAACATTCTTGCCTATCAATGAATGAGCTGCTTAACCTATCTTTCAAGGATCTAAATTAGTTTCATCTAAAATAAGCTTAGAGCTCCGTATTTTTAGATAAACAATGGATTAAATGACTGTATTTTGAAAGAGGTCGCTCAGAGTGACGACTAGAGCTGCAACGATTAATCAATCGAATTAATCAAGAAAATAATCGTCAGATTAATCAACAATGAAAACAATCATTAGTTGCAGCCCCAGTGACGACTTATCACCCTCGACAGAGCATGTGAGCATCTTCCTCTTGGTTTTATTTTATGGCCCACAACTTCACTGTTCTGGTTCGCTCTCACCCCTCTCATAGGGTTTTCAGCGGAAAAACCTCTAATAAACCTACTGTATGTTACCTGCCCAGTCAGCACCAGATAGTTAGCAACTAGCTGGTGAACTTAATGGAGCATTTAGGAGCTAAAGAGCCAGATATTTCCCTCAGGAGTTGGTGGAAACCAAAAACACAGAGGTAAAAGGACAGAATATTGGACTCCCATTCATCAGGTGGCCAGAAAGACGACTCCAAATGAATGCTGATGTTGCTTCGTGTCTGCTGGCTGTGTAAATAAGCAACTGTTTGGCAACAATTCATCCTAAAAAACCCTGCTCATATCATGTTGCAGTAGAATAATCAGTACAAAGCTTGCATTATAGGGAAATTAACAATCCTCTAAACCCAGTAGCAGGAAGAAGAATGTTTGAATGTTTCTCTTTTCAATACCCAGAAATCATGGAAAGTTTCGTCTGCAAGCTGAACACATTACGCTCATTTCTACCAATAGAGCTGGTTTGTGATGCTGTATATGAAAGGATTTCAGAGGCACGATCTAATGTTTGTAACTCCAGCTCTCTTTTGATGGACTGCACACTCGCTGGCATTCACGTGACTGTTTGTGTTTCATTTGGGCAAACAGGGCAAATCTAATGGATCTCTGTTGTACTCTTTTCTGTTGCAGCCTTACTTTTGATTAATCAGATTGGCTGTATTTTTACTGGCTTTATTGGCTGTAAAATGTTTCCTTGTGCTGCCATAAAATTTAAAACATATATATATATATTTTCATCATCGCATCCTGTTGTAAATTGAGATTTATTTTTGTGAAGATTTATTTTGTAGATTAACTTCTCTTAATTAATTTATCATGATGACAGAAGGAATGGTAACTATATCATTGCAAAGTTTAAGATACCCTTATTTTTGTCTTTAGATAGGAACTACATAACACTTGGCACACCTGCAGTGTTGCTGCAACACGTTCTCATCCCAACTTGTGACGTAGTGTCGCTTTGTCACGTCCTTTGGTGTCAATTTAGGTTTAGGCAACAAAACCACTTATTTAGGTTTAGGATAAAAGTACATGATTGGGCTTTAAACTACGTCACCACAGTCACTCCCGGCCCACTTTCTCGGAGCGTTTACTATTGCCGGATTGGTTTACATTGTATGAACCCACCCGCGGCATAACACAGCGGGCGGATGGGCAGGTAGGGTGTGAGTGGAGGTGGATGGGTCCAACAAACACAAGGCTTTCATCCAGGAGGCCACTGTTCGTATCCTGTGCGTCACGTTACAATCAGCGGTTCGCTCGTGTCTCATGTTCACAACGTTCAGTGTCATTCACACTGTACAAACGCAGTAGTTTTAAGCCCAACCATTTGTTTTTCCTAAACCTAACTATAGTGGTTTTGATGCTGAAAAATAAAATGACACAAAGGGGCGTGACAAAGCGTCGGTACGTGACGAGTTGGGATGTATTTGACACTCTGACAATGAGAATGGGCAGGTTATGTTAAGCTGGCGGAGTGATATGCAGCAAGTTAGAAGAGAGTGAAGTATTATGTTTGAGTCAGAAGTATTAAAGTAGGCCAAGTTGCACTAAAGAAGCTGATCCTGTGATTTTACTTTCACCTGCGAACAGAAAATATGTTGTAGTTAACAGCATTACACTATTATCTTTCAAACTCCTTATAGAATTTGTAGGCGACTTTCTAGTAAACACAACTGACAACTCGGTGTTTTGCACCAGCTTCCTTGTCCATATATCTGTGATGACCTTGTGCTTCCCGCCTCCCCCAGCTCTCCAAATCAGTGGGACTGTCCAGAGAGGAGCAGATCCCTCAGCTCAGAGAGGCACTGTGTGGCCCAAAGAGATATGACCCGGTTGGACCCGTCCAAAGCCGACAGCACCTGGATGGATGAGAGGAGGGGCAGAGACAGGTCCCAACGGACATCAGGTACAGTCAGACATACTGCACCATTAAACATCTCATGCTCTCTTACGGGCTACATTGACCTCAGGCTTGTATGATTTTCAGAGTCCAGAGGAGACAGGGAACAAGAGAGCGGCTACTTCTCTCCAGACAGAAGAGGTGATGGTGAGCGGCCGACGGAGGAAGTCAACAAACGGTCGTATCGTTACTACGAGAGGGGGCATCCTCTTCCCAGCAACTATGTTCCTGAGCCCAAAGCCTGCGTCCCCTACAGGAACATCAGCCTTGGCGTGCCCTCCCAGAGGAGGAACCAGGAGACGTATATGCAGGAAATGTGGAGAAGTGAATCCCCAGAGAGGTACACGTACCACTCCAACTTCAGACGGGGAGCTGATTCACAGAATAACTCACCAACACGTCACAGCTCTGTGAGCCCAGATCGCTACAAGTTAACTGAACCTCCACGTAAAAGCTCCCTCTCTAGGAGTCAGGCTCGGTCTCATGCCTCGTCTCATGCCACCTCTCCGCTTCCATCACACGGTCTTTCTCGGCACACATCCGGCAGGTCCAGTCCATCCCGCAGGAGGGGGTCCATCGCCTCTCGGACCGTCTCGCCCTCTAGAGCCACCCCTTCTCACAGGCGCACAGACTCTTCCCATTTACAGAACGGTGAATACGATGCTCAAAAGAGGTGCAGCCGAGACTCGAGGAGTACATCGCAAGCTTCAAACAAACACAGTTTGGACTCTGAGAAGCTGTACAGGAATCTGGAGTCCATCTCCCGCCGCGGCTCCTCAGCCGTCCAGCAAAACTCATATGAGGGATCTCAAGCATCTCCTCGAACCAGAACAACCGTCAACAGCTCGGCCGACACTCGCACACGCAACAGCCGCGAAATATCACCGACCAGGAACGGCTACAGTACGCACAGCCACACCCCACAAAGGGAGCCGCACTCCAGAGACAGCAGACTGAGTCCTTCTCAAGGCTCCTGGCAGGGGTCCTCACACTCTGTACTCAGCCTCCCACCCTCTCGTGGTTCCTCCACATCAAGACGAGGTGCGGACTCTCAGACGCTTGGTGGTTCACTGTCACATGTTGCAATCACAGAAACTGACAAAGGCCATGATGAGGGGAATACGCAGGTCAGTGGCGACAGAAGCAGGAGCAACATAAGGCGAGGCATGGAGGCCTTACTGATCTCTGAACCCAAGAAGGCTGCAGTAGAAGCGGAAGAGGTACGTATATCAGGGAGCAGCCAACTAGCGGCGTGGCTCTATGGATGCTCATGTCAGTCTGTCTGTCACTCGGTTAGATGGATTGTCATGAAGTTTTGTTCAGACATTCATGATCCCCAGAGGATGAAGCCTAGAGTCAAATGTTTCCACAATTATTGGCCCTTTTCACAGCAGCCATTTTGACATATCATTGCAGGGTAAACAGGTGTAATTAATAACATTAATTGTGGCCCTGGTATTGTGCATGCTGGCTCACTGGAATGTGACACACTAAATAGACAGGGACCATCATTCATTTTATCAATTACAGCTGTGTTTACCCTGTGATGCCATGCTGTGAAAAGGGCCTATTGGATGGATTGCCATGAATATTGATTCACACATTTGTGAGCTCTTCAGGATAATAACTTTAGTGATCCTCTGACCTTTTATCTGACCTTTCATCTGGCGCCATCATCAGGTCAAAATTTCAATTTGTTTAATACTTTTGTTTACGACTGATCACCTGCAAAATTAATGAAATTCCCATCAGCCTTAACTGTACTTTGTGTTTAGTGCTAATTAGCAAATGTTAGCATGCTAACACGCTAAAGTAAGTTGATGAACATAGTGAGCATTATGCCTGCCAAACACCAGCATATTAGCATTGTCATTGTGAACCATACAGTCTATTTTGTGAACATGTTAGCTTGCTAACGTTTGCATTTAGCTCAAAGCACCACTGTGCCTAAGTACAGCCCACATATGAAGAATAGACTGTATATAAAGATGGGCGACATGACAGCTCCCCAAAAGTGAAGCCAAAACATCTTGATCGCCCCCTGGTGGCTGGCTGCAGTATAGGTCATAAATCCCGCCTCCTCCATGTTAGCGGATGGGACGTGAGCCAAACTAAGAAGTCAAAACTACACGTCAAATATATTTTTCAGGTTGTTGTTATCAGGCTGATGTATGTTCAAGTGTTCATTTTTCTGATAAATTTGGTTTTAATGAGTTATTTGATGCTATAAAAGGGGGGTGAGACGTCATGATTGACAGCTGCTCTGAGTGAAGTAGTAGAGGAGATGTAACTTTAACTTTCCATAACCGTCACAAGTCTGCGTAATAAGACAATTTGATCATAATTATATATAGAGATATTATGGTTAGTTGTTGTGCCTAGCCAATCAGCTACCGTGGTGCTAACGTAGCAGCTAAGTGGCTCACGCTAACAAGTTGCGGCCCTGCCCTGCTCGTGATTGGACCGGGCAGGTGTGTGGACGCGATGACGATACCGCGGATTCAAAATCTTAAGATGTCAGCTCCAGTATCGGGACATTTTGCCTTCACTTTTGTACAGTGAGAGGATGTGGAGACGCGTTGTCCATCTATATATACAGTGTATGGTGCAGCCTCACAGAGCTGCTAGCATGATGTAGACTCTTGGTATGTTTCGTGTCAGAGACAACTCTTACTACCGCATAACATGTAAATGTTGATCAATCTTTATGAATCTGAAGGTGGTGATGACCATAGACGACTACATCGTCCTGGCTAATATTCCAACTATCCAGCTGGAGTCGGAGGAAGAGTTGCCAGGGATGAGGAGGAGGAACCAGAGTCCCAGCCCGTGCAGGGAACAGAGGCTTAAGACTTACAGGTTGGTGGTTCCGTATGGTGTTTGGATAGCCATAACAGATAGTCCCATGACCATGCATCGAGTCTGCATTCTTAGTGCATGTGTTTCTTTAAACTGTTCCTTTGGAAGATTCGTAAAAAAAAGTAGTGTAGCGAGTATAAAAAAGACTTTGAAGATATCTTTTCATCTGACCATATGTAATTGCCTTAGTTATGGTCAAAGAAAAGAGGAGTACTCTAGTAGCCTTTGCAGAGGAATGTGACAGTACAGTAAGAAAAAAAAAGGATATAAATTGTGCATATGGTGAATTTATGTGTCTGTCAGATCATTCTCTGCACTTTAATTTAATTTCTCTGAAGGTGCCAAGATGAAATAGACATCTACAGTTCACGGCTCGAGTCAGACGAGAGGGGGAGAGGCCGAGAGAGAGGCAGAGACAGACGAGAGAAATGTCGGGACTCTGAGAACGGACGATTGTCTCGAAGACAGTCAGTTGCATCTCTTCATTCACAGGTACGAAGCAATAAACAAGGAAATCTAAACGTTGAAACAACAGAGCTTGTAACCCCTGTGTGTTTATTCTACCAAAGAGTTCAGATAATCAAAGTGGGAAACACAGATCTTCAAAGGTGAAGGAGCGAGCTCCTCCTGAACTCCCGCAGACACAGGTGAGCACGGTCCCGTGACTTTTCTGCATCTGCATAAATCACACGAGTGTTTGGAGGAAAATGGGTCATTCATACATTCATTCTAAAGTAGATCCCTGATATTTATTTCAAGTCTTTTACCTCAGGCTCCTCTCTCACAGAAGCACCTTGCAGGGAGAAAAAAGCCATTCGTTAGCACTCTATGTTTTAGGGCAGCATGTTCATATGATTTATCATTTATATATTAATAGTTTCTAGGATGGTTCAAGCCAATGCATCCTGCAGTGTCAGCGCTACAGTGTCATGCCTAAAACTGCTGAGTCAATGAAACATTCAAAATGTTATTTCAATGCTTTGAATCCAATACTAACCACAGAAACCATTTTCTACTTCAGAAAGCTTGACATGACATGACTAAGAGCTACATGTGATCTCAAGTTTGTGACTTCCCCATTTCATCTCACATCATGCATTTTCTCTTTCTTTCTCTCCTCCTCACAATATATACTCGCACAATATGATGCATGCATGGTAAGTATGTTATTTTATGCTTTAATAGCACCTGTTTACTCTCAAGTCAGTCTAATAATGCTCATCAGTTCCTCTTTCTCTTCCTCTTTCCCACTGTTTAACAATGACAATCACAGTTTACACCTCTTCCTTTTTTATGTTCCCATTCTGCACCATGTTTCCCATTTTTCGTGCTTTAAAGTTTTGCCTGCCGCCCCCTCTGTATGCGTGCTTCAGAATGATGTCGTTATCTCACACAGACACGTTCGTCTGTTCTGACAGTTTCCGTTTCCTCTATATTTCACAACCATGCGTGAGACAGAAACCGCTGCAGAATGCTTTCAAAGAGCTTCATCGTTATGCTTTAATTACAGGTTTTGATACTGGAAGGGGTGGATGTCCAGACTGGATGAGCATGGCAAGGTACATTTTTAATTTTTAAGTTATTCTAATATTTTTTTTTAATAAAAGTTATTGTCATTTTCTATTCTAATTCCTGTTGTTACCACAATCTCATACACCAGAAAGAGGGCACAAAACTGACCCAGAAACTATCTATAAAGACGTCCACATACTATTTAATGTTGTCCATGTTTACTGTGTTTTTGCTCAGTGGAGGAAACACTGGTTTGTTCTGGGTGATACTTCGCTGAGGTACTACAGAGACTCGGAGGCTGAGGAGGTAGGAGCTGATGTGTGACATTAAAGTAATTCCTGATTTGTAAGAACATTTATTTCATGTTAATCTATAGCACTTCATTTCAACCATACAGGAAGTTGAAAGGGTTTTGTGCACATTTTGCAACCATAACATGACCAATATCATCGGTTTTCCTAAAATGATTCTATGGAACCAATTCATCCGTCTTGGGATGTTTGTTGTTTGGGATAAATACGTATTATTTGTGCTGCAGTCCGATGATCTGGACGGAGAGATCAACCTGACGTCCTGTGTGAACGTGTCAGACTGTGATGTAGAGAAGAACTATGGACTCCAGCTACAAGTACGTATTTACTGTACTTGTGTTTTGCTCTTGTGTCATACAGTACACCATCAGACAGATGGACAGTCAGACACCCCCCACACTAACCCCCGTTTCCACATCAATTACATGTTTGGCTGCTTCCTGTTTAACAGCGTGTGTGTGTGTGTGTGTGTGTGTGTGTGTGTCTGTCTTTTGATCTCGTCCAGACAAAGAGAGCAGTGTTCACCCTCTCTGTTATGACCTCCAGAATACGACGGAACTGGGTGAAGTTACTAAAGCAGGCGATCCAGAACAACACGCAGTGAGTCTGACTTTATACTGGGAGACAGTGGTGGAGGAAGTATTCACATCCTTTACTCAAGTAGCAATATCACACTGTAAAAATACTCTGTTACAAGTAAAAGTCCTACATTGAAAATGTTAAAAGGACCGATGTGTAGCAATTAGCGGGATCTATCGGCAGAAATGGAAGTGAATATTAATAAGTATGGTTTCTTCAGTGTATAATTACCTGATAATAAGAATCGTTGGGTTTTCGTTACCTTAGAATGAGTCGTTTATATCTACATAGGGAGCAGGTCCCCTCTCCACGGAGTCCGCCACGTTGCATCGCCATGTTTCTACAGTAGCCCAGAACGGCTTGGGCCGGAGTCAATAACTTTACTCGCTCCCATCTTTCTTCACTACTCACTTCCCTCGTACACACACACTCAACGCACTGGCTCTGCTCCAAATGCCCTCACTACTTTTACATTTGCATACATGCATTTTTGCGTTGCATACCGTAGTTTTTCTACACGCTTGGCACACGGAGCCATTTCAATTGGTTGCAGTCTCAACCTCACCGCTAGATACCGCCAGATCCTACACACTTCTCCTTTTAGTAAAATTGCATAGGTGTTATTAGCGAAATCTACCTTAAGTATAGAAATTAAAAGTACTCAGTGCAGATAAAAATTATATTATTATATAATAAATTATAAGATTATTATTGCTGATGCCTTTAAAAATGTACTACTGTTGGGTAGTTAAATAACATTGTGTCATACTTAATTTGTAAAGCAACCAGTAATTAAAGCTGTCAGATAAATGTAGTGGATTAAAATTAACATTTTTCCCACTGTACAGTATCCATCTGCATTGTATTAGAGTAGAAGTATAAAGTGGCATGAATAGTAAATACTCAATTAAAGTGCCTAAAATTTGCACTGAAGCACATTACTTTACTGGTAAATGTACTTAGATACAATCAACTCCTGCTGAGAGACTACTGTTTACTACAATCAGAAAGGTGCAAACACAGACATACAAGAACAGTCACAAACATAGAACATAACACAGTGAATGGGGCAATTTGAAGCTAGTTTGCAAATATATAAATATAAGATCATGCCAATCACGCACAAAATAACGTAAAAATACCAAATATATTCATATAAAGATAAAATCAATTCAATATAAACAATACAAATGTAAAAGACACAAGAGTTAAAAGCAGTGACCAATCTATAGCTGACCAACATTGCCCAATACTACAAGGACACGCAATGTAAAAAAAAATGCAAGTACATTCATTATTTTGAATTCTATTATTCTATACACAGACTAAACTTGCTATTTACTTTGGCTGTTCACTCTTAATGGCTTCTGGAATCAAATCAATGTAATATATGTATGAGAAAGAGAGAATGAAGCCAAAAAATCCTGAATTAAATTAAGATTGTTGAGGTACAAAGTTCATTCTTGATCTGCGAAACAGACTAAATAATCTCACTTAATTTAAGGTCCTTTTAGTAGTTATTCCGGAGCCTTTAATCAAAAGTAAAATACTTTTATAAAACTTCTACTTTGGCTGACAATGCTTACCGAATCATAATATATATCATAATATATGTGTACAAATTACAATTCAGGACATCCTTCATGGTGAATACTTGATGTTTATCATGTTATTCCAGCAAAATCTGATAAAATTCTCCATCTGGTTTTAAAAAACAGGCGTCTTATTGACCTGAAAATTCCTGAACACTGTGAGGAAATGCAGACAATGTGATTGGGTGGTCCGTCTGTAGCGAGCCCCCTCTATCATCTTTCTTCTGATGTGTAACACTATCCCCCTGTCTTTCCCTCATGCTGACCTCAGCCAATCACACACCGGCAGCGAGAAAGAGAACCCCCTCTCCCGGAGACCGTCGTCATGCCAACCCCCTGCTTGGTTCACCTGCAAGGACTCCGGCTATGAACCGACCGCTTCCAACTCCAACGCCGCAGCTGCAAACTCCCATCAAGCCGACCACCGCCACCACCAAGGTGTAGACCTGGACTTATCTCCGTCCAGTCAGAGAGAAGAAGGGGAGGGCTGGGACCGCGAGCAAGCCAAGCGATTGGAGGAGAGGAACAAGTGGTTTGAGGAGGGGGTCCCTCTCGGTGAGATGGGCAGCAGGTGGGACTCAATGGAGCTGAAAAGGGGGAGTGTACCTGTGCCTGTTATTGAAACCTTGGACTCAGAGGTCAACAGGAAGTGGGTAGAATTTGAGACGCTGTCATTTAGGGACATGAGCGCGCAGTCTCTCATTGGAGCCCAGGCTTATCAGTCAAGCACCCCGGAGGCATCGCAGTCTCTCGTTAGCTCCCAGGCGTATCAATCGAGCCCCGAAGAGGCTGAACACCCTGTCACCGGTTCACAAACTGATATATCGAGCTCAAAGGGGGCTCTTCCATCTATAAATGGAGCTCAAACCATTCAAACAAATAAAGCGGAAGCACTTCAAAAGGAGGTAAGAAAGAACTTCACTCCATTAAAAAAGTTTAAAAAGTGATGAGCAGAAACACTAGCAACACCTTTAAAGTGTTTTCAATGCAAGGAAATGGTGTACATTTCAATCTTTTCCCTCCCCATTACACTCTCTATAAATCCATCTATCAGGCCCTCTCTCTTCGGAAGCAAGTGGAGAGCATTAAGAAGGAGCGTGCAGCCATGGGGATCGAGGTGGACAGCCCGTGTGGCCCCGGGGCCCCCTGCAGGGCCAGACTAGAAGCCATGGAAGTAGCCCATCGGAAAGCACTGCAGGAGCTGCAGGAGAAACACGCGAGAGAGATCGGGGAGCTGGAGGAGCAGAGAGACAGGATGCTGCAGGAGGAGAGCCAGGCAACTGCTAAAGGTAAAGCATGAAGTATAACAGTATCCTGGAGGCAGTTTGCATTTCTTCCTTGTTATGCCTCTTTAGTTAAATATTTCTTGCAACCAGTGCCTCTCTGTATTCTTAATGATTTTATAACTATATTTGTGTCTTTTAAGATCATGTTTGTTTATGCTATGTCTTGATGCCTGTTCTCAATTAACTGTCTTGCGTTGTTTTTAATGCCGTGTGGTGAAGACAAATTAAAGGTCCCATATTGTGAAAAGTTAGATTTTCATGTTGTTTTTTTTTATTATAAAGCAGATTTAAGTGTTATATAAATACTGTGAAAGTATCGAAACCCTCAATCCATGGAGAAATACACACAGACCGTTTTCAGAAATTGTGCCGTTGAAACAAGCTGTCAGGATTTTTATAATTTTGTGATGTCACAAATATACAATATTATATAGTTTTAAACGTAAACATCCTAAATGTGTACCAGTTTAATGGTGCCTTCAGATGGGGTCGTGTTTACCGTGTTTATGAGATGAGTCCATATGAACGCCCCCCTCATGTTGTATTCACAACCTTGGAAAGTGGAAAGTTTCTGAAAGCTCAGAGTTCACGACTCGTGACGTGTTTGTTGACGTTGTGAGAAATAGCAGAGCCTATGGACGTACATTTTTTGGTGAGTAATAAGTAAATATATTGTAATTTTAGACTTATATTGTTTTTCTTGGTCATTTTATAATATGTCTGAGGAAAATGTTGATATTCCCAACGACCTCATCGTCAGATTTTTTTGTATGTCCGAAACCTTAGTATGAAACCAATAGTATACAAATTGCATCCTATCTCCGGTGAAATATTACAGTATGCAATGCTGGACACTACGGTGGCATAAATATCTCACAATGCAATGCGGTAGTGACGACAACGTTCAACAGATGTGGACGGACAGCTCTGTAACATCAATAACACTTTATAGTATAAGATTTTACTTTGCTAAGCGTGATATATATTTTGAATTAATTCTGACAAACCGTCGTTTTGGTCACGAGGTTGGTACAGGTTACCATGGTTACACGTCACCAACTGGCAAGGAGGCTCTCAGGAAGTGACGACGTACATTACTGCTCAGTGCGTCCGAAAAGATACATACTACTGTTTATTCACACAAAAGTTGAAAAGTTGTTGAACGATAGTGCACATATTGAGTATATAGTGCATAATATGCGATTTCGGACGAAGTCAATGACAGGAAGTAAACATGGACCCAAGTTGTTGCTGAGCAGCGCAATTCCTTTGCAATTTCATTGAAATGAGCTAAAACAGACCGTTTCAGACAGAAAGTGAATACAGGCATATTCAGGCAGACAGTTTGAGGAAAATTAAGAGTTTTTTTATACTTAAGCATGTTAACATGTTCTAGTAGAAACACAAAATACAAGTTATGAACCTGAAAATGAGCATGATATGGGACCTTTAAATAAAAAATTAACTACTTGTTCATCAAAGCTGTGGAGGCGCTGAGAGCAGCTCACAGGGAGGAGCTGGAAAGAGAGGTGGAGAAGGCCAGGAGGTTGGCTGGAGGAGCTGCACACGTGGATGCTTCACACAGAGGCCACATGTAAGTTTATTACAGTTGTCATACTGAAAGTGTTCTCCATCTCACTGGAGGCTTAAGATGTTCTACATTCGACCGTGACACCTCTCCCCCATCTCCTTGCATTATAATTTACACCATATCTCGTGTGTTTGTGTGTGTCAGGCCACAGGCGGACGTCTTGCACAGTGAGTTAGATGAGCTGTCAGAGCGCTACTCTCAGAAGTGCCTGGAGCTGAGCCGCACCGAGCAGAGCAGCCTGGGCCGAGAGACGGAGCTCAGTCACAAGGAGAGAGAGCTGGAGCAGCTCAGAAGAGAGAACCAGGTTTATACACACGTCTGATTTGATTCTGTTTTAATACAGCACCATACCACCTTATTAATTGTTTAAAATAATGAAAATTCTGTTTCTCCTTGTTCTTATAGGGTTAAACTAATAAGGAAACTTTCATAAGCATACTAGTTCACATTATTTCTCCATGACGTAACTTGAGCTAAAAATCTCTTTTCAGGAGCTTAAGGCCAAACTGGCGGAAGAGATGAGCCGCATGCGTTATTTCATCACAGGGCAGAGGTCGGACACGGCGTCTCTTGGCAACGCTGAGCGCACTGCGTCAGAAGTAGAGGTATTGATAGCAATAAGTTGTGACTAAATTAGATTCTACGTCAACTCATGTGAAAGTAGGCAATACTAAAACATCTTAACTTATCGCTGCATCCCAACCCAGTTTCATTTATTGCACCTGAAGTATTAATTTGGGCTTGAAGGACAAAAATGTTGACATTACTGTCATCATGGGGGAAGCAGAAAGCGACATTTGACAAATGTGCTGTGGGATTTTCAACCCACTTTAATAAAAACAAATTGATCATAGCATTTTTACTGTTTTTTCTCGCGTACACAGTAATAGCTCCCCATAGCAACATTGTCACCTGCTGTTTTTTTTTTGGTGGCCTCATTTGTGTTGAGCATCTGTGGTTGGTCACATTATAGTGAAGCACATACTGCCATCTACTGCCTGAATACCAGCATGGCTTCAGTGGTGGAGGATGTATTCAGATAATTTCTTACACCAGGGTAATAAAAGTCCTGCATTCAAAGTATTATCTGCAAAATGTACGTTTTTGTTATGCAGAGAAATTGTCCCTGTAATTGTTATATTTGTTATTATTGGATTATTGTTACTGATGCATTAATGTGCAAGTAGCATTTTACTCTTTTGGGTGGTCGCTTTTAACTGCATTGTATGATGTTGAGTAGTTTAATCTATAAAAATGCATCATATTTTATAAGATGATCATATTTCTTGTACGTAAAATCGTAATCAGCAAAGTAACTTAACAGTAGCGATCAAATAAATGTAGTAAAGTAAAAAACACCAATGTTCCCTCTGAAATGTACTGGAGTAAAGTATGAAGTAACATGAAAAGGAAGCACTCAAGCAAAGTACAAGTACCTCAAAATGGTACTTACTGTGCTTGAGTAATTGTACTTAAGTTACTAGGGCTGTAACTAACGATATTTCAAATGATTGATTGATTAGTTGTTTGCTCTATAATGTCATAAAATGGTGAAAAATGATGATTAGTGTTTCCCAAAGCCCAAGATGACGTCCTCAAATGTCTTGTTTTGTCCACAACTCAAAGATATTCAGTTTCCTCTTATAGAGGAGTAAAGAAACCAGAAAATATTCATATTTAAGAAGCTGGAATCAGAGAATTTTGACTTTTCTTTAAAAAAATACTCAAACTTACCAATTATCAAAATAGTTCCCAATTGAACTAATCGATTAAATGTTGCAGCTCTATTAGTTACTCTCCACCACTGTCCCACATACATTGTGACTTTCCATAATATATCTTTTTAAAATGGCAGCAGTCAGATGTCACATTTTGTTTTTCAGACATTACTAAGAGCAAAAGACAACGAGGTGCAATATCTTAAAAAAGAAATCAGCTGTCTGCAGAATGAAGTGCAGTCTCTTACAAAGGTATGTTTTATGATCTGGCCTCTCAAAATTAATACAATCTTACATGTTGAACATTTACAACGTTGATGTAAACTGTCCCCCCTGCTTGACTTTGATGCCTCTTCCATATTTGTTTCCCTAGGAGAAAGAAGCAGCTTATGAGCGTTATAAGGAGGCCTATGTAGAGCTAAGTGACATGAGGGGTCGTAGCCAGTTGGAGACGAGCTCCCTCAACGAACACCTGAGACTGGCCGACGCTGCACTTCAGGAGGGGGCGAGACAGACCTGACCAATGAGGACAACTGCTAAAAACTTACCTTGAAGAATAATGACAGCAAACAACAACAAAATCAAGACATTACAATAACAACATGTGCTGTTATTATGACTGGATATGACTTAGAAGAGTCAGAATGCGAATTATGGCAACTATTGTGTACTTGGAAACCACTGTGCGAAGATTAAACAATAACAAGTGTTTATCCATGTGTAATCGACTCCCTTTATTGAGTTGACAGACAAACATGCAAACAAGAGTGAAGGCATAACTATAAGTTTTGATAGCCTCACATGATATGAGATTTCCAAAAAAATGAATTCAGCGAAAACAACCTAAATAGCAGACGAGAGAGGGAGGAGATGGGTGGATGTGTTTAGATGTCAAAGTGCCCCATCTTCCCCTTCTTCCTTGAGCCGGCTGGTGTGCTCTCATTCAATATTGCAAAGCACCCTGTGGATGTGAATAAAAAAAAAAAGTCATCAGCTTTCTACTGTTTCTACTTATTGTCATCACTGCAACTTCACCCTTACACACCCTTTACACGTGGACACGATTGTGCATAAAAAGGTCCAAGCAACAGTGTTGAAAGGGTTAAAAAAGGTGCGGCTAATGTACACTTTGACTTTACCATTCATTTTCTGGAGTTGGCTCAGTCGTCGTCATCGTCGTCTTCAGGGACAAAGATGTCGTGCTCCTCCAAGAGAGCGGCAAAGTTCTTGCTGATCAGAGTTCCCACATACAGGAAAGGCACCACCACTATTGTCATGCGGATAAGACCAAATGGTGTCTGGAAAACATAAAGAGGAATAGTCAAGTGACTTGAAAATTAGTTTAATTAAGGTGTGACACATGAGCTATTCAGATTACAAACAATATTAATCCCCACCTCAGTTTGCTCTAGGATATTTTGGTCCAGATTTGGGATTTTGGACAACTGTTTCTCCGTAAGACAAATACTAAAAATCTAATCTCCAGAGTTACTATAGCAGAGAAAAGATGCCTTGCTCACTGGGTTGGTGGATATTGACAAAAATTGCAGTGGATTGTCGGGCAGCCGGATCCAGTAGTTTCCCTAGTTGCTCTTCCTGAGGCTTCTTCCATTTTTCCCCATTAAAGAGGTTTTTGGGGGTCAGTTTTTCCTTATCCGAATCATGAGTCAAAGTACAGAGGGTGTCGTATGCTGTACAGATTGTAAAGCAACTTGAGGCCGATTTGTGATATTGGGCTGTATAAATGAAATTGACATGACTTGAACACACCTTGAAGAAGGCTGTTTGTGCCGCTACGCGTGGGTTGTTACCCAATCTGAACATGTACCGGCATTGTTTTTAGCATTTCATAGCAATTTGAATAAAGGCTTTTCATTTTTTGCCAGAAGAGTGCTTTGGACTCCCCCTTTTTTTGACCTTTGTGTACCAAAGAGCACCTTCATCACACTGATTTGAACCTCCGAGCACTCTGGACGTTTTCCCTTTTTTGACTTGACATCGGGTGTACTAAAGCCAAAATTTGTCATAAGGCTGGGCAAAACATCTTACAAAAGTAGTGTGCTGCATTTATATACATTTTCAAGTTCAAAACAGTATTTCTAAGTATATTTATTGGAAAAACGTTTAATTAAAGCACAATATCGCTTTATGATTGTTCCTGATTTATTACCTAATTACTAACTTGAAGAGGCCCTGTTTTGAAGAGGGGCCCTGTGTTAAAATCATTCATTGTCCCAGTGTATATTCCTACATTAATGCACTTAATCAAATAAACCACAGCAAATCGTGGACCAGCTAGTATTCTAGCAGAGAAAGATAGAAAACCTTGCAGAGAGGATGGGAGGAATATGGGGTAAATGGGGGGCCATCAACTCATTTTTGTCCTCGGGCCCCACCGCCGGTTTTATCCAGC
Source organism: Sebastes umbrosus (assembly GCF_015220745.1). NCBI lineage: Eukaryota > Metazoa > Chordata > Actinopteri > Perciformes > Sebastidae > Sebastes > Sebastes umbrosus. The sequence goes on from NC_051271.1 coordinate 10,070,518, forward strand.
CATGAACTGAGCATTTCTTATGTTGTTTTGGACAACATATTTCTTTCAATCTGGCCCTTTATCATGGCCTTGAGGGGGATTTTTCCAGTTTTGTTCCAATTGCATTGAATATCTGAGAAAGGTCAAATAAGTCAACTTGATCAACACATCATAACATTCAGATGTTAGGGAGACTTAGAGCTAATGTTGACTGTGTAAATGTTATGTGTATTGGACATCATTACAGCTTCAAAAACATACTGTATAACATTATCCTCGACCTTTCTTACCTTGACAACAACAGACACCAAGATATGTAGTGTTTGGCTAGCTCAAACTAAACAATTCATCAGAGTTTCATGTTCTAAATACACAGTTTCTAACATAAAATGTCCACTTGAATCCACTGAACTGATCAAATAAGAGGTTTTACTTCCTGAAAGTGCACCTACATTGGTGTAAACATGCGTTTGATTGGCTGACTGGACTAACCCCAGCGCGTCTTCTGTCTTTCTATTGGCTACAGCTGCTGTCAATCCAGCTTTAAGTCCCGCCCACGCTGTCACTCATATTTCTTGTCAGTTTTTCTACTCGGTAACCGAAGGCAGAGTAAAAACTCACTTTATCCGGTTTCGGTAGGATTGCCCCCGACGCCGTTGATACTAACGTCCTGCTTTGAGTCGTCCTGGATATGTTGGATGTTTTAGAGCCCGTGTTTCGGCTCATTTTCGCCGCATTTTGGGTGAAAAGTCGCAGCGGGAGCCGCAGTATACTCGCCATTTTTCTCTCCAGTAATGTGATAGAGGTAGAGGGGGAAGGCTGGCGTTGCTATGGGCGGGACCGGGACGCCTTATATGGGCACGACGTGACGTATGACCAACAGAAATAAATAATTGTGGTGCATTAATTGAATTAATTAGTTATATAGTGAAAATTAAAATATGTGTCTGTTTCCTGTAACTATTACATCTGTAGACGTTATGACCTCATTTAAATTCAAGTAGCCATACACAGGTGACTTCACCAACTGCTATGTCATTTAAATAAAGTTTTCACACAAAGTTTATGAGGGAATATGGATAATGATTTCAGAAAAAGTAGTGATATTGGTGAGCTTCTACAGGAGGAATAATTAAGATAGGTTACGTAAAAATTCACAATAATGGTAGACCCTCAGAAGGGAATGGACTCTTGTTTTTTGAAAATCTTTTATTTTATTTATTATTTATTTTCATATATATATTTTTTTCTGTTTATGTGTATCTTCATTTTGTTAGAGGTGCCATTTAACTGTATGATTGATACTGTGAAGCTGTATATTGATTTTGGCCCTGGAAGAAAGGGAAAGGTTGAGAGAGAACGGGTGGGTTTGTGGGGTATGTTATGTTTGTTAAAGTCAATCCTGTATTGAATATATTGCATAATAATGCTGATGTTTGTATAACAAAAAAAAACAATAAAGACATTGTTAAATTAAACAAGTTTTCACACAAAAAAAATGTAAAAAGTACTATTTATTAACAACAAAGAAGTACAACATCAACAACAAAAAACATAGTGAAAACAATGCAATTTTGTATCAGGGAAGTAAATTATCCATTAATCAAATTAAAACAACTTCAAAGGTTTCTTTTGTTGTTGTTGTTTTTCTTTTTTTCAAATCTTTTTTATTGTTTTTTGTTTTTTGAAGACATAGATAGATAGATAGACAGATAGATAGATAGATAGATAGATAGATAGATAGATAGATAGATAGATAGTAACTTTATTAATCCCGAGGGAAATTCAAGTTTCCAGCATCACAGTTCCATAGTGCAAAAACATCTTAGTAAAAAGGCAATAAAAAAGTTAGTAGTGCAAAGTACTAAGTACAAAAAAATATACCAGATATAAAAATACAATATACACAAAACAAGGCACTGTAAATTATCATAACAGTAAGAAAAACAACTTTAGGTTGAGCATGGGCAACAACATGTATCAAAACTAACATTAAAAGTAAATAGAAATGAAGTAAAACTGGTCTAGGAGAAAGTAATAAAAAATAATAATAATAAATGAATAAAAAAAGAAAAGAATATATATATATATAAAATATATATATAAATATAAAAAAATATATATATATACAAGTAAAAATATATATATATTGACTTTTTTATTCATATTTTTTTTCATTCACACACACATATATATATATATATAAAAGTTAAAAAAATACATATATATATATATGTGAATACAAAAATTATGAATAAAAAAAGTCAATATATATATATATCACATTAAATAAAAGAAACAGGGCTCATCTCAAGCTAATTTGTACATATCAACTGTCTCTTGATAACAAAAAACATATATTTCCTAACATTTTCATAGTGACGTGTGTAACGTTACCAAAAAATGCCAGCAGCGCGCGAGGAGGCTGACTGCCGCACTTTCTTCTTCCTCGAGGCGGCGGAGGTGACGAGAGCGCGCTCTGACTCCACGGCGGGTACGCGCACGGAGGACGGAGAGAGAGAGTGAGAGAGAGAGAGAGAGAGAGAGAGAGGGGGGAGGAAGTGGAAAAGGCGGAAGAAACGAGGACGTTGAATAAAACTTGCCAACTTCTAGCCTGACTGGCTAGAAACATACACCGCTACAGAGGCTATGTTAAGAACTGTACACAGATTGATCCAGCTAACCCACCAACATACCTCATATTCAGTCAGTCCCGCTTTAACTCGACACACCACCGACACACGGGACTCAACGGTTCAAACAGACGTTAGCCGAACCGACCAACAGCCAACCGTTAACCGTTACAAACTCACATCCAGCCGGTTGTTAAAGTGCTGTTACAACCAGCCAGTTCTACCAACACACCCAGCTCGCTGCTGCTGAGCTCTCAGCCTGGACTGGGTTTACTCTCCTTTAAGTAGAAAGTTAACCGCGGGTTTGTGTGTTGGAGGAGGCGACGAGGCCTGCCGTCGAGGAGGAGGCTGCTGCTGCTGCATGGTGTGAGGAGAAGAAGACTGTTGCTGGAGAGGAGTGACTCACACTAAGCTAGCTTCAAAACATGTCGGCCCAGGCTCAGATGAGAGCCATGCTGGACCAGCTCATGGGGACGGGGAGAGACGGTGAGGACGGAGGCTGTGTGGTGGAGATATCTATATGTCTGAATCGGATCTGGATACACAGAGCAGGCATGAGTTAGTGTGGTTAGCATTAGCATGGAAGCTAATGCCAGTCAGTGAGGTGAGGCTAGCTAACATGAGGATAGAGCTAGCCGGCTAGCTACCTGTTGTGTTTGAGTGCACATGGCAAGTTAAGTTGTTTGCTAACATACCACCACAAATAACATGTTTTTGATCATGTGCTGTTTTCTGCCTGGCTCCAGATGTTGTCATTTTATCAGATTATATCTGATTAGAGAGCAGCTAACTTTGTTTTTAGGATTTATACTGGTGTAAGGTAACAGATGTGTGTGTGACTCATTCATAGCAAGTCTGCTGCACCTCAATGATCTACTACAAGTCAACATTATTAACATTAGCAGGGAAAGCTAACCTCTAATATGCCAGTCTGTGACAGTGAGGGTAGCTAACATGAGGATAGAGCTAGCCGGCTAGCTACCTGTTGTGTTTGAGTTTGAGTGCACATGGCAAGTTAAGTTGTTGCTAACATACCCCACAGATAACATGTGAGCTGTGTATTTGATCATGGGTCATGGTCAGTGTGCTGTTTTCTTCCTGGCTCCAGATGTTCTCATTTTATCAGACTCTATCTGATTAGAGAGCAGCTAACTCTTTTAGGATTTATACTGGTGTAATGTTACAGATGTGTGACTTATTCATGGCAAGTAAAGTTTTTGCTAACATACCCCACAAATAACATTTGAGCTGTGTATTTGATCATGGGTCAGTGTGCTGTTTTCTTCTTGCCACCAGATGTTGTCATTTTATCAGACTATATCTTAGAGAGCAGCTAACTTTATTAAGGATTTACTGGTGTAAGGTAACAGATGTGTGGAACTCATTCATGGCAAGTTTAGTTGTTTGCTAACATACCACCACAAATAACAAGTATTTGATCATGTGCTGTTTTTCTTCCTGGCTCCAGATGTTGTCATTTTATCAGACTCTATCTGATTAGAGAGTAACTAACTTTTTTAGGATTTATACTGGTGTAAGGTAACAGATGTGTGTGACTTATTCATGGCAAGTTAAGTTGTTTGCCAACATACCCCACAAATAACATTTGAGCTGTTTATTTTGATCATGTGCTGTTTTCTACTTGGCTCCAGATGTTGGCATTTTATCAGACTCTATCTTAGAGAGCAGCTAACTTTTTTTTAGGATTTATACTGGTGTAAGGTAACAGATGTGTCTGACTCATTAATGGCCCCTCAATGATCTTCTACCATGTTTCTGACAAGTTAACATGTTCTTTCTGCTCTTGTGTGTTTTCTATTTTCAAGGAGATACCATGAGGCAGAGAATCAAATTCACAGATGAGCGAGTCTGCAAAAGTCACCTCCTGGATTCATGTCCTCATGATATTCTGTCTGGCACCGTGAGTACAATGTTGTTTACACACACACACACACATCTGTACAGAGAAAGCATCTATCATACACTGCAGACAGAAAGTATTAGGACAGCTGTTGTCATTGGTTTTGGGTCTTCTCCAGCACATAATGACACAATGTCAATATGCTTTCAGGGTGTACATTTATATTGTGTGAGCAGTGTTGGACACATCTTACCCCCCATTCAAATGTTTCACTGTCTCAGGATCAGATTGAAGGCAAAAAGCCCTGATAATGAGAAGGGAAGTTAGCTACAGTAGGCCTGACATAGAATCAGTAGGAACAGTATCAAGTGTCAGCTACGGTTTGGGTCACGGACTGCAGCCAGATTTTGTCTGTAAAGAATTGAATGCAACTTTTAACTTGTCCAATTACTTTCTGTCCCCTCAAACTGGGAGACTGTTAATAAAAAAAGGTGCTTTTGTCTCCATATAGTATGGATGCGGTAAAGAAATACAGTCCGTGTCAAAGACCTGGCCTTTTAGCACTGATTCAAATGATATCACATTTACTGTCCCTAATGTGATGCCATTTAAAACGCTCTAAGACAGGGTGATATTTTAACATTAGGGAATTGCTGGCTTGACAAATCTGTCAAGATGAGTGAAATGATGAAGCGAACACAGTACATGGATGTCTTTCTCATTTCTGCAGAGAATGGATCTGGGAGAGTGTATGAAAGTCCACGACTTGGCCCTCAGAGCAGACTACGAGATTGCCTCTAAAGAGCAGGAGTACTTCTTCGAACTGGATGTGAGTAGTACACACACACACACACACACACACACACACACACCATCATGTAAAGCTCTCGAGAAAGTAGTAGTCGTTTTCTATGATTCCACTGTACTCAGTCACTGAGTAATACAACTCTTTATATGATATTATTTGGATAATTGATATATCGGTTTGAGTCCTTTTTTAAAAAAGTAAAAATTCTCTGATTCCAGCTTCTTAAATGTGAATATTTTCTGGTTTCTTTACTCCTCTATGACATAAACTGAATATCTTTGAGTTGTGGACAAAACACGACATTTAAGGACGTCATCTTTGGCTTTGGGAAACAATGATCGACATTTTTCACATTTTTTCTAACATTTTATTAATCAATTTATCAAGAAAATGATCGACAATAAAAATAATCCTTAGCTATAGCCCTAGAGTTTATCCTCGCCCAAATCGAGAGTGTAAAGATCAGTGTTGTTGTATGATTTACAGATTGTAAAGCCGTCTGTGACACACTTTTGATTTTTGGCAATGAAATTGATTTGACTAGTCTAAGGGTCTAATTTATAAGTAAGACAAACTCTGACTTTCTACAGTTTGGTCTAAGTGGTACTGTTGAATTGTGCGCAGAAGTTGGAGGTCTAATTTATAGGATGATTGAGAGCAGATAAACCTTGTTGTCACACACTTAATAACAGGCAGAAACTGTGCATATATATATTTAGTACTAGCAATACATTTTAAATTAAGAATTCTACAAAGTATTAAAGAAATTCCCAAAGAGTTTGTTGTTTAAAGGGACTATTTGTAACTTTCAGAAATGCTTGTTAACAGCGACACCTGTGGCCGTGAAATCAACGAAAGTCAGCGTCGGGCTCGCGCTTGCTCGCTCTAAATATACCTGAACGAGCGTCGCTCAAAACAGTGAGGCGACACACGTCAGCTAAAACCACAATATCACTCTATATTTCAGCTGCTTGGCAGTAATGTTAGCTGACCAGATGAAGGTCTCTCCATGAACATGATTTAGATCTGATCCTAGTGTTGGCTTTTCCTGCCTAAGTGCAGACTGAGGCAGCGGGGCTCTGCAGCGTGTCTCCCTGCTCTCTCTGCCCGCAGCCGGAGAGAGCAGAGGAGACACCGGCACCCGGTCGGTAACGAGAAGACAACGTAACTCTCTGAAGAGCTCCGTCACTTCACAAGACACGGAAAACCTCTGTTGGTCTGGAGGAGCTGCAGCATTTATTTCTGCACAAACGTCCACTGTGCATTCACTAGATATTCTCAGAGCTAAACTAACTCTAAACTAAGCGCGCGTTCACGTCTAGAGGTGAGAGAGAGAGAGCAGGCAGCGGAGACGAGGGTCCGGCCACACGCGAGCGCGCATATGCGAACGCGCATGTGTGCCGACCCACTACATTTATACGCTTAAAAAGTTACAAACAGTCACTTTAAGAACGTTTTGTAAAAAGATGCATGCATATCAGATTTATCTTGAAAATAAGTTTAGTTTAAATTTAATCTGGTAAATTAAATTTATATATTTTACACACACAAAAACTCATTTATCTCATGTGTTTGCTCGCAGGCTGCTGAACACCTTCAGTCTTTCATCGCTGACTGCGACCGCAGGACTGAGCTGGCCAAGAAGCGACTAGCCGAGACGCAGGATGAGATCAGCGCTGAAGTGGCTGCAAAGGTGATAAAGTCACTGTTGCTAATAATGAGATTATCATCCGGTCTTTATGAATTCTGTGCCCTTTGTAACGGAATAGTTAATCTCCTGGAAAAAAAGCACAATCACACCATGTGGTTATCATGAATCTGAGCAAAGCCTACAGCAAACAGCCTAGAGCTCATTTTTTTGTGTCTGTTTCTCCTGCTATGAAAAGGCTGAACGTGTCCACGAGCTGAACGAAGAGATCGGGAAGCTGCTTGCCCGGGCGGAGCAGCTCGGGGGCGAGGGGAATGTAGACGAAGCACAGCAACTGCTGGAAATGGTGGAGAAGACACGAGGCTTGAAGAAAGAAGCAGAGGTCAGAAAGTTGATAACTGCTTTGTTGTGACTAGTTTATTGTGTTAGAATAAATACATGTTTTTACTTGCATGTCACCAACTAGACCTGAAATATTAGTTTCAAACCAGGTTTACTCGTCTACTAAATTCATTAGTAAAAAATTTCATCAGTGACTCGTTAACAGTAACCAGAGGCAGTTAAACACACAATCTCTTCTCAAAATGGATAAGATGGATATCAATAATTTGAGTTGACAAAGAGCTTTTATTAGGTGTTGTAATTCCCTACAAAGCTTACGCTCAAGTCCAGACTCGATCATGTAGATAGATGAAATACCAGCTAAAATCTGTTGTTTTTTTACAGTGTCTTTAGTGAATTTGCTCTAGAGTCTCATAACCTTTTGTTTTTGTAGGATGTATACAGAAATTCAATGCCAGCCTCCAGCTTTCAACAACAAAAACTACGGGTGTGCGAGGTGTGCTCTGCCTACTTGGGTCTTCACGACAACGATCGGCGTCTAGCTGACCACTTTGGGGGCAAACTGCACATCGGCTTCATTGAAATCCGCGAGAAGCTCGACAGGCTAAGGGTAAGGACTGCACTGGAACGAGCACGTAGAGAACTACTTTAATTTGCACCATTATTGTTCAGAAAGAAATTTCAGTTATGTTACCATTATTTGTGATGTATGAACGTAGAACAGAATCAGCTGCTGGCATTTTTCAGTTTTGTGCTATTTTTGTTTCCTCCAGAAAGCAGTTGTGGAGAAGCAAGAAAGAATGCGAACGAGAAGACGAGAGGAACGTGAAAGAGATGACGAGAGAGAGCGGGAGTGGGAAGTGGAGCGAGAACGGGAAAGAGAGGGAGAAAGAGAGCAGGAACGAGAACGGGAAAGAGAGCGGGAATGGGAGAGAGAACGAGAACGGGAGAGGGAGCGTAGGAGGTAAGAAACAGTCCGACTTCCATTGTAGGGATGTCACGAGAACTGATACTTAGGTACCAAGTCGATGCCGAAATTCTGAAAACGTGACGGTACTCGTTTTTCTACAGTACCACAGACACCGGGGATCAGGGTTCAAGACGAACAGCATCGCTGTTGTCCCGGGGAAGGTAGGAAATATCCTGATAATACTACATTGTGAACCACAAATCTGTGTTGAAACTCGCAGGAGGAGAGCTAGTAACGTTAGCTGTAAGCAGCCAGTGGGCAGCACAGTCCTGCTTGGCTAAATAACGGAGCTAACAGCTAACGTGCAGAGGTTGCATTGAGTTACATTATGATGCGTTCAATCTCTATTGAGTAAAAAATGATTGATATTGGGTATATGTTGAAGTACATGGGGTTTATTGTTTTGTTTTTTACTGTGGTATCGGATCGAGAATCGTGGAATTTCACTGTTAACGGTATCGACTACTAAATTTCTGGTATCGTGACATCCCTACTCCGTTGTTACTGAGTACAAAGAAAAAGTTCAGTGTCACATCTGGAAACTGTCTGATTTGTGTTTCTGTCTTAGGTCGAGATCTAGAAGTGGAGAACGATACAGGTATGTCTGCTTCGACCAGAATCACTTTATAAGTTTTGTCTGTCAGAGTGACTTATAATTTCACACTTTAGCTGAAAAAACTTCTCACACATTAAACATTTGTGTAAACTCCACACAAGATCGGGCATGTAGTGTTTTTGTATCGTAGTTTTAGGCTAGTTGTTAGCCATGATGTGGTTTTATTAAGAATACAGTCTTAAATTATTTGAAGTACTTTTAGCAATACAAAAATATTAACACATGGTTGTAATGGTATACAAAGCCAGCTGTGATACAGCAGTCTCGATATATTTGATATTTCAGAGGTCTACACAGGTATGATGCATGAGTTGCAACGGCACACGTTATGTAGTTTGAGTAGAAGCTGTTGAAGTAAAAGCTGTGAACATTAATTTAGTAATGTAATGAGGCTGCTGTTCAGATTCATACAAAAAAATAATGCACCCATCGGCTTAATCAAAAGGGAGTATTGTCTGTGGTAATAGTGTTACTGGGGTATCAGTTACAAAAATGGTCACAGTAGAGGACCTGAAAGAAAACGACTACTGGTTTACTTTGCCTGAAATGAAGACCTCTAACATCATACAAAAATATTATAATTTTATTAAATAAAACTTAATCTGAAAAAGAGCAGCAGTGCTATGTCACACAGCAAATGCCTTGAAAAGTGACTGATTGTGTTGGCCGTCATCTACCAACTGAATTGATTACAAGACAAGATGATCAGGATGCATCAGTATAAAGTCTTGATCAAGAATTTATAGCTTATAACAGTGTAGCCTACCTTTTTTGGATTTGTTTTACTTAAACCTTAAAATCTGTTTTTCTCCATAAACTCATTTTTCTAGGGACGGAGGCACTTCGACTTCGTCCTCTCATCGTTCAAGACGCCACCGCTCGTCTCGTTCCAGAGAAGAAGGTGGCGGTGGCGGTGGCGGCGGAGGTGGAGGTGGAGTTGGAGTTGGAGGCGGAGGCGCAAGTGGAGGCGGAGGTGGAGGTGGAGATCGGGATCGGGATCGGGAGAGAGAGAGGAAACATCGACACAAGGAGAGGCATCGCTCACGCTCCCACTCTCACAGGCGCAAAAGGAAGAGGTGTGACTTTTTATCTATCACAGAAACTTAACATAAAGCATCATCAGGACAGGATGAGTGATCTGAGAGTGCACCTCCTTAACTAACATTAAACTCATCATGTAACCAGTGATTAGATATCAGCTGTCACATTCATTCACAGCACATGAACCAAGTGATGCAATCAATAGGAAGTGATGAAGTTGGTTGGATACAGCAGTGTCAACTGATGCTAATATTTTAAGAGATTCATCTGACATGCAAAGCAAAATGGAATCAGCTGCAAGCAGGACTCTGATCAGGGGCTTATAAATTAATTTGTTGCTGAAACAATTGATTAATTAGCCGATAATCAGAATATTAATCAAAAGCTATTTACATAATGGAATGAAACCTTGAGGTCATTTCAACAGTGATTAATCGGTTTGAGTAATTTTCTAAGGAACAAAAGTTAAAATTCTGTGATTCCAGCTTCTTAAATGTGAATATTTTCTTGTTTCTTTACTCCTCTATGACAGTATGTCATCTTTGGCTTTGGGAAACACTGACACCGTATTCTGACATTTTATAGAACAATGAAACTAATTGATTAATCAAGAACCTATTCAACAGATTAATCAACAGTGAAAATATTTGTTAGTTGCAGCCTTATATCATTTATAATTCTATCATTATCATTATTATCGAATATCTTTAAGTTTTAGACTGTTTGGACAAAAAAGCAATTTGAATATGTCCTTCTGTCCAATTATAAATTGTGCATTTTTCCACAAATCTCTGCTATTTATTTGAGCTAAATAATCAATTAAGTACACAAATATTCCACACATTAATCAATAGTTAAAATAATCATAGCTCAGCTTTAGATTAAGTTATAAATTAATAATTTATAAATGAATAACTAATAATCTAGTTATTAGATTAATTTAATTTATAAATTAATCTAATAACTAATTTTAACATCACTACTGTAGCGCTAACGCAACAGCTACCGACTAGCATCCAAAAATTTAAAATATAGTTTTACAATATAGTTGAATATGGACATGTGAGGGACATTATCATGAACTCCTTATTTTTGTTGCACTGAAAATATATCCAGTTTTCACAAATTGAACTTTCACTGGCTACACCCCTGCTAGTCTGATTTGCTCCCAGATAGTGAGAACCATCTTTCTAGATGTGGACAATAACTCTTAGCTCTCAGTCCCTGTCGCAAAAACAAAATGTCAAACTCAAATCAAGGACATCAGGTCCTCGATCTTGTGCTGGAAGCGTACTATTTATGATGATGATGATGATGATGATGATGATGATGATGATGATGATGATGATGATGATCAATCTGTGGCTGATTGTTTTTTTCCTCAGGTCCTCCACAGAGAGATCATCTACCACTCGCGACAGAGAGCCCTCGCCGTCCCAGGAGAGGAGTAGAGAGGGTGCAGCAGGAGAGGGTTGGCGTGAGGACAGGCCGGAGTGCGGAGACTGGGAGGACAGGCAGGACAGGCAGAAGTCCCCCTCCGCGGACACAGCCAGGGGCAGGGAACGAGAGAGATCCCTGTCGTTCGAGCGAGACCGGCGCTCCAGCTCGGGGGAGCGAGAGTCCGGGGAGATATGAACAGGAGTGGACGCCTCCAAAGTCTTTGATTTGGATATATTAATTACTAAAAGGAGCATGGAGAGACGAGTGTGTGTTGGTGCGAATGAGTGTGTCGGCTTTGTATGTGTGTTCATGTTAAAAGTGGTACATTAACGGGGGTGGATGGTGCAAACTTAACATGGGGGATGAGGGAACAACTTCAGCGGTGGCGGTAAAGGAAAACATGCAAAACCTACTTTTATAAGACTGAATTGTGAGGCTGGAAAACAGTACGGTCATTTTTTATGCCATCTTGTCGATCTTATGTACAGTTGTTTTGACAGTGATGAGACAGCAGTCCTACTTTTTAGTCTGTTTTTATTTTACTCACATAAAGTGCTGTTATTTTTTTATCTTTAGTGTGACCTTCAGTGTTGATAACTGCTTTTCCTCTTCCATTAGGAATCAATCCGTTTCAGTAGCTGTGGATTCATTTACTCGGGTTGGACTCATTAATGTGGCGTCCCTTGCAGTCATGTTTGAAATGAGCTGTGAACGACTGAAGGCACTTCTGATGTTTGTGTTTTATTTGCTGCCATAACAATCTCATTTGGGAAATCCGACACACATCCCCGAGCCCGCCTTTAATCCAGGATGCAGTGATGAGCTCGTATTTTGAAAATAAACTCACTTGTCCCCCCTGAAAGAAGTCATCCAAATATTTCCACTCAGTTCCTGACATGTGAATGCATATAGATGACGTTCATATTTACATACCGACACTTAAAAGACCCAGGGACTTGTGTCCTGTTTGCTGTGATACAACCTGGATGTACTGGGGAAAATCTACTTTGCTGTGCCACCATTAAGTGAATAAAATGTTCTGCTTCTATTCAAATACAGTGTGTTTATACAAATGTCTCTTTAACTTCGCCTCCTCTTTATGCATACAGTTTGGACAAATTAAGCATCCTGTATTATTTTAGCTTTATTGATGTCAGTTTTGGCTTGTTGGCCATTTAGTTTTACACACAAAATGTATCTCCTCAAGTAAAAAATAGCAATACCATGGGGGTAAAAAATACTCTGTTATAAGTAAAAGTCCTGCATTCAAAACTTTACTTAAGTAAAAATACAAAAGTATTAGAATAACAGTGATCTGTATTGTCATACTCGGGTACAATAACATTTTGCAAGCTTCTCTCGTTGTAGTTAAGAATAAAAAACAAATAAAAGCAGAGATAAAAACAGTAATAGCAGCAAAAAGATCGAGCTAGTTAATTTAAATATGAATTTACACATTTAGGAGGTAGCTGTTAATAAATAGATGTGTGTGTATTGGCATTCAAATATAGTTGAAAGTACCAACAGTAAAAGTACTTTTTCAAATTAGGGAAATTTGTGATTTTATTTTATATAAATTGACTTTAACAGTTTATTTCAGAATAATATATGTTATAGGATTATAATTATTGATGCTTTATGAAAGCATCACTAACGTTGCAGCTGGTAAAGGCAGGGCTAACTACTTTATGTACTGCCAGGTGGCCTAATATCCATCAAAATGCATTAGTTTATTTTTATTTTGCATTAATAATATGAACATGCGAACAAATATATATATATTTTTGGCTATTTAGTTTATAAAAAATCGTCCCGATACGACCAGAAAATGAATCGTATAGGATCATGGCACAAATCATCCGTGCAGTGGTAGAAGACGTACTCAGATGTACTCTTTTAACTGTAAAAGTAGCATTACCACAGGGTAGAAATACTCTATAAGTAAAAGTCCTCCATTCAAAACTTTACTAACGCAAAAATACAAAAGTGTTAATACTAAAAATACTAAAATACCAAATGTGTAAGTACTCGTGCAGAACAGCCCATTTCAGAATAATATATTTATTATAGGAATTTATTATGAAAGCATCACTAATGTGGCAGCTGGTAAAGGTGGGGCTAACTACTTTATGTACTGCCAGGTGACTTAATATCCATGAAAATACATAAAAATGCATTAGTTGATTTTATTTTGCATTAATAATATGAATCTGTAGTAAGTAGCTAGTAAGTTAAGCTGTCAAAATAAATGTAGTGAATTCAAAAGTGCAATATTTGCCTCCAAGATGTAAGATAAGATAAGATCTTCCTTTATTAGTCACGCAGTGGGGAAATTTGCAGTGTACAGCAGCAAAGGGGATAGTGCAAAAAACAAGATGCATCAGCTAACACAGTAAAAAAGAGCTAAACAAAGTGTAACAAAATATGAACCATTTAAATAGAAAGAAGTATAAAAATAGGAGCAGTATATACAGTATTGACAATAAACAGACTATTAACAAAATTGCACAAGTGGAAAATTATATTGCACAGTGAGAATGAAATGAAATTCCACCTGAAAATATCAGGTTATTGTGAGTTTTTTGGTGTGTAAGTGTAAGTGGTCTACTGGGAGTAGTGGTGGTTGTGGAGTCTGACAGCTGCAGGAAGTGTAGAAGTAAAGCTTAAAGTACATAAAATGGAAAATAAAAAGTACAAGTATCTCAAAATTAGTACTTAAGTACAGTTGCTGTTGTGACTCCTTGTGGAGAGGAAGACCAGCTGCATTCAAGTCAAAAGCGCAATCTGTGCTCACATACCCAGTAGCCTATAGGGGGCAGTAAACAGCTGCTTTTGTAGGGGAAACGTCACGACGTCAACTGAGAGAAAGCGTCACGACGTCAACTGCACATGTAGTGAAAACGTCATGACGTCAGACGCACGTTCGGAAAAGAAGCGCGACGAGTAAACATGAATACATGTCTGAAATGAACCAGAGACTGGGTTATTAGTTTACTACATTTATGAAACAGGGAGGCTGTTTAAAGTGATTATATGAGGATGTCGCTGCTGAAGCCGTTTAGTAAGCTGCCTGGTTTGAACACAACGAGCATCTTGGTGAGTTTGTGCTTCATTATTATCTGTTGACAGCTGCTGAGACAAACAAAGCAGCAAGTTACGAGGGGTTACTAGTCGATATGTTGCGATACTGTAAGGCAAGGCGATATATTGCAATTTCAAAAAATCTAATTTTAGGAAAACTGTCATTGTATAAACATCACACCGCCATATGCATACAATTTGAGTAAAAACTTTTTTATGCAATCAAAACATTTGCATTTGCACACACCCAACATCATAGCACTACTTTGAGAGGCGCATACACTGAGAGCGCGTGTATCTTTGCAAATGAAATTAAGTATTTTCTGAGTTGATTTTTGCATGTAAACTATTAATTAAAAATCAATATAGTGTTTCTGAGGAAAAAAATACAGTATCACAACGCATGATATCGCAATACTCAATATTTTTTCGATAATTTCTTACACCCCTAATTAGATTAGATTAGATTAGATGCACAGGTACAACGAAATTGAGGTTGCAACTCTCCATCACATACATGATGCATTAAAAGACAGTCTATAAATATAGGGTATTATATAAAGACAGCTATGAGGTTAGTGACCAGTGTCGTATGTGCAAACTGTCATAAAGGGCAGTAAAAGTAAGTAGACAATCTAAAACAATATAAAAGACAATGATTATAATACATAATTAAATACATGATAAATAGTATAATCAGTCGGCATGTGCATTATCATAAACAAATGCAGTTCAAAGTGCAATTGCTGTCAGGTTAAAGTGCATGGTAAAATACAACAAATAAATAATAATACCAATACATTAAATTTAATGAAGTTGTATGCTGTCAGATGAAGTCAAAAATAATATCTCTCTGACATATAGTGGAGTAGGAGTAAGTTGCACACCAGGTAAACACTTAAGAAAAGTACCAGCACCTACTTGAGTAAATTTAGGCTACTGTGTTACTTTCCACCACATGTACATATGAAGCCATGTTTTTAAAATACATCTTTAGATGTAGTATTCCTTTATACTCATTTTTTTTATGGCAGTGTTATAGTGCTAAGTGTCATGATCCAGTTTTGTGCTGACCTGAAGTGTTTTCCCTGCAGCTGGTGGAGAGCGAGGAGCAGTTTCAGCAGAGTTTAGCAGATGCTCTGATGGAGGAGACCGCCGTCACTGTGAATGTGTGAGTACTGCTTGGTCCTTATAAACTGCTGAGGTCAGCTGAGCTGTGTGTTAGAGGAAATGGTCATTAAGCACCCAACTGGAAACACCATCTGCTATTGGAACTACATTTATTTTATATATACTATGTTTAACCAATGCAACTGTACCAATTTATCACATCAAGTCGTTATTCCATACATCCATTATCTGTAACCGCTTATCCCGTGTGGGGTCGCTGGGGGGCTGGAGCTGATCCCAGCTGACATTGGGTGAAAGCGGGGTACACCCTGGAACCGTCATTCAACCGTCTTGATTTGTGTAGTGACATGAACGCATGCAAGTCGTAGACATCTGTACCATCCATCCTATGTGACGTGAACACAGAATTACCACCTCTGTTTGCTATATATCTGTGACCATATTCAGTCTGACAATAATGTTTATTGTACCCATCAGGAGACTAGCAAAGAGTCTGCCTCTGCCCATGGAGAATGAGGAGAGCCGTCCGAGGATAGACCTGGTGGTGTTCATCATCAACCTGACCTCAGAGCTCAGGTATCTTTAAAATCCTTATCTTTCAATTATATGTATAAATATCTACTCTGCATTGTAGTTTTAGTTTGCCTCAATGAAACTCAGTGAATTCTACTTGTATGTCAAATAAGTCTCTCAGTCACAGGTGTATTTTTTCCACTAATAATTATTTTGTCTTTTTCTTAAAGGGTAACTTCTGTATTTTTCAACTTGTACCCTATTTTCCCATGTTTTTTTGTTTAACTAAAGTGACTAATGGGGACAACAATTTTTTTAATTGGTCCAGTATTGAGGAAGAGTGGCAGCCGCAAAACAAGGGCAGTTGAGGAGAGTCAATATAACATTGCGTCAGCTAAAAGTACTTGTTTTTGCCACTGACAGGCTCAGATTGTTATTATAAACGTCTGACAACATTATGGAAAGGCCCCTACAGAGAAATATAAAATTATTCTTACCTTTTGCTTGATCCGGGCTGTTTGTTATTGTGTCCAGTACATCCACCATGGATGTATTCCACTATTCCACCGTTGTCTTCCATGAGCAGTTGCCGTCTATGGCGCTCTCCCTCAATACTGGACCAGTTTCAGAAATTGTTGTCCCTATCAGTCAGTTAGACACAAACACATGTCCAGGTTGAAAAATACCGAAGTTACCCTTTAAACCACACACATATATATGTGTAAAACGTACTCCATCTGTTATTTGATTATTAGATACATTTGAAATCAGTAGCATGGCATCCACAGCTTTGTTAACTAGAACTATCCAGTGCTTCTTGATTATTCTCTTTTAAAATCAAAATGTGATGTCAACACATACTTTTACACTAGTATTAAACTACCTAAGGCCTGATTCTATCATTATGTAGAAGATAATTTCTCTAGCATGGTTTGGTCTATGTATTTTATTAGTAATAATTACTGTGCTCTCCAAATATTATTAAAATGTTCAAATATATGATATAATAGTTAATTGTGTGACATGTATTATTTTGTTTTGTCATAGTTTCCAGTCAGCAGAAGCTTCCCTGAAATATCTGGACCCTGGCTATTTCCTTGGAAAAGTCTGCTTCATGGTCACTAATGGTATGGCAACGAGTTCAGTTCTTTAAGTGTTTGTTCGCCTTTGAATCACATGAAGGACAGAACGGGAGCAAAAGGGATGAAATGGAGCATAAATTCTCTGAGATGGATAATTTGTCAATATTTATGTGCCACATCCCTCCCTATATTGTTGGAAAATGACTTTTAGCTCAGCTTCTGTGTCTCTCTCTGATTGGCTGCCCTCTTATGAATCTGTCTCTTGTAGCTCGTAACGCCTTGGTCCCCATGAAGCGCCTGGACGCTGTCAGAAAACTGGCTGCATCGCTGCACTGCCCCTTGCTGTTTGCAGAGGATCAGGTTGGTATCAATTTTTGTCAAAACATTGATGATGGTTTAAGCCTAATACATCCTTTCAGAGACACAGTAATGTGTAGCATGAGAGAAGATATCTATTTTTGCTATTGATGGCCACAGTGGAAACGGGTTATCTGCAGGTCTTGAAAAGTCTATCTATAGTGTGTTTCTGTGTGTCTTTAAAAGCAGCCTTGTGTGATGTTCTTCCCTCCAGACACCAGATGATGTGAGCAAAGCTACAGAGAGGCTGCTGACCATCCTGAAGGTGGCAGGCGGCCTTGTTCCCATGGCTACGGCTCTCTACCTGTCCAACCTGACTCGCTGCACTGTGCCCCCAGACATCGACCAGCCGAGCTTCGATTAGTTCCTGTTCGCTGTTTTCTCCGGAGGCTAGTCTTGTCTGACTTTTTCATCTATATGATTATTTGTAGTTTTACATTACTGCATACTGCATTCATCAGTAGTATGTAGTATGTAGGAGGCGGTTACGGATACAGCCATTGTTCATGCTGGCACACTGTCATGGCTCACTGGGACACTTGAATAGAACAGAGCTATCATTAATGTTATTAATAACACCTGTGCTGTTCCTGTTATGGTGAATCAAAAGGCCTCTCTGCAGCAAATGACCAACTAAACTCTGTTCAGTTTTTGACAGTTTGACATGAAGCAGAGTATTTTAACCGATACAGTGACCTTTTGAACTGTAACTGTAACAGTCATCTAATGGACTGGCTTATAGCTACATTTCTTTGTGTATAATTCATCATTTAAAGACTCATAGTGCACCCGCACAGGTGATGTTAATGATTTTGGCTGATTAGATCTCTTCTCTGGACTGCGTGGGTGTTTACAGTCTGTCTCCCTCAATGACTACACAGCTCCGCTTACCTTCAACCTAAACAGAGGTCTAATCAGCCAGATTGAAAACACCTGTGTGGGTGTGCAGGGCCTTTACAGTATATAGCCTACTGCGCTATCAGTGGTATCAACAAGTATCAGTCTGCTCATTGTTGTATATCAGGGCCAATAAGAACATGATGCTGCACAGCTTCATTCAGAATATTTCTGTATTGCATAGTGTATATAATTATAATACAGTACAATGATTTCTATGTATATAGTGTGTGTTTGTTTATGGTTCACAGACATTTGATTCATCTACTGGATGCTTTTAACAGGAGTGTCAATACAAGGAAATTAAAGATGTCTATGATCAATAAAAGCCGGACTGATCATTTATCTTTTTTATAAAACTTTGAATTGAAGAAAGTTATATTTATGGAATTTTTGAATTTACAGTTTATTTAAATGTACTCTTTGATGGCTGAATGTTATATACTGTATCTACCGGCTGCTCCTGAGCGAGCTAATGAATACACTATTATTTACATTTTTTGTTTTATATGAATAATTGTGTCTCATGTTATGAAACTATTTTATTCACAATAGAAGTGAGTCCAGTGTGAGTCATAAGAGTGACTATTCTGATCATAGGCAACCAAAATCTTTTCAGTTGGAGGTCCCTGCAGCAAAATCTTATCAAGTGGGGGTCCGTGACCTAATGTGTCTCAATTGAGGGGTCCTTGGCACGAAAAAGGTTGAGAACCACTGGTATAAGGTACTGATGTTTAAGTTACTTCAAACCTCAGTTTGATTATTTAATGTGGAATTTCTTTTTATAAATTTATCACATTGTGATGCATGGACATTGCAAAATATCTGTCAAAATAGTGATGATATAATAATAATAATGATAGAATAATGATTTCTTACCCAGTCCCACTCTCAACTGTAGCAACAGTGGAGAACCAAGCTAAAGAAACTAAACATTTATGATACGAAAAATATATTAAAATATCACTTTCTATATTTAAAAATAATCTAGAGTACATGTGGTCCCAGCCCTTTGACTAATGCTCATTTAAAGAAAAAATAAATGTTGTGTTTGTCACAGATTGGACCTGAGTCCTCTGTCCTGTTGAATACCAGTAGGTGTTTGACCTCTGTTGTTCAGTCTTCAGAGGGGAGGGGGGGAGTTTGGGAGGCAGAGGTGTGTCCCTCCAGAGCGTGATCAGAGGCTCTGTGCCTGGAGTCACGTCTGCACACACACAAACACTATTAATAGTTAGATTATCATCATGGCAATCATCCATCATCCAACCAAACATTGTTATGGCATCAAGTCAGAAACTTTAAGGACAACAAGGGGTCAGCGGGATGTGAATGTCAAAGATAACATCTTTCACCCTCTTTTACACATTTAAGTTATCTAGTTATCACTCAGAACACTTGACTTACAATATGCTAAAAGGTTATCATGGAAAGTTTGCCCAATGATGCCAAAAACGTTCTGCCAACTGAAGCTTTAATCACCGCCCACATATTCGATGGCACTCATTATCAGATTAACCTCTCACCGCTGAAAAAGAGGGATCCCAAAATAAACCTGATGGGTCATGAGATGACTGAAACTAATCATGTTATTTGTGTGTGTTTTTATGTGAAATACTGGATCCTTTCACTTCTTTAGGCCTCTTATTTGAAACGTGTGAAGGAAAAATATCTCTTTGACCTGCACAAAACTCACAACTAATAGACAAAATGAATAGTCTCATGCCATCTGTGACGAGGGGTTACAAGTAGACGCTGCTTTGTTTTCAGGGGGTTACAACCTCACATTGACTGGCTTCATATAGGACTGTAATATCATCTAAAAGATGAGCAGCAGCAGCGGGAGTCATGTCCACATTGGATCAGGTGACTAAAGATAATGAAGTGTATTAGGTTGAGAGTGTGTGTGTGTCCAGACACTTGACGTTAAGAGTTTTAGATTTGACCTTATTCCTATCTGTCGGACGCTGGATTGGCTTTAAGAGTACATGTTTTAATGAAGTCACCCTTTATTATTTATAATGAGTAGCATTTAGTTTTAACAGAACTGATTTACAACTCTATTACCCTCGTAAATGTGACTAAAAAATAATGAGCAGAGTAGAGCAACAGATTTGTTATTGGTCATATATGAGAAGTTTGTTGTTAGTCAAGAATCCTGGACAAAAGATCAATCTCATTTAACTGAAACAAAAAAATGTTTATTACTGAGCAGCTATAGAGGTGGACACAACAGCACCATCAAACACAATCTAACACAATCAGGCTGCAATAAAACATACATTATGTTTCCTATGAACTCTACAGTAATATCTGAGGCCATTTTCTCGTCTTTCATCTGACGTTGGCATGACTTTGTGTGATATCAGCCGGTGAAGCCCAGCTCTTTGTAGTCCGCCTCAATGTCAGCGATAACGGCAGCCATCACGTTCCTCAGGGCTTGCTGTCCGGCGGCATCGAGTCCGGCCTTCTCTTCCATGACTTTAACAATGACCTCTGTAATCAGCTGAAGAGAAAATACAGAGAAAAATCACACAAACTAGTTTAAAATCAGGTTGGAGGAAACAAAAGATGAGACGCAACAGATGGGACTTCCTGTTAAAAAGACTATCTGAGGATCGATCAAACCACTAAAACATTTCCTCATGTACATCCGGCTCACCTTGAAGTTATTAATGGCGATCTTGTGCTTAGTGGCGTGGCTTTTGGACAGAGGTTTGAGGATTGCAGCGTGGGAGCCTTTGGCCTTCAGCAGCTCACCCAATTTCTTCAGCACAGTGGCACCGTGGGCAGAAATAGCCGGGTTAGCAGCCAGGTCACCCTGGGCGATGCCGGCAAACTTTGGGAACAGCTTCAGGGTGTCCGGGTGCTCTGTGAACAAACTGTGAAGATAACACACTCAACCACTGAGCACACTGTCACGTCCTCACATTGTGAAATAAAACTGAATACAAAACATGATTAAACAGTTAAGGGAGGTTTCCAAAATACTTTCTACAGCGCTGAGAACCACCTAGCCAACCGGAAAGAGTTATCTTTTCTTGTCAGAGGCACTTACCGGGTCAGTACCAGGCCCCCATGTGCAGTGTAGTCTGCCTCCACTGGACCCCAGCACTTCAGCACCATGTCAAAGTCAGTCATGATCTGTGGAGATCAAGAAACGGGTCACAAAAACACTGATTGGAGGAGTAAAAACAGTTCCTGTCACAGTACACAAAAGTCTACCAATCAATCTAAGACAAACAAAGTGAACACATGATTATACACCTGTTGTTCCAGTATTTCTCCTTTTGGATCAGATAAGCCAGCAGCCATGAACCACTTATTTTAAGGACATGTCCTAACTAGAAAAATACATTACCTCAGCTGCCCACTATCATATGGTAATAAAGGGCATGTCATATTTTCTCTTCAATATACAGTTTCTTTCTCCAAACAGTATTTTTCTTGTTTATACTAGGTCTGATGTGATGACCTTGGACTTTAAAAACTGCTGTATTTCTTCAAAAACATTTCTCTGCATCCTGAATGTGTGATAAATAACCAAAGAAGCATTATATGTCAAATTATAATCAAATTCTGCTTTAATGAACCCATTATTGTGTTTTTTTCCAGTTATATTTACTTTTTTATCAGCTTTATCCTATGTAAGTATAACCTAAATCAACACATTTTGATCAATAAATGGGAATTATTCTAAGATTCAATTATGAAACAACTAAAAAGAAAGACAGTACCTACCTGCCAAGATGTAAAATATCCTGTGTGATTAAACTAAATTATTCTTTGTCTGACTTCCCCCCTCAAAGCTGACCTTTTATACGCCCTCTCTCCGTCCTGTCACCAAATTATTCCAGCCCTCCCTCCTGTCCATCTACCTCTCTTACCGCACGTCTCTTCACTTCGTCTCTGATATGATTATGTGTCACTCTGGTGAATCTTTTTTATTTTCTGTTGCACCTCACTGAGCCTTTATGTGTCCAAAATCTCATCTGATTTCTTCTGAATAAAGGAGATAGATCGAAAGTGTTGTGAAGTGGTTTGACTGTACTGACTGTACTAAACTACTAGCTGAAACTAATGCAGTCTAATATAACAGTCCTGCAATACAGTAAATCCTACTTTTTTTTAAATGTATTATTATATATTATAATGTTTTTGTTGAAACCATTTTAAAGAGCATAGTGTCAACTTTCTTGGTCAACTCGGAGGTTGTTGTAGTTTGTGGTGCTGTTGAATTGTTTTGTGTTAAAGACATTCAAAGAGGAATTTCTAATATTTTGTCTATAACATTTATATTAATAAAGCTATGTCACTTTTAGCTTGATCTAGACTGGCTACTGAGCATAAAAGAAAGACATAACTTACTAAATATAAATCTTTATCTCTTTTTAATCATTAGCACATACATTAATACTAGATGTTGTTATTGTTTCACCAAGTATACCAGCTACTGAACATTGATTAAATACTTCTTTATGTTATAATGTTGTGCAGGTGTATGTACAGTATTTTGCACTACTGATAATTCATAAGGCCTGTTTGACTTTGACCAAGGTTTTACTACTTACAGTAAGTACTTCATGGTAACTATATTGTTAACTGTAATATGTAGTACAACCATTGTTTCATGGCTTATTATAGATACAGAAAGGTGACAAAGGGCAAGATATACAGATGCACACAGCTGATAACATAATGCTGATGTCATGGTAGTAATAATGGATAGAAGTGATAGCTTTTTATACTTTATAAACTTAAAATGAAAGGGTCAGTAACAACCCAAATACACCAAAACTTTAATGATATTCAGCTATACACCTCTTTAGGTGCAAAGTAGAAGCTGTAAGGAACACATTTATCTTAAAACTAATAAGATTGGTGAATACATTTTATGTTATCTCTATATTCTAACTTGCACTATTTTATGTCTTAGATTCTCATTTTGTTTTTACTTATGTGATTTTCTTTTATACATATTTTAATTAGCAATGTTGGGGGGAGCTTGAGACCCAAGATTTTTATTGACAATGACTGCTTCTATAATTAATGCACATTTGAAACTAACAACCTTCAGACCATCATGGAGCAGCTTTTCTATCAGCTGAGCTATCTGAACTTGGAGAAGTAAAGTGACTCTCAGACAGAAGAATTGAAGAAAAACTGAGGAAGAAAATTAAAAAGAATTGAAGAAAAAACACATGTGAACATGTAATTGAAATATGACTCACTTTGAACAATCACAGTTTTTCGGCAGATGAGATTTATATAATTAATTTGCAAAATATTATATTCATCAAATGATATGTCTTAAAAGAACACCCTCCTTTTATATTACTACTACTTTTATATTTTTAAAGATACTGTTTTAAAAACATATTTGACTATAATTGAAAACCTAAAACTAAAAAATTCTAAATTGGCAAAAACTATTAGATTGTTTAGACATTTCAAATTTATTTTTGAAATAAACAAATATATATATATATTTTTTATTTTATTCATTTTTTTCCTTTCCTTATATTTTATTTGTTGTATAATTTATTCTATTTTTTTATTATTTTAATTCTGTAAAATATATTTGCAGAATCGTAATGATAAATCTGAAAATATTTCTGAATCTACTGTATTGAACTTTTGAAATAAATTGTATTAAAATAAAATAAGTTCTGTTGGTATTCTAGTGTGAAAGGTAAGTCCCGCCTCTTCTTAACGCTGATTGGTCCAGACAGGAGTTCGAGATTTCCGTTTATCCAATAGGATCTTTAGGAAGCGTCACGTGGGCTTTCAACACCCGGAAAACCGGCGTTGAGCTTCACCCTTCAAAACAAAGCTGTTAAATAAGGTTATTTAAGCTCCAAGTTTTAACATATTCTTACTTTTATAGGTTTAAATTACATCCGTTGTTCAGCAGAGGTGTTCTCCAACATGCTACAGGCTTTGAAAGGAGTCAGACACCTGCAAACCAGTGCAATGAAACAAGCAGGTAACTAATGTTTATCTGTATATATCTGTAACAGAGGAGTGATTGTTAGCTAGCAGACTGTTTGACTGTTACAGACAAGATAAAACTCGTGTGTAGCTTAATGTAGGTTGAATTGGAGTTGTTAGTAGTAGTTTTATACATGCCTCTGTGTGAGCTGCAGACTGAGGCAACTTCAAACTAATGATACAGGACACACAGTGAACACTATAGACAGATACAGACTGTTAATTATTATTATTATTATGAGGATAGAGAAATAGCACCAGTGTATACATATTAAAGCTGAAGTAGGCGAGATTGGAGCAAATGTGACAAATGGTCACTTTAGTAGTACATGAGACAGGTAACCTGAAACAAATCATGATCCTCTGTGTCCTCCGGTGCTCCTAATGGCATCTGCAAGATTTCACAGACCGCAGGAAAACAAGCAGTAAGAGCAGAGGTCTGTACTACGAAGCAGGATTTGCGGTTATCGAGGTAACTTCAGGGTTAACTTTGGGTTTTCAGTACTACGAAGCTGGTTCACTTCTTATCGAGGTAGATCACCATGGTTACTGATGCTCAACGGCTAAAGGTCATGTTCCAGATAAGAGATGAACTCCCATGAAAGCACTTCCTGTTGACCAATCAGAGCTCTGTGCGGTGATTGCATGATAATATCACACACATATGAAGAAGTTTAGACTAAAAACAACACAGTTTAAACTGACAAATACAGGAAGGACAGCTGGCTTTATGCTGGGGGTGTTTACCGCTTTGAATTATGTTTTTATATGTATTTATTTGTACTTGCTCTTGAGTCCGTTTCACACCGTCAGAGAGGGGAAAGCAGGGGAAAGGATGTTTAAATACTCATAGACGCTAGTAGAAATGCGTAGATTAAAAAGAAGTATTCTATTATTCTCGTAAAAGATATTTATATTTAGATAAGTACACTTTATTTTTGAGTATCCCGTTAAATTAATAAATCTGTTAATTAGTGCATTCACACATCTGGAGTTTTTTCTTTTACCAGCTGTTCTTCCTGCATTTGGCAGCTTCAACTGTGTTACTATTAGTCTGGATTATGTGTTTAATTTCTTCGTATTTGTCTAATATAGTTCACTCTCTGTTAAATGTGTCGCTCTGCCTGTCTGTCAGTAGTCTTGTTCATGTCTGTGATTGTTCAGATGCTGCAAACACCTCCTCGTTCATGTGAACGCGCTAGTAACGAGACAGAGAAACTCTTGGTTGACTTACCGAGTTGATAACCAGCTTCGTAGTACAGTTTAGCGAGATCTCGTTTGTTAGGGTAAGTGAAGCCAGATAACGAGAAGATACCTTGGGTATGTTGAACTCACCTTGTAGTACAGGCCTCTGATCTGCTGCAGCACTAATTTGGGAATCCAAAAGTCATATTTTTGAATTTAAGAGGGTTGGCAACAACTTGTGCCCTTCTAAATAATTTGAGCCCAGAACATTTCATATAATCATACAGATATACAGATATACAGAGAAAAGCAGCAAATCCTGATGACAATAACGTTGATAATGAATTTCTGTATGCTGACTAATCACTTAATCAGCTAATTGTTTCAGCAGTAAACAAAAGAAGCTCCTAAAAGCAAACATTGGTCACAAACCTCTTCTTTTTGGAGAAGTGAGTGTATATTAATATTTATTAATATTACTGGTAAGATGAAAACTAATATTGCCACCAGACTGGGTCTCCAGAGGGTAGACGACAGAAGTGGTTCCAGCTGTTCATGAGTATCACTAAACCAGAGTGTTAATTGTGCTTCCAGTTTCAGAGCTCACCATCCAGGTCCCATGGGGAGAGATCAGAGGGAAAGTCTGGGGTCCTGATCAAGGCCGTCCTGTGCTGTGCCTGCACGGCTGGGCTGACAATTGTGGCACATTTAACACCCTCATTCCCCTTCTACCCAAAGGTAATTGTTGTTCATGTCAGACCTAACACTACTGTCAACACCCCAGTTTTAACTCTTCATACTGATATTGTACCCTAAAGTTTTGGCCACATGTCTCTTTTTTATTTCAAAAAGTAAAAATCTAACCCACAAAACTCACAGTTTTGGCGCTTTATACCTTAATTGTTAAGAGACAAACTCTCAATCAATGTCATTGAAACTGAAGTCTGAACCTTTCATCACTTTCTCTCCTTTAATTCATGTGAACACATACAGAAGTATACATCGACACTGCTCCTCTCTTTCTGGTTCAAGGTTCTTTATTTGTCTTATGTCAATTCCAGCAAAGCAGTCGTTGGCAATGAAAATCTTTGGTCTCAGTTTCCTTCAACGATGCTCATAATATAAGCATATAAAAAAGGAGAAATCCCACAAGTAAACGTAAAAGCAAAATGATAATCTAAGGCATAAAATAGTGCAGTTAAAATAAATATAAACATAAGTAAATATAAGATAGTAATGTAAATTTGTAATTTAGTTGATGACAGTATTTCAGATGGGAAAACTGAATGTAAACAGGATATAGTATGTATATGCATGATGAGAGGTATTATAAGTACACAGAAGTGTAAACAGGAATGTAGTATTTTTTTTTTTCATTTCATTTCAAAACTTACTTCGAACATGTGGACAGCCGGAAAGAAGTAGTATTTACATACAATGAAATGCATAAGAAAAAGAAATTGTCAATCACTTGATGCCTTGATTTACATATTCGAAAAGGAGTGAGAAGAACTACAAAGTTATTTAATCCCACCCCTTCTCCATAAATCATTCATTAATAATTAACCAGCTTCCTTATTGAGCTATACATATACTCTATTTAATTTTCCTAAATTTGTCTAACTATAATTATTACCTTTTATCTCCGTCATACAGAAATGTAAATTAATTACTGATATAATTATCCTTATCAAAATACAAATTCATTATCAATCCAGAATACCAATTCATTACTTACGTATTTAACTAGATTTATCTAAAGCCTGTAAACAGAGCCATGAGGAGGTGCAGAAGTCTAGTTTTCTCTCAGAACGCTTGAATTAAAATATGCTGAAAGGTTGTTATGGAATTTTTGCCCAGTGATGCCAAAAACTTGTTAATCTACTGAAGCTTTAAGGAAATAATGCGACAATGACTTGTTGACACTCGGCTCTTCTCTCTGTCCTTCCTCTCAGAGTACAAATATGTGGCGGTGGACCTGGCAGGTCACGGTCTGTCATCACATCGTCATCCTGGAGTTTTCTACTCATTTCCTTATTATGTGATGGACGTACGCAGAGTCATTGACGGTGTGTGAGTCCACTAATTCAAATCAAACATCAGTGTTTATTCAGGCAGCCAAGCTAGAGCTCTGTGGGGATATAGTGTGTGCTGGGGCTCGGTGATAATTCATTGACTTTCAGTGGCAAAATATCTTGATTATATGAACATATGAACCAAAATGAATGATTCTGAACAGATTCTGATTATAAACTGAGAGTTATTTAGTTACTGAAGGGTTTTCTTTTACAGATTTTAAGAGCTTTGCCTGATTAATGTGTAACAGTTGAACACAGTTTAATACATCAAACATTAAATTAGAGTGAAAATTCACTCATGACCTTGAAAATAGTAATTTGACAAAAAAAAATATTAACTCAAGGTCCATTTACTAACTCTTTCTTGAGCTGTCAACCACATCTTACAGTTTTTTCGAAGATGATGATGGCAAGTGATGTCCAATAAAACTCTGAAGACTGAAGTTTAAAGCTCCTGTTAAGATATTGATTTTAAATTGACGTTTTTTTTTGTCAAATCAAAGATATTATGTGATTTTGCACACATTTTCCATTCAAATATATATTAATATTTGAAAGAAAAACTGATTATTACTGTGATGTGTTTTAAATATATATCTATAGCTCTGGTGCATCTGTATTGCAGTTAAACCACAGTAGTGCTGTTGTCTTTCAACTAAGAAACAGTCTCAGTATTGTCTGTGATGAGATGCTGAACCTAGTTGATGATCTGTGAAATTCCTCCCACAGCTCTGCAGTGGAGCCAGTTCTCCATCATAGGCCACAGTATGGGTGAGTGCAGCTTTACAGCAGAGTTAGAGCAATTAAAATGTTTGTGGTTTGTTATATTTATATGTAAACTTTCTTTTTTTTCCCCAATTCAGGTGGTAACATTGCAGGAATGGTAAGTGACGGTGTCATGACAGGCTACTATTTATATTTATACTGACTGTAGAGACTCTGTTTTGCTTTCCTGTGTGGTATTCAGTATTGTGTCTTCCACAGTTCAGTGCTCTGTATCCAGAGATGGTGGATGGTGTCGTACTGCTGGACTCTTATGGATTCTTACCTACAGATCTGGTACTTCAACAGTTTATAAATCCCAGACTACAGTTACTGCAGGGTTGTAGTTTGTTGAGGGTGAAGAAAAATACAATGTACTTTGACGTTGTGATGCAAAATATCATTACATTTATTTACACCAGGCTTCAGAACATATTCATAAGTCTTCTCATGTTGAGAATTTATTGTTATTTTAGGTTTTCCCCAGTCTTTTACTACAGAAGTAATCATTTAAAATCAGACCATAGAAGTTGGCTTTTTATTTCACATTTCACACCAAACTATCTGCACGACTACCAGTCACGAAAATGTCTCTTGGCAAACCTAAAGCCTCGAGCACAGACAGATTTAATAGACATATTTTTCATGGCTTCCTGTCTCATCTGTAAGGAGAAAGCTGCTGTTCTCCAGGAATACAATTCTTAAAAATCACTGAATTTAGCTTCCTGAAAAAAGGCCTCAGAAGATATTAAAAAATCTCAAGTCTCAATGAGTTGTATTCAATCGTCTTTAGGGATAAGGGAGGAACTAGTTACCTCGACGTCATCATCATTGACATTCACATGGGACTTTTTATATTTGGTTGTCTGACTGCATTCTTTGTGGGTTGCGATAGCCTGTTTATCTAACATTTTATCTTTAATTATTTGACGCAGATATGAAGCTTTGTATGCCTATGATGTGTTTTCTGTGCGCAAGTTATGGTTTTACGATTTTATACTGGTTTCTGACAAGGTTTGATTGAATTGGGCTGGTTTTTAAATAGTGATTGGGTTGGAAACCGTCAATCTGATCTGGCAACACTGTACAGGTTGTTTAACATTTTGAAAGGCATCACATTTAAGTGAAGCTTTTAGTCACTAGAGTAATTGAATCTGACACAGTTTTGTCCTTTGGGACGGTGCTAAGCATTCATATAATATTATTTGCCTGACTCCATAATATTTCACAAAGATCTGTGCTGTACAACCCACTCTTGTCAGTAGTTTTGAATTGCGTCCCTCATCATTTATGTGTGTTTTCTTGCAGAAAGAAATGTCCAAAGTGACAAGGCAGGGGATCGATCAGATGGTTCAGTTTGAAAAAACGACGGAGGAGAAGAAGCGAAGAGTTTACTCGTATGAAAACGCAGTAGAGAGGTGTGACACTTTCTTATTCATGTTTTAAACACACTATTGAACATTCACTCATCCAGTAATGTTGTTTGTACAACTGTTTTCTAAAAAAAAAAGGGGGAGGCTGTGGCTCAGAGGGAAGAGCAGGTCGGTGGTTCGATCCCACCGGCTCCTCCGGTCACATGTCGAAGTGTCCTTGAGCAAGATACTTAACCCCAAACTGCCTCTGAAGTCTGTGCCATCGGTGTGTGAATGAGTGTTTAGATGTGTGTGTGAATGGATGAATGGGTGAATGCTGACATGTAGTGTAAAGTGCTTTGAGTTGTCGGAAGACTAGAAAAGCGCTATATAAATGCAAGTCCATTTACTATAAAAGAGCCTTTTATGTCTTTCAGGCTGTCGACTGCAAACCCGACTCTGTCTGAACGGTCTGTGAGCATCCTGTTAGAGCGAGGTCTAGTTCAAGTGGAAGGAGGTACGTCATTATCTTCTTATACCTCATTATCTTTCTCTTGTCATGAACGCTCCACATAGAACAAAATTAGTTCACTCTCTGAACACGTTTTTGCTCTTATGCTGAAAATATAATGTATTTCTCTCTTGCAGGTGTGGCGTTTACCCGAGACGTTCGTATTAATCTGGTAGGTTTTTGCTGAACTGCACCAACTCAACACTTTGCCTTTTCATCCCTCCCACAGGTGTCGTATGCAGCCCATAAAACACATTTACAGTATTGTACATTGTATTGTTTTGTCTTTTTTTTCAGAAAAATATAGTGCGCATCAGTTTGGAGCAAAGTCTGGAATTCCAGTCGGCAATACAAGCCCCCGTTCTAGTTGTTCTGTAAGTTATTCCTCCACCTCACACTTCCTTATTACATGTACTAATCTCACTAGTAAATTGTACCTCACTTAGTATGCATACAATCTTTTTCTTTTCTTTCTTCTTTGTCTTTCCAGAGCAGAGGACGGCTTTGATAAACTATATGCTGAACCAGATAACAAATTTACATCAGCAATCCTCCAGGCCTATAGGGACAGAAATGTGAGTGTGTTTTTACAGGGTGTTTCTGTTAAGTAGGTATGCTTTGCATCGTTGTGTTTATTTTTAGCCGTTAAGCCTCTATGTGTAATTGTGCCTAGTAGACAGACAGATGCAAAAAGTAGCTGCGTAGTACGAGCTCAATGTCTCAGAGGCAGCAGAAATCTTTTATAGCTGTGAACCTCAACGCTGACCTACATAATGGAGCTTGGTCAAGTGCTGCTGATGAGAGAGAGAGAGAGAGAGAGAGAGAGAACAGAAGATGTGCATCAACTCTCTAATGAGGATCTCTCTCCAAGTGAGATGGTGACACACAAAAAAATCAGCTGCTGTGCAACAAAAGAGAAGCTCGGGATGTCAGAATACTAAGTGGCTATAATCAATATTTCTATAAAAAAATGTGTCAAATGACCTTTTGAAAGGGGTCGTTGGTGGTGATGAACTAGGGCTGGGCAATATATCAATATTATATCGATATCGTAATATGAGACTAGATATCCTCTTAGATTTTGGAACATAATATGGCATAAGTATTGTCTTTTCCTGGTTTTACTGATGATTATTCATGAAAAATCTCATTGTGTAAATAGGATCTTTTTTTGAACGCACCAATAGTCAACCCTACAATATCATCGCAATATCGATATCGAGGTATTAGGTCAAAAATATTGTGATATTAGATTTTCTCCTTATCGCCCAGCCTTATGATGAACCAACAGAGAATTATCACCTGAATCTGCAGCTCCCCTCGGCTTTACGCAGCTTTTATAGTTTTTCAGCTCCTTGTTTAGCTGTTGCAACTGTTCTGGTTCACTCTCACCGCTCTCATAGTGTCTCTAAAAACCTGCTGTACACTACCTACAACAAACGGCAGACACAGTTAGCGACGAGCTGGTGAACATAGTGGAACATTTAGCAGCCAAAGAGACAGATATTCCCCTCAGGAGTTGGTGGAGACCAAAAACAGAGCTAAAAGAGAGTGAATATCGGAATTAGATTTATCACGTGACCATAAACACAACTCTAAATGAATGCTAATGTTGATCCATAACTGTTTGCTAACAAATTCCCCAGATCAACTTAAAAGGTGATGATATGTCATTGTTGTGTTCACAACTTGTTTCCGCTTCCCCTTAAATAAATCCGTTATTGCAAGTTAAAATGTTACATTTAAATCCTTCACACTCATCTAATTGTCTCTGTCTGTTTCTTTCAGCACACGGTGGTGAAAGTACCAGGCGATCATCACGTCCATCTGAATGATCCCGAAGTCGTTGCTCCACTTGTGTCTGACTTCCTGCAGACCAAAGTGTTGACACAGCCAGCATGACTAACCAACGGAAAGACCTCGAAGCTATAGCCAAGACACAAAAAATATTTCCGTTTTGCCTTAAGTCATATTACAATGCTGATTTTTAATAACTTTTTAAAAAATTGTTTGTATTCATACTGTACTGTTTACACATACCTTCGGTGTTAAAATCTGTCATCCAGCTATCGTAGCATCAACTAATGTAAAAAAACAGCCAAAACATATATCATTCACAACCAGTTTCAATCAATTCAGTGAGTTCATATGAAGTCTGTGTTGGTCAGATGTTTTCATATGGTGTTGTATGTACCTAAACAGAAATGACAATGATGTAACACATCACTTTACTTCACAAAGAAACAGTGAAAAGTAACAGAGAGACATTTTCTCAAAAGTGTACTCCACCTATTTAGCATTGCACTCCTAAAATACAGTTGGATTCACGATTGACAGTTTAAAAAAAAAAAAAAAGGGATCAAAATTGATGCAGCAGAATCAGAGATATCATCTTTACTCTATTCCACTCATTCGTCTTCCTTGTCAAAACCGGGCACCTACATTACCCACAATGTAACTTGACCACGGACAGTTCTTTTTGTTGAATGAAATTGTTTTGTTGAACAACAAACTTTGCCAGTAGGACTAATATCAATAAAGTTACTATCTATCTATCTTTCTTTCTATCTATCTATCTATCTATCTATCTATCTATCTATCTATCTATCTATCTATCTAATAGTAGAGGTGGCAATGAAGGGAATCTGGTCAATAATGTTCAAGGTGTCCCGTCATGAACTGACGTGTTGGACAGGTACATTTTAACCTGGTGTTAGGTTAAAAGTCGGGGTCATTTAAGCCTCTTGGTTTCATCTTCTAGGGACTACAAATATATCTAAGGCAAGACAAGTTTATAATCCATACATGGACACAGTTTCATGTTTAAAAATAGATAAATTGCCATTTAAAAAGACACTTTTAGAAAAGTAATACCAGGATAAAAAGCAGACTTTCTCTGCCCTCTGGTTGAATGTTGAAAGTCTGTTTCACCTCTGACAGATGTGGTTGGGTGTGGTCAGAAGTGTGCTTTATTGCACGATTAATATGTTGATTATTTTCTTGATTAGTTGTTTGGTCTATAAATGTCGGAAAATTGTGAAAATGCCAATCAGTGTTTCCCAAAGCCTAAGATGATATCCTCAAATGTCTTGTTTTGTCCACAACTCAAAGATATTCAGTTTACTGTCATAGAGGAGTAAAGAAACCAGAAATATTCACATTTAAGAAGCTTTAATCAGAGAAGTTTTACTCTTTTTTTTCTTAAAAGATTACTCAAATCGATTATCAGAACAGTTGGCGATTAATTTAATAGTTGACAACTTACCAATTAATCGATGCCACTCTACAAATGACAATAAAAACAATGAGATATTTTGCCCCCCTCGTGTTTTTAAATTGGGAGGACAAAAACATGAGAAAAAAACTCTCATTATAATGTAGTCCAATGCAACACCTCCTTTACTTATGACCTCACTAATAACATATAATTGAATTTACACATTTCCGACAATGTCAACAAAAACTCTATGGCTGAGTTGTTGTATTGGACTGCATTATATTGTACAGGTGATAAAGTTCTTGAGTTATTCAGGCTGCTGAACTCTCCTCTTAGCTTGTTGACTTCCTGCTAACCTGCAGTACAGACTGCAGTGTGTATGCACATAGTATTTATATCACCTCCAAGCTGCTGCCTTTGAGGGTTGTTTGAAATGCAATGTGGCAGGTCAGGCGTCTCAGAAGTCTGCTGACTGTTGTTAATATTTTAGCAGTTGCACGACGTCTTCTGAAGTTTGTGTATCCTCATGTTTAATCTCAAAAGTTAGTGAGCTGTGAAGAAAAGAGTACCCGAGTGCCACAGTGAGAGCAGAGGATGAGTCTGGACTCACAACGTCTGTTACACAATATCTTGTTTACAGCTTGTTTTCAGTTATACAGCATTTAAATGTTTATTTTGGAGGATTATCCGTTGGAAACTACAAATCCTTAAATCTTAATAATTTAATCTTTGACCATTTTAATGTAGACCATCATCATCTTTTGTATGGTTGCTTTTTCTGTGATCTAATTTTAAATATTAAAAGCATTTTAATGTATTTTACAGGCTAACTGGTGTCAATATTTACTCTGAAATGTTATTGTTGTACCTTTGTTGTTTTCCAGGTAAATTATAATCTAAATTAAAAAAATATATATATATATATTTGCATTGGATAATAGCCAAAGCTCCAGATTCAAAAGGCTGGGTAAATGCAGACGGAGATACTTGCTAAAAGATTATTGACAGTTTAGAAGATGAACCTCTCCATGGGAAAAATAGCCACAGGTGACAACATCTGTCCACTGAAACCTGCCGTTTAGGCAGAATGTTTTTGGCATCACTGGGAAAAAGTTCCATAATAACATTTCAGCATATTGTAATTCAAGTGTTCTGAGAGAAAACTAGACTTCTGCACCTCCTCACGGCTCTGTTTTCACGCTTTAAAAAAATCTAGTCCATGATGGGAGATTTTTGGCCAATTACAGGTCATTTCAGAGAGAGCGTTCCTATTGGCTGTGCTCCAGCTGGTGGGCGGTGCTTGGTATTTGCTCAACTGATCTCAACATGGCTGCCGGGTCACAAACTTTCTCATTTTACAGCTAAACAGTACACTACAAGATGATTCTATAAACATTTGAGGTGAGAAATAGGCATTACAGTAACAGAATATTGATTCATATTTGATCAGCGCGGTCTAGTTTGACTGTTTGATTGGAGTTCACGAGTGATTGACAGCTACTCAGAGACAGCAGGCTCCAGCTCGGCTCTGATTGGTTGTTTACCTCCGGTCTGTGAAATCTTGCAAATGCCATTAGGAGCACTGGAGGGCAGATTTTTTTCAGATTACCTGTCTCATGCACTACTGACAGGATATAGTGACCGTTTTATTAAAAATAACTTTTTTAAAACATATTTGCTCCATTTCTACCGACTGTGGCTTTAATAGTGTCACTGCCTGACAGACTCTACAAAGGGAAATCATAACACGTCTCATTACAAGTCCAGTTCTACTGCTCCACTAGAAAACTTATCGTAAATTCGTGAGCCTGGTTTGAAAGCTCAAGGCTTATGCCCTTTCCTATCCATAGGCAATCATTGGAGGGAGGAGAGAGGAGATGGAGGAGGAGCCCAGTTGGTGTTGAGGCAGCATGGCCCATGACTGGCCAGTTGAGGAGTTTTGTATATAGTACCAACAACTTTGCCTACGTCTGTATATATATATACTTTGCCTACGTCTGTATATATATATACAGTATATATATATTTTCCTCTTTCTTTTCCTCATAACAAAATAAAATAAAATGAAATATGGATAAAACAAAATGGAGAGAAAAATACATTTTGAAAAAACAAATAAACAAATAAATAAACAAATAAATAAAGAAAACTCTAAAAAAGCCAACATAACTGGGCAAGATCAATATGTGACTGTGTGTGTGAGTGCGCTTGAGAGGAGTGTTGGGGGTGGCTGGCTGTCGGTCAGGATGCAAATCAAATTAAGGCAAGATTAAAAAGAAAAAGATCAAATAAAGTAAAATAAATATAAATAGGTAGATAGATAGAAGTAACAGAATGATGGATAAAAGGAGGGTGTTTAATAGGGTGATGGATAAAAGATGATGTTTTAAAAGAGAATGATGGATAAAAAAGGATGATGTGGTTGTATGTGGTGTGTGGACTGTAACTGGAGTTAAATGTAATCATGGGTTAACATTGGTGCTGGTGGTGGTGGGGGGGGGGGTGATAGTTATGGTGGTTTGTTTTGGAAGAAACCACTAAAAAAAAACAAGAGAACCAAGGCCTATTGAAGGAGGTTGGGTCGCGCGTCATCAATGCGCACTATATACTCGGGGTACCGCACATGCGCAGTAGAGTCTTCTCTTTCTATCCTCTTTTAATAGGCCTTGAAGAGAACCCGGAAGTTAGTTTTACTGCCTGTCATTGGTCATTGATCTGTTGGATGTCTTCACGGTGTGTTTGTTTATGTTTGTTTACAGTTGCGAGCATTACTGCAAACTTTACGAGGAGTTAGACACTGTGCAACATCCACTACAATGGCTAAAGAAGGTAACAAAGTCAGACTATGTTTATGTATATTCTGGTCTGTAATGCTGCTGTTCATTTATGTGGTCTTTATAAGTTAGTTATAAAGTTATTAATCAAATAGTTTCTTACTCCTGGTTCTCTAATATAAAATCATGTTAATAATAGTGGTTAGTTTTAACAGTTTGTGTTGTTATTTCTCAGTCATTCTTGTGTTTTTGAGCTTTAGACTGTATAATAATAATGATAATGTGTCCAGGTTCAGAGTTCTCGGTCCCGGTGCCATGGGGACGGATAACGGGTAGAGTCTGGGGTCCTGATCACGGTCGTCCTCTGATGTGCCTGCACGGCTGGGCGGACAACTGTGGCTCCTTCAGCACCCTTATTCCACTTCTACCCAAAGGTAAGACTTTACTAGTTTCTGTGGAGAAAATAACACTTTATTTTATGTCTAATAACTTTCCAGGACATTTCCTGGACAGAGTTTTGTAATTTGGTAATGATCAGCGAACTAACTTAAGTAAATACGACAGAGTATTAGGGCCACATTGAGGGAAAAAAAATCTGAGATTTCGTAATATTACGAGAATAAAGTTGTAATTTTACGAGAAAAAAGTCGTAATTTTACAAGAAAAAAGTCATGATATTACGAGAATAAAGTCGTAATTTTACAAGAAAAAAGTCATAATATTACGAGAATAAAGTCATAATTTTACAAGAAAAAAGTCGTAATTTTACAAGAAAAAAGTCATAATATTACGAGAATAAAGTCGTAATTTTACAAGAAAAAAGTCGTAATATTACGAGAATAAAGTCATAATTTTACTAGAAAAAAGTCATAATATTACGAGAATAAAGTCGTAATTTTACAAGAAAAAAGTCGTAATTTTACAAGAAAAAAGTCATAATAATAGAAGAATAAAGTCGTAATTTTACAAGAAAAAAGTCGTAATATTACGAGAATAAAGTCATAATTTTACTAGAAAAAAGTCATAATATTATGAGAATAAAGTCGTAATTTTACGAGAAAAAAGTCGTGATATTACAAGAAAAAAGTCGTAATTTTACAAGAAAAAAGTCGTAATATTACGAGAATAAAGTTGTAATTTTACTACAAAAAAGTCGTAATAATAGAAGAATAAAGTAGTAATTTTATGAGAAAAAAGTCGTAATATTACAAGAATAAAGTCGTAATATTACGAGAATAAAGTCGTAATTTTACTACAAAAAAGTCGTAATAATAGAAGAATAAAGTAGTAATATTACGAGAATAAAGTCGTAATATTACAAGAATAAAATCGTAATGTTATGAGAAAAAAGTCGTAATGTTACGAGGAAAAAAGTCATAATATTTGGAGGCTTTACATAGGGAAAGAGACGTCTGTAACTCAACTTATTTCCCTTCCTCCGTTCATGTGACTGAGACCTAGACCGAGACGACAGCACAAGCCGTGACGACAGCGTGACGTTGGGACCCCGTACTTTTCCACACGGAAGTCGAGCCATTTTGGCGTCATGCGCCACTGAGCAACTTTCATAGGAATGAACGGGGCCCCGCCCCCAACGCCGTATCTCTTTATACATCTGTGGTTTAACTGCTATAGAACTGTGCCAGCAGGTGTTGCTGACCTGCTCAGTCAGTGCAGAGCAGGTCAGCTGAACATGCAAGCATACAATTTGACACTCATGGATAATAAAGTTTCCATTAATAAATTAATGATTAATTAGTGTTAACTCTGGCTTCAATTAAGCAGTTATTTCAAGTGCTTATAAACTCAACTGAACTCACTACACTCAAATAAATATCTCAGAACCCTATCTCTTTAATATAATCAGTAGGCTACCAAATTAGATCTCTTTCCAGGAAACTTCCTTGGAAATTATTCGGAAACAATTAAGAAAATATGGACCCGTAACAAACAAGTCACAACTCGTGAACTCTGAGCTTTCAAAAAACTTTCCACTTACGAGGTTGTGAATACCTCAAGAGGGGGGCATTCATATGAACTCTTCTCGTGAACACGGTAAACACGACCACATTTGAAGGCACCAATAAATTATTACCCACGATTGTGATGGAAGTGTTTGGGATTTGGTGTGTCTTGTGTGAGTATTTTACACAACTCTTCTCTGTACTTCCTCTCAGAGTGCAGATATGTGGCGGTGGACTTGGCAGGTCACGGTCTGTCATCACACCGTCCTCCAGGAGGTTTCTACTCTTGCCTCGAGTACGTGGCGGACGTACGCAGAGTCGCTGATGGTGCGTGTGAGCTCATAATGTTATACAGTAGTTTTTTTGCCAAACATCAGTGTAAGTTTAGACCTCTACAGGACTTAATGTTCCTATTTATGCATATAAGTTAACCACAGAAGCTCCTATGGCAGCTAAAAAACTAGCTCAGTGTTCTGTGATGAGATACTGAACCCGGTTGATGATCTGTGAAATTAACTCCCACAGCTCTGCAGCTGAGCAAATTCTCCATCATAGGCCACAGTATGGGTGAGTGCAGCTTTACAGCAGGATTATCTTTATCTGTGTTGCTGTGCGACAAAATCATTTAAAGTGCTAATCACATGCGGCTTCTTTTTATTTACAGGTGGTGACATTGCTGCAATAGTGAGTGTCATTGTCTTATCTCTTTCCTCTCTTAATTAAAATACATTTTGCAGAGTTTGGGGTATCATCACATGGTCCAAATTGTGTCTTCCACAGTACAGCGCGCTGTACCCGGAGATGGTGGATGGTCTCGTGCTTCTGGACTCTTTGGGATTCCTGCCTACAGATTCAGTACGAATCATTTTGACTCCCCAGATTACACTCACTGTGAAGCTTTTAATGGTTTAAATGTACGGCTAGGACAGTCTGACCAAGACACTAAAAGAAAAAGCCTTTCATATTTTATTTATTCAACTGTTTCTATAAATTTAATTTCACAAAAAAAGCAGATCTAAATGTTGTTTCAAGGAAGAACATTCTGAGGGGCGATATTGATTCCTTTATTTACTTCTTTATTTATTTTGTTGGCTGTAAATAGTCAAAACAATTTGACTCTAAAAATCCAAGAATCAGGCCGTTTGATAGGGGTGGGGGGAAAATCAATACAGCATAGTATTGCGATATTTTGCGTGGCAATGTTGTATTGATACACAGACGTCAAGTATCAATCTTTTAGTATATAATCTATTAACCTCTTAACAATCTGAAGGTGAGCCTGTCTGCTAATCTGTCTTTCAGAGGTTGTAGCGGGCTCAGTCTTAAAGCTAGAGCGAAGATACTGGTATCATATGAAACTATAAAAACTGAGGTATCAATTGTTACCAACCATGTCATGTTAGCTTGTCGGGAAGAAAAGCTAAATAACACTCCAAAGTTGTGCTACATTTTGGTGAGGAAAAACTTGCATGGCCATTTTCAAAGGGGTCCCTTCACCTCTGACCTCAAGATGTGAATGGAAACCCTGAAATGAACAGAAGGAAAAATAATATCTTCTTAGATGAAACAAATCTTGACAAACTGCATAATTTGCAGTTGAACAGAAGGTAATATATCACAATATATCTTACCGCAATGCTCAGCGTATCGCAAAATGTTTAAAATCGCAATAAGATCAAGATTAAGTATGGTAATAATATCATATCATGGGGCCTCTGGTGATTCCCAACCGTTTAATGCCCACCATTTGTAATTCATTGATTGCAGAATGTAAAACTCCCTCATGGTTGTTAAATCTCTCGACTCCCCAGACAAATACAGAGGACCTGACCTCAGTGTCCTCAATGTAGACTATGTATGAAATGTCTGTATAATATATCTATCAAAGAAAGAACTTCAAATTATTTTCATTCAGGTGGTGAAAAATATTTTTACATTGTGTTTCAATTATCTTCATTTCCATCCTGTCTTTTTATTCATATACTGTGTTTCTCATATCATATAAAACCGAGCTCTGCTGTGCTATCCACCCGTGTCAGTAGCTTCTGTCTCTTTCCCTGCAGAAAGATCTTTGCCAAATGACGAGGAAGGGGTTGGACGGGGTGCTTCAGTTTGAAAAGAAGACCGAACAGAAGAGAGTTTACACTTATGAGAAGGCGGCTGAGAGGTATCATTTTCAAAGATTTCTCTCAGATTTCTAGTAACTTTGTCTCTATAGGCAGCTGTCGGATAAAGTGTTTCATTTCTTTCAGGCTGATGGCTGCAAACCCGACTCTGTCTGAACAGTCGGTGCACATCCTTTTAGAGCGAGGTCTAGTTCAAGTAGAAGGAGGTACGTCTTCATCTCTTCTTCCTCCTCTCAGAGAGGAATAATCTCACTGTGCTTTCAGCTGAATGTGTTTCTCTTCGGCAGGATTTGTGTTCTCCAGAGACCTGCGAGTTAATTTTGTAAGTCTATTTTAACCTCCCAGACCTCCCCCCCACATTCACCACCTCCTCTCTGTTAACTTATAATTTTTTACCACCAGAGGTTTTAGCTTTCAGCTTGTGCAGTACATGTGTTTTATTTTATGTTTTCAGAAAAACATGTTGCTGCTCAGTTTGGAGCAGAGTCTGGAGATGCAGTTGAGGGTTCAATCCTCTATTCTGGTTGTTCTGTAAGATATTGATCACTGCATTGAAATGGATGTTTGCATTATGTTTTGACTGCAGTATAACTATGTGACAGCAGACAGAGACATTTTATAACAGCTGACTGACGCACAGTAGCTCACTGTCTGAGCAGAAATACAGCTAACATTGTGAAAATCATAACCCGCCCCACTGATGTGTTGCCACAAAGGTCAATCTATATCATAACTTTCTATCAATAACATACTCTTCCACTTACAGTAAATGGTCTTTGCTCACATTGTATATTCAATATCTCTTTCTCCAGAGCAGAACGAGGCTACAAGAGAATATATGTTGAACCAGCTCAAAGAAAATTCACTTCAGCACTTCTCCAGTGCTTCCAGGAGAGAAACGTGAGTTTGCAACTCAGGACAGAATGAAAATACAACCAACATGTTTGAATTGTTATTTAAACATCTTCATGGTTATTGATTGTGTATAACTGCACTTAATGTCCCTCCCTGTTTGTGTTGGTTTCAGCACACGGTGGTGACGGTACCAGGCCATCATCACGTTCATCTGAATAATCCTGAAGTCGTCGCTCCATTTGTGTCTGACTTTCTGCGAACCAAAGTGTTGTCCCAGTCAAACAACGGAAAGCACAAGTTATAAGCTACGAACACACTCGCACTGTCACACTGAAGTCATATTGTGCTGTTTATAGGAGCAAACTGTATGTTCACATTAACAATATTAGTAAAGGTCCTTACAACTTTATTGACAAATCAGAACATCGGAGGCGACGGACACACTTCTGCTCATACATAGCATCTTAAGCCTTAACTGTAACGCCCGGGTCACACAGGATGCGTGAGCGGCGCAGTGAAAATGATCTTTTGATCGTTTAACATCATACCAGCGATATTACTATAGTTTAAATGTCTACATCTATAGAATATGTCACAGACAGGAAAACAAGTAAACATTTATTTTTTTACTCAACATTTCCCATTTACATTTCAAAATAAAAGTCCTTTAGCATTTTTTCTGTGGACAAAATTCCTTCATTCGTTAACACAAGGCTTTTATTCTGAAATATTTGCAAGACAGTGTTGTGGAATATGTAGTGACTTGCACGGCTCCATAAATTAAAAGAGTACCGGCTTTTAATCGTGGATTATTTTTACTATTATCTACAATTGAGCACAAGCTTCTTCACCTTTATCTGTCTAAAATAAGTATAATTTACATTTCTAATGTAATTAAATGGCCATTGTGAAAGGCAAACTCTATGTAGAAAGAAAGGGCTGACAGCAGCAACGCAGCAGCAACAACACTGTCGGTGTGGACATCACACGCGTGAGAGACGCGTTAAGGGAGCTAGCCGTCACACGCTGCTCACGTGTCCTGCGTGGCCAGCGTGTAGACCAATGGGCTATACAGTTTTTTACTTTTTTAATTTGTTTGTCCCGTTTTTTAGTTTCTCCCATAAGTGCAGAGTGAGATCTGCAGAATCACTGTTTTGTAAGAGTTAAAGGGGACATATCATGCTCATTTCCAGGTTGATACTTGTATTTAATGTATAACTGCAAATGTTTCTGGAGTTTTGACCTCTTCAGGGTTTCCCTTCAGGTTGAGCAGAGGAGGTATGCTGCCCAGATCCTGATGCATCCCGTCTCATCATCATTTTAGTCTGTAGATGACGATCTTAACAACACAATGTGTGAAGT
Organism: Sebastes umbrosus; assembly: GCF_015220745.1. NCBI lineage: Eukaryota > Metazoa > Chordata > Actinopteri > Perciformes > Sebastidae > Sebastes > Sebastes umbrosus. The sequence goes on from NC_051271.1 coordinate 10,113,091, forward strand.
TAATGTTATATAACATAAAAGAATATTTCATCAAACATGCTCGCTTAAATAAAAAAAAGCAACATATAAAGAAAATATGAAGCCTGTGGTTCATTTATGAAGAGATTCAACAAGCAACTCTGCCCTTCACAAATTGTGGTTTTACGGTGGATAAAGTGTAGGGATGGAACGATCCGAATTTTTCAGTCCCGATACTGATAGATACTTGGGCTTTGGGTATCAGCCGATAGCGAGTACCGATCCGATATCAGTGTTTAATTAATAAGCTGTATGCCTCACTGTGTGGAAGTAACTGGGCTCATTCTTTTATGTGTAAGGCAACATCAGGCTTGACTTAAACATTGCTTTCCTAACTTTATAAAACAAAATGTGACAAATAAATACATAGATATAAATGTATTTAATTGTTATTTATTATTAAAATAATAAATCGTACACCTGCAACTTGGTAAGAAGATCTTCAAAATTAACAGGAATTAAAATTCAAGTGTAAACCTTTTTTATTGCAGCAACAATTTGGTCAAAACTTGAACAGGAATTAAAATTCCAGTATATAATATATATATATATATAGTATATAAACATAGAACTGAATTGAATGGATCGGCCCCATTGTCTCCGATACCTGATCCAGCTATTTGAGTCAGTATCGTCCCGATATCCGATCCGGTATCTGTGTATCCCTTATTAAGTGCCAGACTTTTTCTTATCCATACATAGTTTAGGACGGAGCCCAGCTAGCTTTCCCCCCTGTTTCCAGTCTTTATGCTAAGCTAAGCTAACTGTCTGCTGGCTGTAGCTTCATATTTTCTGCACTGGAGAGTGGAGTCAATTTTCTCATCTAATTGCAAGAAAACAAGTATATTTCCCAATTTCCAATTTAGCGCTTTCATCTTTAGATGAACTTTTATATTTAATCCGACACACTTCCAAAGGTGTGAAATGCTGCTGGTGTTTTTGTGTTGCACAAAAGTGACATGAACGACTAAACCCTTTAACCCTTTAGGCTGAGAAACACCCCCGAGCCACCAGTTAATGTTCACCTTACAGAATCCATTTACAGGTTCTTTATGTGAAGATATTTTCAACCTGGCTTCAGGTTTTTATCACATTACTGGCTGTAAATTACACACCTTTGGACGTTACACCACATACCATTGTGATAGTTGATCTCTCAGAGACCTTAGTTACAGATTACAAGAAACATTAAAAGATGTTGACACAACGCTGGAGAATGTGTTGTGCATGTTAACGGCAAAATTAGTTTTCCTCTCGCAGAGGCGACCGTTGGGTTCAGAAAAGTGTGGGCAGTGCAGCTTGTCTCAACGTGGACAGTTTTACTGACATCCTGGGCACCAAGCATATAAACTAGTACATGACATTGTGCTGTCAAAGATTGAAGATTCACTCAAGATGTTTATTGTCACTCCGGTTATACAATCAAATGAAATGCTTTCGCCTTGGGGGCTCCATAAAAGAAAACAAATAGTATATATAAAAAGACATGTAAAATATAATACCAAATTATAATAAACAATAAAAGTATCCCTTAAAGAAAAACAATAAAGACAATGCATTCAAGGTGATTGCACAGGGGCTGGATTGTACTGTGTGTGTGTGGTTTAAGTTTATTCTTTACTTTTGATTATTCTCTAAAACATCTGAGTGGTTGAGCCTGTGAAGGCCACACATATGTCACTCTTTCCCAGATTTATTGTCCTTGCAGGAGACTGTCTGACAGGTGTTACTGAGGGAACACAGACACAGCAGAGGAGAGGGTTTTCCATTGTCACCTGGTTTAACCCGCCGCCCTCTGCAGTGTGATGATTGGCCATAACAGCAGCCCGTCATCACGAATATCCAATCAAATCATTGGTTGCAGGAAATATTTGTGTTGCCTTCAGGTTCCAAAGGTCAGAGTTCATGTTTCGTTTGTTAAACAGTCATTTCAGGATTTGTTTGCAGCTTTGTTTAGATTAACTTTATTGTAGTCACCTTGTTTCATCTCTGCCGGTGATCACCAGATGCTGTAATGTCATCTACAATGAAACAAGAAGGTCTCTCTCTCTCTCTCTCTTTGTTTTAATATGTTACCACTTTCAGGAGTCATGGACATAGTTAAATCCTGTAGTTGTTCATTATCAACAGTCTGTCAGATCCTTGTTTTTTTACCTGTTTTCTGAGGTGTTGTTGTCTAATGTGTCCAGTTTCAGAGCTCTCTCTCCCGGTGCCATGGGGGCACATCATAGGGAAAGTCTGGGGTCCTGATCACGGTCGTCCTGTGTTGTGCCTGCATGGCAGGGCTGACAACTGTGGGACATTCAACACCCTCATTCCCCTTCTACCCAAAGGTAAAATATGACAGAGTAGACGAGAGTAATTAAACTAAGTCAAACACCCTCCACCTTATACCTCCATTTAAACAAGACTAAAGCTGTGTCTCAAATCCACACTACCCCACTGAGTCTGAGCAGGTTTTTAGTATGTGGTGGTTGTGTTTTCACACTAGAAAAGTGACAGAATAAAATACTCAAAGCAGACAGCATGCATACTAAATATTGTCGACTTTTGAGTGTGCTGCATAATATATTATATGTCATTCAGGATTAAATAAATAAATAGGCCTATAAGATACATCCTGAAATAAATAAACGAGGAAATAAATATATAAATAAGTGTAAATATATATATAGTGTAAATAGTATAAATGTATGACGCAGTTCTGATGTCGGACCCTGGAGGACCATTTTTGTGTCAAATTATTGATTTCTTAAATAAGTTGCCGTGTAATAAGCGGGATAATGTACAGGTAGCGGGTCATTGTTGTGAAATAAACCCAGACAGCTCTCAGCACTGTTGCCATCATTTGCACTGTTAGCACCGTTAGCTGTGAGCTGTCAGCTCAGCCGTTGCCATGTTGAGAGCCGTATGGAGGCAATAGAAACAAAGCCTATAGAAGCATAGAGACAAAACTTCTGTGGGGTTTTTTGACAGCCGCTGCCACCATTTTGGACTGAAACTCTTATATTTATGCTCTTTTGATTGTTCGACAAAGGTCATTTCGAAATAATTTTGTTTTACTTTTGTACTGCACTTTGTAGGCGGACGTTTTACTGGAGTCAGTCCAAAATGGTGGAAGCATAGATCTACTGCCGGGCGCTGACGTTGCAATGGAACAAACAATTGACTTTTATTTCTTGGCAATATACGCTCTTTGATAGAAATGCTCCCAATGAATGAAATGACATTTCATACTGTTCTCCCACAATGCAATACACAAAGGAAATGGAGGAGCAGCTCACAGCTGGACAAAATGAAGATAAATTGTGGGTGGTTGGGAAACAGCTCCAAAAGAGTATTGAATCTTACAAATAACATTTTCATGTCTCTTTGGTTTCTTTCCAAATGGCACACATATCATTCCTGTATAGGTATAAAATGGTAAAGTATGTTAATATTTATATATGCAGGTAGCTATAATGTTTACCATGTTCACCACCTTAGTTTAGCATGTTAACATTAACTAATTAACACTAAAAGTACAGCTGAGGCTGAAGGGAATGTTATTAGTTTTGCAGGAATTTGGTCGCAAACCAAACTTATGACCTTTTGAACGGATGATGAATTCAAGACTGAAGCCTGTTGGTGTTTCCACTCCTCCAGGAGTTCTCTACAGTTTGGCTCATTTCAACCTCTCTTTCTATACTTCTTCTCAGATTGCAGATATGTGGCGGTGGACATGGCAGGTCACGGTTTGTCCTCCCATTATCCCCCTGGAGTGTTTTATTCAATTCCTTCATACGTGGCGGACGTACGCAGAGTGGTTGACGGTGTGTGAGCTCAGGAAGTTGCAGGATCTTTTTTAGCCACTCAAATCTGACTGTATCAAGAGGTTGGATCTCATCAGGACTCTGGTGCATCTCAAGTACAGCTGTAAGTGAAAAACTAGATTTAATCAGATCTGTTTTCTATGAAATAACTCCCACAGGTCTCCAGTGGACAAAATTCTCCATCATAGGCCACAGTATGGGTGAGTGCAGACACAAAATATAGATATAATACACCTGGTTCACATTTAGTGACAATGTGCATTTTCACATCTTCTACCATAAAACTGCAAATAAATAAATCTGCCACTGGGGTGTAATTATATTATACTGTGTTGTGTGTTGAGTGATCAATCAAACAATTATGGAATAATAAATAATTTAATCGATTAAGAAAAAATGAATCACCAACTATTTTGGTAATTGATTTAAACATTTAAATCATCTATAAAGAAACATTTATTAGTTATCTGCTCAAATGTGAGGATTTGCTATCTTTTTGCATTTTATATAATTGCAAAATAAATATCTCTAAACAATTAGGAGATGCTACCTTGGACACATTTTTTTCCCAGCACTTTATAGACTAAATGACTAATTGATTAATCTAAAAACGTTTCAACAAATCAAATCAACGTTTTAAGTAAGTCAATAAAAGTTTACTTTGACGAGTGTTTAAAGCTTTGAGCATGATCGTTTCTTTACTCTTACAGGTGGCAACACGGCTGCAATGGTAACTTAGATTCATCACATGCAACTTATCACTGTTTTCACACAATGTGCAGAGAATATTTCACTGTATTTTCTTGCACGGTGTCATACATGGTCCATGTTGTGTTATCCACAGTTCAGTGCACTGTATCCTGAGATGGTGGATGTTGTCGTACTGCTGGATTCCTTTGGATTTGTAACTATAGATCCGGTACTTCAGCAGTTTTTATTATCACTATATTACATGTGACAAGCCTTTTAAATGGAAGATGGTCTAATAGTAACAATGTCCATGATTGCTGCAGTAGTATAGCATTATTCCTCGGTTGTCTTCTTATAACGCTTCTGTTTCTTTTCCTGCAGAAAGGAGCATCCCATGACATGAGGAAGGCGATGGATGAGATGCTTCTGTTTGAAAAAAAAAGAGAAGAGAAGCAAAAAGTTTACACTTTTGAGAAGGCAGCTGAGAGGTACTACTACCAGGGCCGGCTCCAGCCCTTTCGGTGCACGAGGCGAAATTCAGATTTAGAGCCCCCTCCGCAACACACATCAGACATCACGATGGTTTTAAGACAAAAATTAAGATTTTTATTTTCATAAATACTGTATTTATTATAATAGAAATAAACAATTGGTCCCTGATATTGTTAGCTGTCGGGCAGATGAGGAATTGTGAGAAAGAGAGTTACAGGGGTGAAAAGTGTATTTCTTTCTTTCTTTATTTATTTGTTCATTTGTTACCTTAATGCAGAAAATGAGGAAGGGCGCCCACAGGCATTTCTTTTTAAATTATTATAATTTTTTTATTATAATTTCTTTTTTAGCTGGCGACCAGCGGCCCCCAGAAGGTGGCGCCCTATGCGACCGCCTAAATGGCCTATCTTCCAGTTTATGGCCAATTCAAATGAAATAATCCTTCATTTGTGTAGGATATTTTGTTCTAATTTGAAGAGTGTTTATAGGGGGGAACTCAAATGATTTGACACCTCAGAACTGTTTACACGCATTGGAAAGTACTACTGCACATGTGGCTCCTGTGGAGCTGCGTTAAATCTGATAAATTACCTCAAGTGATGTCACTTGAGTCGGTGTCAATTGGGGCTTACGAAGTTTGTTTGTGTAGTTGGAATTACGGTACCCGCTTGCTAGCTTGCTACGTTAACATTGCCGTTGCTTAGCAGCGGTGTTCTCACGACTTAACCACTTGAACGCCAAGCATATTGTGTACACGACTTCCCATGTTGTAAACACGAGCTCACGAGTTTCATTTGAAGGCACCAATAGACCCGAATCTCTGATCCAACTGTCCATATTGCATTGTGGGTAATGTAGGCGCCAGGTTTTTAATATAATAAATCACACAGAAAGATACAACAGACCAAAACAAATATGACTATTAGATTTCTACTAGTAAAGTCAGTGTTTTATTTCTTTCAGGCTGTTGGCTGCAAACCCGACTCTGTCTGAACAGTCGGTGCACATCCTTTTAGAGCGAGGTCTAGTTCAAGTTGAAGGAGGTACGTCTTCATCTCTTCTTCCTCCTCTCAGAGAGGAATAATCTCACTTTGCTTTCAGCTGAATGTGTTTCTCTTCTGCAGGATTTGTGTTCTCCAGAGACTTGGGAGTTCATACTGTAAGTCTCTTTTAACTTCCCAGACCTTCCTACACATTCACCGTCTCCTGTCTGTTAACTTACATTTTCTACACCAGATGTTTTAGCTTTCAGCTGGTGCAGTACATGTGTTTTATTTGATGTTTTCAGATAAATATAATGCACATCAGTTTGGAGCAAGCTCTGGAGATGCAGTCGAAGATTCAAGCCCCTCTTCTAGTTATTCTGTAAGATATTGATCACTGCACTGAAATGGATGTTTAATAATAAAATTATCAAAGCATGTCATACTTAACCTCAAAATCTGTTTTGTTTCCAGAGGAGACAAAGGCTTTGGTGCAACATCTCCAGACCCAATCCGACAGAGATTGCGCTCCATGCTTCTCCAAGGATATCGTGACAGAAATGTGAGTTTGAATCTCGGGGGAAAAAATCAAAATATATGCTGGAAAAAGTTTATGATGATAATTAACTATCGTAGTACCAGGCGGGTGAGTGTTGAGCATATACAGACAGTAAAAATACACATCATCCATTTGGAGTGAAGTCTCTAAACTGTGACAAACCTAAACCCACTATGTTAGTGCTTTAAACACTGTTTGGTCGGCTGTGTTTGTGCCTGTGTGTTGATCTATTAAAACCTATTGTGGCAGGCAGCTTCACAGATCTAAAAGTAGCTCCATACTACCAGCTCATTGTCTCAGACTGAGCAGAGATATTTATAGATGTGAGTATTAAAGTGCAAAAAGAGTTCACACAACAAATCAGATTCCTTTTTTTCTTAAATTTTCAATGTCAAAATTTAGTACAGGGGGATAAAATGCACAGATGTGCCCTCTTCAGTGTACAATTTTCACAGCAGACATGTTGGCTTGTCAAAGCAGGAAAAGCACAGGTGTCATTAATAACGTTATATATGACTGCATTCAGGGTCCTGGTATTGTGCATGCTGGCTCTCTGGCTTACTGAGACGCTGTTAACAACATTAGTTTTACTTGTGCTTTTCCTGCTATGACAAGTCAAGATGTGAGCTGTGAAAAAGGTCTATAGTCCTTAAAATTCATGTAGAGTGTCAGCCAACCTTACTACCAACAGGTGCACAAGTGGCTCCCTGTAGTCAAACCTCACAGGGAACCTATCCAACATTAAATACCAAACTTTATCAACCAAAAAACAAAATATACATACGTTCACAAAACAATGTACAGATTATACAAGCAAACATATGTTAACATTAGGGCTGTCAATCGATTCAAATATTTAGTCCCGATTAATCGCATGATTGTCCATAGTTAATCGCACATTTTTGATTTGTTCAAAATGTACCTCAAAGGGCGATTTGTCAAGTATTTAATACTCTTATCAACATGGGAGTGGGCAAATATGCTGCTTTATGCAAATATATGTATATATTTACTTTTGGAAATCAATTAACAACACAATACAATGACCAATATTGTCCAGAAACCCTCACAGGTACTGCATTCAGCATAAAAAATATGCTCAAATCATAACATGGCAAAGTGAAGGCAACAACAGCTGTCAGTGTGTCAGTGTGCTGACTTGACTATGACTTGCCCCAAACTGCATGTGATTATCATAAAGGGGGCATGTCTGTAAAGGTGAGACTCGTGGGTACCCAGAGAACCCATTTTCATTCACATATCTTGAGGTCAGAGGTCAAGCGACCCCTTTGAAAATGACCATACCAGGTTTACTTCTCCAAAATTTAGCTCAAGTTTGGAGCGTTATTTAACCTCCTTCGTGAAAAGCTAGTATGACATGGATTCCTTAGGTTTATGTCTATTTTCATACGATACCAGTAGCTTCACTCTAACTTTAAAACTGAGCTACAACCTCTGAAATATCGATTGCGTTAATGTGTTAAAAGAATTTGTGACGTTAAAACAAATTTGTGTTAACGTGTTATTATCACGTCAACTTTGACAGCCCTATAAATAACATATATTCATGTGAACCATACGGGCAATGTCAAACTAAAATGAACAACAACAAAACAATTATGAACAAACATATCCGTGGTACACTACAATGAAAATTCATCATCAGGTCATCATGAGTCATTCTAGTTTAAGAGAAATCACAGTGTGAGAAAATGTAAATGTTCTACAAGTCATTACAGGAAAGGAGACTTTCCTCGTTTCAGTTAGATGGAGACATTTAATGTGAAAATCCAATAAGTTTCATGTGAGAGTCTTTCTAGATTAACACCTCTACATGGTTGGATAACTTTCGTTCTTAATTGGCAATTGGTGGTAATACTTAATTAAATGTTCATTATCATTTCTCTCTCTCTCTCTCAGCACACGGTGGTGATGGTACCAGGCGATCATCACGTCCATCTGAACGACCCTGAAGTCGTCGCTCCATTAGTTTTTGACTTCCTCCAGCCCAAAGTGCTCCCACAGCAGCTGCAGGCATAGTGGACACACACACACACACACACACATTTTCATTGTGAAATGTCACACTTCGAGTCTCAGTACGCTGCTCTCATCTCTCGCAGAAAAGTCATTTACATAATTCTATGTTATTATTTGAACACTGCTATAAAGTTTCTTCAGTGACTTTGAATAATCTAAATGTGTAAACCTCCACTGAATTGCTGAAATTGCTGCTTTTACTAGAAATACTAAACATTTGCAAACTTTACACGTACAGATAGAAGCAAAATATATCTATAGTTAGCAAGACCTCCTCGCATCAAGGTTGTTTTTGTGCTTAGTTGGGTTTAGTTAAAATCATTTCACAATGATTGCATTATGATACCTTATTTCTTGTCTGCCTCTTGAAAAAAAAGATGACTTGTTTGTTCATATGATGTATTTTTGCTTAGTTGTAGTTCTTATTTTCTAATGTTTTTTAAGTCATTGAGTGCCTGTTCTGCATCTTGATAAAGACTGGTGGACTGTAAAAAGACTTTAATCATAAAAATAATTTATAATATTATAATCTTTCCAAAACCAAAGTTACAAAGTGCTTCAGTCAAGGCTGTAAATTAAAATCAACAAAACCATTTTCTGTAATATTAAATAAAAAAAACGTCCTAGTTCGATCCCTGACAAAGTGTGATAAATGATAAATACATTTAATTGTAAATAAATATATTACAATGCTGTCAATTAACCAAACCAAGATCTGACTCAAATCAGTTTCAGCTGTCAGAACAGAACATATTTTGTAAAAAGTGCTAAACTGAATAAAATCCCACATTGTTCAAATAATCTGTTATTTCTTCATGTAACTTGTACGGTTTCATCATTTCATTTGAAGCTGATCTGTTTAACTCGACTGCTTTTCATGAATCTGACTTCTTGTGCGGAACGGAGCTAAAAATGGCGGTCATTAAAAGAGATGACATCCTCTGACAACTTCTCATTATGTAGGCCAATCCTCTCTGTATTCAGCTTTTGTCTTGGAGCCAGCAAGACAAAAAAAAAAAAATCTTTTTGCCTCCACTTTTACTCGGGGGAGTGACTCCGTAAAACACTGCAGCTGCCGTCAGTCAGAGCAGATATTAGAGGTGCAGCTCACACAAAAATGGCCCCCTTCTCTTCCTCTCAATGTCACATAAACTGTGTGATGGCCTTGCTGTTAAATGGAGTGGAATTGATTTTACGCAGCGAGCAGCAAGGCGGCGAGCATCCACAGACATCTGAAGCCCCCCCCCGCAAAGAAAAATGATTATAGTTATATAAGTTTCCCTCCCACTCCCTCCATCCTCTCCACCATCAGCAGCAGGGGTGTTGTCATAGCAACACCCACCCCTCCTTTTTTGAACGTCAGAGCCAGGAGCTCGGAGGATGAAGCCGCATGCATGCAGCTTCTGTCTCTTGTGCCTCTCGGAGAGCACATGCAACGGTCGGAGCTGCGGCGCTGGAAATAATCTGGTGATTGATTTGACATCACGTACAATCTACGACCAAGAGACCAACTGAGTCAGCAGCGTCTGCAGGTAAGCATTTATTTACTACTGAGCTCTATTTTTAGAGTGCAACAAAAATGATTGTGCATCTCAGAAGCAGTGACAGACAGTGTTCTGTCTGCATGAAGCTGATTGTGTGATGTCTGTGTGACTGTGATTGTAATGATGAAGGCTTTCTAAGAAATGACGAGATGCTGCAGTCTGTCATGCGTGATATCTCACCCTGAAGGATTACTTTTTTTAAAACCTGAAAAACTCTCCTCCTTTCCTTCCCTTTCTCCATCATGTCTTTCCTCCTCATCCATTCTCCATCCACCCTTCCCATCCCTCCCCTCCGTCCAACAGCAGTGATGTCGTGGCTGTTCCTGGACTGGTTCGTCCCCCTCTACCTGCTGGTGTCGGTTTTGGTGCTGGCAGGCTTCGGAGCGTGCCTTTACTTCCTCGAGCCCGGGCTGCAGGATGCCCACAAGTGGAGCAACAAAACAGTCCGGCATCACCCGCTGGTGGCCAGTGTGAACTGCAGAGATGACGATAGCAATGCCCTGATATGATGGAGACAGAGACGGAGAGAGGGCGAGGCGGAGCAGGGCGGGAGGCCATCTGGACAGGGGTGCTGCCAGGACACCGGTGGGTCGGGAGCCAACACCTTAAAGATGGAGACAGAAAAATGGAAGAGGAGGGATGAGAAAGGTGAAGGAGAGACTGCCACTGTCCTATCATTCCAACTTTTCTCTGATCTCTTAACACACTTTGTGTCGAGATCAGGGAAAAGCGAAGCAGAGGAGGAAGCCAAATGCACAAGGAGGAGAAGACTTCACGCAGGATGAGATTGTGAGGCGGTTGGAGGACATGTTGCCCTTTAGAAATGTGATTAAAACATGATGTAAATTCCACGCCATCTTATACTCGTGCCAACTTTTACATACGTTTTGTAATTTGACAATCACTTTACATGAATCATGAAGTTTACTTATATTGTGCATTTAATTAGTGAAGTGAATGACAGAAGTGCAATGAATTTGTTGCCAGCGGGGAAGGGTTTTTAATCCTCTCTCTCTCTGGTGATGTCGGCACGGCAGCTGCTGAGAAGCATGAGGATTGTTAGTGCCAATATGCCAAAATGGTGTTAGTAGTTGACTTTATTATTAAAATAATATGTGCTGAATAAATACTAACTGATTTATTCAAGGTGCCAAGATTATCCGAGATGGACCAAGATTACAAGAAAGCTGGTGTTTGGTAATACTCAAAGTGTATATTTTTTTTGTTTTCATTGTTTTTACTTGACAGCATGGTGAGGAAACTGTGGGTGTGTAACGACCCTCTTTTGATGATCATATGCTTCCTTTGGTGATACAAAATAAAACTGTTTAATCCTCAATTTACTCTCTGCGTGTTATTATGAAGTTGATCATATCCGATTAAAATAATATCTACAACGGTGGTGGAAAGTACCTTAGTATATTTACGCAAGTACTGTATTTAAGTAAAAATGTGAAGGTTACTTGTACTGTACTTGAGTATTTCCTTTTTACGCTACTTTATACTTCTACTCCACTACATTTATCTGACAGCTGTAGTTACGAGTTACAAATGAAGAATTTACACTAAAAACATGATAAGCTTCTAAAAAAACAATACAAAACACCTCACAAAAAATCATTGCTGGCAGCTCCACCAAAGAGACATTTCCCCTTTAAATTTTTATTTTTTAAATAACCGTTTGAGGGCCGAAGAGTTAAAAGTGGCCCAATATTTCACAAAAAAGCAGTGAAAAATAATACAAATTTGTGTGGAGAACTTGTATTTTTCTTTGTTTCCCCATTAATCATCTCACGACTCCGTGACCCTTTGGAGGGGGCCCGACCCCTATGTTGAGAACCACTCAAACTACTGTATATATAAAGTAGATAAACTACATATAGCTCCATCTCGGCCAGCTACAGCAGTGAAATGCTGCCAACTATTTGATGCATCAGTATTAACAATCTAATAATGTGATACATAGTGAAATCAGGGCCCAGTTCTTTGACTTTTAATTGCATTTCCTTGAAAAACTAAAGGATCTGAGTACTTCTTCCACCACCTACTCTACCACCTGCACTGTAATCAGACAGACTACTACAATAAGACCACATTCAGACTTTGCAGACGTCTTCCCATGAGCCAAACAAAAAGAGAGACAAGAGTGGGAGTGAAACAGAGCAGCTTCAGTGTGGAGGAATGGAGAGAATGGCACTTCTGTGCCCACTACTTCCTACTGCTGAAATCCCTGTCTCACACTCTGGGACTTATTTACTCTCTCAGTGTGTCGACAACAGACGTTGCTTCAGGTTAGTGTTTGTTTTCCTCCATTGTGACTTTTAAAAAGTTGTTTGTTATTTGTCGGTGCATAGCTGTCAGATGGTTTCAGACTGCAGTGTTTGAACGTAGTGTGGTGCATTTATTTAAGTGCTGTACTTAACTTGAGTATTTCCATTTTATGCTATACTTCTACTAACTCCACTACATTTCAGAGGGAAATATTGTACTCCACTTTACAGCTATGGTTACTTGTTACTTTGCAGATTGAAATGTAGAAAATACATAAAACATTTATAGAATATGATGCATATGGCTTAAACAACCCAACAGTATATAAAGTAATTGGCTCCCTCTCAACCAGCTGCAGCAGTAAAATGCCTCCTACACATTTATTATTAATAATCTAATAATATTAAATATGGCAATAGAACCCTCACAGGGGGCATTTCTTGTGTAATGAGTACTTTCACTGTTAGTACTTGCAGATATTTCTGTGCTTTAACTCAAGTAAGATTTTGAATGAAACTCTTTTATATTGTGGTATTTTACACAAATAAAAGATTAAATGCTTCCACCACCATTGTCAGATTAAGGTATATATGTTTGGAATATATATAACAACCCTGATTTTCCTTCATTTCTCCACTCCCATCGATTGAATCCGTCTTTCTTTTCATGTCTTTCAGCATAACTTAAAACAGAAATGAGTGTTTTTGACCGTCCGGCACCTTTGATCCCTCCCGTATCTGCATCCTCCAGACAAACAGATGAACATCCACCAGTCTGTTTGTCTCCTCCGCTGTCCCTCTCTTCTCCTGTCATCAAAAAGAAAGCTATTCAAATTCCATCATTTGATGAGAAGGGACTCATCTATGAAAAGCACAACACAAAACAAAGCACTGACAGGTAAATTAAGCTTGTATTTGCAGCTTTATGTAATATATTTGATATTGTGTTGAATGAATTTACACTTTCTTTTCCCGCTTATGGCTGCAGATCTTTTCTCCCAATATGTTCCTCCAAGACGTCCAGTCAGCCCTTTTGGAGTAAATCATGTCAGCAGTCACAGAGAAACTATGGAGAAAGAGCTTCAACCCTCCCAAGAGCCAAGCCCAAAACATACAGCTCTCCAACTCTCCCTGCAAAGCCCAGCATCTCCATATTTCCTGCACCAATGCCAAATTCCTCTCCCACTCTGAAACCAAAGCCAAAGGATTCTCTTCATCTCCCCATCTCACAGTTCACTGATCCTCCTCCATTACCGCACCAGCCTCAGCCCAAGCCAAGTGTATCTCCAACTCTGACTGTCCCAACACCTCGACTGAGTCCATCTCCGACTTCCCTGTGCCAAGGGATGAGTTTGGATGGCCGAGGTGACAAGCAGCCGTCTCCTGTCGCTAAAGAAAGACGCGCTAGATCGATCACCATATCGAATACTAAAGCTGAGCCTGAGTCCATCAAACAGACGTCTTCAAATGAGGCAAAGCATGACATCCTTGACCAAGTAGCTTTACTGGACTTTACTCATCCTGCGTTGAGAAGAGCTTGTTCCATGTCTCGATATCAGACTGAGTCCCAGAGACAAGCAGTCACGTCTCAGGGCTCCTGCTTAATGCAAGGCAAAGTTGGTTTAAGTAGAAAAGAAGAAAATATTGCAAAAGATAAACCAAAGCCTCCCCCAAGGAAAATAGACACTACTTCAATCCCTAAACCAAAGTCAAACATCAAACAGCAACAGGAATTTGTGCCAAGTGGAACGACAGGTACACAAACCTCGCTCTCAGAGTCTGAAGGGATTATGTCTGCTAATGTTGTTCAGAGAGAGTCTCAGTCAGCGTTTGATGTACTGGCTACTCAGTCGAGCCTGAACCTTCACAGGAAGCGTACAGACTACCCTCAGAGGAGGAATTATACCTCCAGTCCCCAATCGTATGAACACATGTATTCTGAGAGAAGTGCAACTTCACCAACGACTCCCAAAATGTCGTTTTCCACAGAACCTCTCTTGAATCAGTCACCCAATATTGAGACCAGGAGACGACGATTTGACTTCAGCAATGACGCAAAAATGGATACAACATTTCCATCAAATCTCAGGAGACCTAAAGAAGAAAACAGCATACGGACAATTACAGGAAATCTGTCTAAAGTCTCTCAACAAACCAGCGCTTCTCAAAACGTCAAGTCTCCTCAGAAACACAGATTCTGGTCGAAGGCTCTGGCCCCACTAAGACAGTCCGACTGTGTTTCAAAGGATTACAGCCGCCAGTTAAGAGACATTGATCGTGAAACAGAGTCTACTCAGTGTGCGCATAGATTAGATCGATTTAAGACATGTCTGGTTGCACCTCAGACACAGGAGGCCTCCCGACCTGCTTCTGTTGAGTGTGCCGCATCAAAAACTGCCCTTTCAAACCCTGATATTATCTCACGCAAACATCAGTTCGATCACAAACAAAATAAAAGCCACAAAGAGGTGAACCTCAGTGACACAGGAATGGATCAAACAGATATTTTTGCACCACCTGACCATCACGGGGCAAAGCTACCAGAATATCCCTCAGAGAAATACTGCCTATTCAACACAAACAGTTTTGGCATCAGTTCAAAGGGGGTCTTTGACCTGCCATCCCGACCACAGCACAGAGTGAACCAGAGACCAGACGAGACAACAACAACAGCTTCCCCTTCACGACACCAACCACATTACTCTCCAGCAGACAGAGCATTTATCATGGAGGAGCCAGAGGACCCCTATTACGTCACCATGTATTACCCGGGTTCAGTGTACGTGGGTGAGTACAGAGATACACAAACTACTTGGAAAACTTTAATTGAACAAAGTCAATAAATTCCTCAAAGCCCACATGATAGGGACTCTTTCATCTCTTGTTTTTAATCTTTTTAGAGTTCAATAATTTTCTCTCTAAGGGGGTTGAAAGTCAGACGAGGGGGTGGTCAAAGAGGATAGCGGAGGGATTTAAGACGCCGCTCCTTATCAGTTGAGTAACAGACATGCTGAAGATAGACACGGCAACGTTGGTTAGCAGACTCCATCAGAGTGAGTAGTCCAGGAGGACATGTCAATACAGCCCTCCACAGAGACAAACAGGCACACAACCGAAACATGCAGAAAGGAAAACGAAAGAAGGACGACAGGAGAGCAGCTCAGGGATAAAGTGTGAGTAGTGTGGAGCAGTTGAGGTTCTCTTCCTGTTAAACTTTAAAGGAAAATTTTACTAAACAATATCACAACAATTGCAAATGCTGTGTAATTACCAGGGATGCATCAATACCAGATTGGATATCAGGTCGATACTGACTCAAATAGCTGGATCGGATATCGTTGACAATGGGGCCGATCTATTCAATTTGATTTGATGTTTATATACTATATACATAATATACTGGAGTTTTAATTCCTTTTTAAGTTTTGACCAATTTCTTGCTGCATGAAAAAGGTTTACACCTGAATTGTACATTTTATTAATAATAAAAGTTCATTTTGAAGGTTTTTTTACCAAGTTTCTGGTGTACGACTTATTATTTTAATAATAAATAATAATTCAGTACATTTATATCTATGTATTTATTTGTTATATTTAGTTTTAGAAAGGTAGGAAAGCAATGTTTAAGTCAAGCCTGATGTTGCCTAACACATAAATGAATGATCCCAGTCACTTCCACACAGTGAGGCATACAGCTTATTAATTAGACACTGGTATCGGATCGGTACTCGGTATCGGCCGATACCCAAAGCCCAGGTATCGCTATCGGTATCGAGCCTTAAAAAAGTCGGATCAATGCATCCCTTCTAATTACGGCTGATTAAAGTTAAGCTATACCCCTGTAAATCCTGTTGTAACAGCGTAGCCACACGCGAGCGCGCATATGCGTGCGAGCGCGCATTGGAAACCGACCCGGGTGATTTATACATGTAAGAAGTTACAAACTGTCCCTTTAAGTAAAATTAGGAATGCAGAACTTATACTTGTAATAGTGTATTGTTATTTCACATTGAAGTACTTTAAGTAAAGGATCTGAATACTGCTTTCATCACTGTATTTTCATCATATCTAATTATAATGCAATCCAAAATATTCCCTAAAAATAGTCTGCATCACTGACAGAAGACACTGAACCAAAAAAAAGTCCCTTTGAGGTATCGTTGTACTGCGCATGCGCGCTGCATCATCTCCCCACTCCCTCTCCTCTCGTCGCCGTGGTAACGGCAGAGCAGAGGGGGGCTCAGAGAGGAGAGGTACCCAGACTCATCACTCATCACTCATCACGTGACCGGCCTCTTCTTGGTACCTCTGGGTTGGGATAAAACGTCGGTTGTTCTCGGACCTAGAGCGAGCAAATTGATCAGTCGGTCAACTTGAAAGCAGATTTTTGGGTCAATTGAACAGGAATCGGTGAGTGTGACACTGTGATGGTTACATCAGACGTCGAGCAACAACCTCTAACGAGCTGTAAGATAGCAGCTAACCAGCTAGCCTGACTGGAGAGAGAGAGAGAGAGAGACAATAGGAGGTCGACGGGCTGTGATGGAGATAACATAGCCGTGTTGTATTAAAGCAGATGAAATATGTTCAGCTAAAACACGAAGAGGTTGTGTTTGTCTCTTAATCTGCTGCACGCAGAACAACAGTAAAAGGCTTTTCTTTGTGAGGAAACAGGTCGTAGCTTTCATGTCAGCAGCTATTGTCTGGTAGCAGTCTTCTAATGTGATTTGCCTGCACATTAATGCTGAAATAATTCTGTTTTTATCCGTGACTGTATTCATGTGTTGAGGCAGGAGGAGACAGCCACTGCCCCAGTGACCTGTATCATCTGTATCATCTGTATCATCTGTATCTGGCACATTGTGGATGCACTTTATGACATAAAGCATGGCAGCAGGCTGATCCATGTGTGTACACCCTGCAGGGATGAGGTGCTCATCCTCATGTAACTGTTACTGTTACCATCTGCCTGCACTGCTTGCTTCACTTAAAGTGGCAGTAGGCAGTATATTTTTGGCATCATTGGGCAAAAATGTATAATTAATAATATATAATAATATAATAACCTTTCAGCATATTGTAATTCAAGTGTTCTGAGAGATAACTAGACTTCTGCACCTCCTCATGGCTCTGTTTACAGGCTTTAAAAAATCTAGCCCGTGACGGGAGACTTTGACCAATCACAGGTCATTTCATTGAGAGAGCGTTCCTATTGGCTGTGCTCCGGTCATGTGACCGGAACTTGGCGTTCTTTCACCAGATTTCACAATGGCGGCAGCGTCACAAACGTTCTCATTTTACAGCTAAACCGTGCACTACAAGATGATTCTGAAAACATTTGAGGCGAGAAATAGGCATTAACGTAAAATAATATTGATTCATATTTGATCAGTTTGACCGTTTGGTCGGAGTTCGCGAGTGATTGACAGTCGGCTCTCATAGACGGCAGCTGGACAGCAGACCTCAGATCAGCTCTTACTGCTTGTTTTCCTCCGGTAAATGAAATCTTGCAGGTGCCATTAGGAACATCGGAGGACACAGAGGCACATGATTTTTGTCAGGTTACCTGTTTCATGTACCACTGTCACGATACAGCGACTGTTTTAATCATATTTGCTCCAATCTCGCCTACTTCAGCTTTAAAGGATCAGTCCACTAAAACATACCATATTTTGTGGTGTCAAGTCATGCAGATAGGGATTTTTAGTTTCCATTTCTGAGATTTATGCTGATACCAGAGAGGTGAATATAGTTTCAGTTATGGTGTTCACTAGGTTTAATGTCAATTAACTTAGAGAGGACCTATTATGCTTATTTTCAGGTGCATACTTGTCCATAATTAACCGTTTAACTGTTAACCGACATTAAGCATTTTAACCAATTAACGCTATCGGTTAAAACGGTTAAAAGAAATGTTAATAATTAATTAAAAAGCAGAGTAGCTCAGAGGAGCGTTTCGTCTCTTTAAGGAGAAAAGCTGGTCCACCTTAACAGCCCACCTTAAGAGGCATAGCCGGAGTCGCAGGATACAGGAAGTCGGCTCCGGTCTCTCCATGGATGTATTAAAAGAACAGCTCCAGCTCGCTTGAGCGGAGCGGAGGAGTTGTAGCTACGTAGCATTCATTCACCGGCAAATAAACTGTACACACGCTGCTACACCTACGTTCACAGCTATAACGCCACCAACAACCTCACACTCACCGCCCACACACACACACGGTCTGTTGGAAACTCGCTAAAGTTACGCAGACTACATGTGTGGCAGCGAACCTCCGGCGATGCTAGAGCTGCTAGTGTAGCACAAATACACACACTGTTTGTTTGACACTCGCTAAAGTTATGCCGAGCAGACACACAGCTGACAACCTGCAAATCTAAACTAAATGTGCGGTGGAGACTTTTACTGGGAAAGTGGCTGCATGTCCGCGACACTACTCGCAGCATCGTAGCTGCTAAGTTAACGCTCCCGGACGGGAGAACTGGGGACTCCCGTCAACGAATATCTGTTGGTCACCTGCAGCTGGTACACCGCTGCATGCGAGGCACAAATCTTGTCGGTTACATTTTTCAAAATGAGCATCCCTAATTTGGGGATTCTACTAGAACATGTTTGCATGCTTTAATGTTCATAAAATACTTTACTTTTCTCATACCGGCTGTGCTGCAGCACCTCTTTTCTCCCTCTTTCTGAAACTGTTTGAGGTCTTCTGTGTGAGATCTGGTCAATACCCAATTCATTTAATAAGGTCAACAGTTAGTCTGAAGACAGATATCTTAATGCTAAAACTCTGTGTGCCTATGCACGTGAAGAAAAAATTAAACATTTGTGTTGTATTTTTGGTGAACTAACCCTTTAAAGGTACAGTGCGTAGGATTTGGCAGCATTTATTGGTGTGGTTGCTGATTGCAACCAACTGAGTACCACTCCGCTCACTCCTTCCTTTCCAACTGCGGTAACGTGAGCCCCGGAGTGCAAAACTGTGGTAACGCCGTTCGCCTCACTAAGAGGCCATCCTTATCATAATAACACTACCTTAGGAGCAACAGAAGTCAGATGGCGGCTGGCAGTACCACGGTTTTGCACTCTGCGGCTCATGTTACAGCAGTTTCACAAGTGTGTCGGAGAACTACGGTGGCCTTCAGGTAACGTAAAAACACGACAGGCCTTCGTTAGAGCCTGTGTTTGGTTTGTCCGTTGTAGAAACATGGCGGAGCAACATGGTGGACTCCGTGAAGAGGACCCACTCCCTATATAGATATGAAGGATTCATTCTAAGCTAACGAAATTCTTAGTTTCAGGTGATTATATACAAATGAAAACATAGTTATGAATATTATATTCCATTTCTGCTAATAGATCCCCCGACATGCTACACACTGTTCCTTTAAGACTACTGTAACGACCCATTTATTCAATGTAGAACAAGTGAAAGGGAGTAGAGGCTCCAGCTTGCTCTACTAGCCTACTTCCTAATGTGACAGTGTTTCCTGTCAATGTGAACTTGTGTTATATATCCTCCTCTCCTTTTCTCCTGTAGACATGTCAGACGTAGTTCCTCCAGAGGTGAGACCCAAACCGGCCGTCCCCGCCAAGCCCCCAAATGTGGGGGCTCCTTCCCCCTCCAGCCCCTTCCCACCCCAGGGCCCGGGCATCGGAGGTGGCGGCGTTTCAGCTCCTCCTCCGAGTGCCATTCCAGTCGCGATCGGCAGTCACGGCAGCCACGGTGTGAGTCATAATGTGGGTCACGGTGTGGGCCACGGTGCGGGCCATGTTGGGGGTCACACTGCAGCACATAATGGAGGTCATGCTCATGGAGGCTCCCACAGCTCCAGCGGCGGATCCACTTTGCTGGGGTATATTGGTATTGACACTATCATTGAGCAGATGAGGAAGAAGACCATGAAGGCGGGCTTTGACTTTAATATCATGGTCGTCGGTAAGTCACAGAAAGACAAAGCGAAACAATCTAAATTCTTTCATACCTGGACACTTTCTGTCTCTCTTTTTTTCTGTAATTTTACCCCCTCTTCGGCCTTGTTCATTACATTTTTTCCCCCCTCCCTCTCGTCTCAGGTCACAGCGGTCTTGGAAAGTCGACTCTGGTGAACACCCTGTTCAAGTCCCAGGTGAGCAGGAGGAGTGCAGGATGGAGCCGTGATGACAAGATCCCCAAAACTGTGGAGATCAAGGCGGTGTCTCATGGTGAGTCCAGGGAGAGAGCTTCTGTTCTTTCTCTAGAGCCAGACATTTATAGCAGCATTTCATTTGACAGAGGAAATTAAAGATCTTTGACCGCGTTCTTAAAAGTCCCAGTGCACCCTGGTAGCTGCCAAGTGAGCTTTCCCATTTATTTTAGTTGAGCTACAAATGCACGGGCCAACTTCTATGTCTTCTGCAGGTACTCTGTGTGAGAGGCTCTGATGATTTGTTTACTGTGGCTGCTCACTTACTGTCATAGCTGGTACTGAGAATGAATGTTCCTCCTGGTTACATTGCTCTGGAATATTTATACTTTATGTATCATAAAAAAACTGCCTGATTTGTGTCTATTTGGAGTAGTTAGCTCTACCAACAGAGTAGGAGGAAGATTATGTGTTCATCTGTCTGTTTGCAACATATCTAAAAATGAATAAATGGATTAGGCTGAAATTAGTGGACAGATCACTGACAGATTACTGATTGTTCAAGGATCAAGTAACTAGATTTTGTGATAATCTGATAATCTGACAGTGTCAATGTGCCAACATAAATTCAAAAATTCTGGATTTCTAGAAGTTTATTGTGTCCATGGCACAAAGTGGAGTTTGTTTAAAGGTGATCAGTCAGGACAGGCAACCAAATCAAAAAGGTCAAGGCAGGGAGGCAAAAGGTCCAAAAGAACAAGTAACATATAGACTGTATATAAGAAGTGGACGTAGTCATCGTGACGTCACCCTATTGGTTTGTGGACTGCCATTTTGAAGCCTTAAGTTCGGCATTTTGGCCGTCGCCATAATTTTTTTTTTTGACACGAGAGGGTGGAGCTAACTACAACCGAATGTTGAATAACACATTTTTAGGTGACCAAAATCTTACAATTAACTTTCATGAACTGAAAACACACTGTGAAAGGGTTAAAGTTGTAAGACAAAAAGACAGAAAACCGGACAACGCCGTGGTAGCGACCTGTCAATCACAAGGTAGCCACGCCCTAAATCATCCCCTGCTTTATGGTCTATTTGACTCTAAATAATTTACTAAATGAACATCATGCTGTATTGAAGAAGACTTGAAACTAGCGATTGAGACCATAAACTCATGTTTACAATATTTACTGAGGTAATAAATCAAGTGAGAAGTAGGCTCATTTTCTCATAGACTTCTATACAATCAGACTTCTTTTTGCAACCAGAGGAGTCGCCCCCTGCTGGCTGTTAGAAAGAATGCAAGTTTAAGGCACTTCAGCACTGGTTTCACTTCTCAGACCTGGAGTTGCCCACTGAAGTAACACGACTAAAACTCTGACTACATTATTGGCAAGTACAGATTGTTCTTGGGCCTACGATCTGCTACTGGATCGTTGACAGCTTTTACTTGACACAAATCCATCAGTCCTTGGAGTAATGTCTGTAACTATGAGGAAGTGTTTTTCTGTCACGCACGGCCTGTCGACAGACTTGTTGATCTTCAGCCCAGATAATATTTGTTCACACACATACTGTGGATGCATCAGAGCTTCTTTTCATTTTCATTTGACTTTTGTTAGATAAACTGAGCTTTTGAAATGGTCTCTTTTGTCTCACGCAAACCTCGGACAAAATGTCTCGAATTCTTCCCACCTTCAGACTTCAGCTATACAGCCAGTCTATGTTTTTTCTGTCTGTTACATTTTCATTATAATAGGACATCTCAGACGAGACACACTAGCTTTAGAGTTGGTAATATCAGGTGCTACTTTCACAGAGAGATGAGAGATTATTTAGCCTAACACCAGTTAGACAGTTGCATAAAGGTAAAGATTATCTCATTTAAAGCCTAAAAAGTTTGCTACCATAACGCCAGACAGTCTCTGAACTGAGAGCTGTGTTTCCATGGTAACAATGAATGACCCCTGCTGACACAAAGAGGTAAACATGGCTCAATTTGTGGTTTGCTAACAATGTCTTAGAGTGAGGAGTCTTGACTTGTTTCACTCATTACTGAAACATCCATGTTGTGATATTCTTCCCGAAGCTTTCTGCTGGAATAAACCCAACTGAGCAGCGAGAATAAGCCATGATTTTGGTTCGAAAAGAGTCCTAAGTAGCTAGAAAATAGAGCAGATTATTCCTATGTAAAGCCACTATGTGTGGTATTTGAAAATATCTGACTTTGGCGCCCCTCCCCCGGTGTTAGTATCAAATCAGTGGCTGTGGCAGACAGCTCTGTGGGCTGTTTATGGATTCATTCGGGGACTCTTCAGTATGTAGCATTCAGCAGTGTGCTCATTATAGCATCTGGGACTGGAGAAGTGACTGAACTCATCTACATCCTCGATGATTTAACAGCACCAGGGAAACAGTGGGGATATGTCAGACCCTTGGACAGAGCTCAGTGGTTGCGCGCACAAATCGCCTGCGGTTGACAGTGACCTGACATTATTACGCTCTTGCCAGAGAGCGGCGTTGCCAGAGAGACACAGCAGATGTGTTAAAAATATCTCAGTCAGATCATTTATACTTTGCTGTGTTTCTAGCTTGAATACTGTTTCTCTGTTTATTCCTAACATAAATTCAATATGTTGAATATTCAGATAGAAAATAATATACATGAAATACACATCAGTTGCATAGAATTGATAGTGTTTCCAAATACAAAGCAACAGCTGTGGTTTATGTTGTTTGTTTCTTTGTGTGTGCATCTTATTTTTACAGTCCTTGAGGAGGGGGGTGTGAAGATGAAGCTGACAGTCGTCGACACTCCAGGCTTTGGAGACCTAATCAATAATGACAACTGGTGGGTTTTCCAACTCCAGCATCATTAAAGCCTCATGAATGATAAATCATTACTGCCTTATCTTACCATGAACTATTTATCACTTGTCACCTTACAAAATGCGACAATCTATTTAGTTCCTCCCGAAATTACATTGAAAATTGTCCTACTCAAGTAAAGTCTTCTTCTTCTCCTTCTCTTTTCTTGATCAAGTATTCAATTTCTCTCAAGCTGACCTCTTCTGTCGTATCCACAGCTGGGAGCCCATTGCCAAGTACATCAATGAGCAGTATGAGAAGTTCCTGAAGGAGGAGGTCAACATCACGAGAAAGAAGCGCATCCCTGACACCAGGGTGCACTGCTGTCTGTATTTCATCACCCCTACTGGACACTCGTGAGTTAATCTTTGTGTGAACTAGAGATTAGTAAAGTAATCACTCAAACCGTCTTTAAGTATCTGATCTAAATGTGCTTTCAGTGATCTGTTGGCAAAGAGAGCAGCATACATACAGTGTTCATGTCCCTTTATCCAAAAACATGTCATTTCATATTAACAAAGCCTTAAATCAAGGGAGCTACTTTATATTGAAGACAACACTCTCTCCTCTGAACACCTCACAATTAGCTCCTGCTGACAGCTGTGAAATTGCTCTTTAATGGATAAACGGATTCAGTCTTTTGTGTATTACAGCCAGTGTATCCCATCCTTCTTAGCCGAGGTAATTGAGACCGACAGGGTGTTTTGTGTGCAGGCAAACAAGAACTGGGACACAACCTTTGTCCAATGATAAGCCCACTTTTCAAATAGCATCCACACTGTAAGTCTTTTGTAATTGCTACAAGACTCGGGTAAGGTAATAAGACGTATGAAACATGACAACTAAAATCCCTGTGGCTCTTTCTGCTATTTGTTATCCTGATCCTCTTTTCACTGTCGCGTACGAGCCTTCTGGGAGAATCACACAGCTCCTAAATCAACCTACGTTCTCTGTCTTTTCTGTTCTCTCTCTCTCTCTCTGTCTGTCTGTCCTTCAGTCTTCGGCCTATCGACGTCGAGTTCATGAAGCACTTAAGTCACTCGGTCAACATTATTCCCGTCATAGCAAAGGCAGACACGATGACCGTTGAGGAGAGACAGGAGTTCAAACAGCGGGTGAGTCAATGATAATCCCTCTAAAGCTCGGCTGATAAATCAGCCAGGCCTATATATCAGCCAATATAGGCTTATTTTCTATGTAACAGTATTCATTTATATGTCGATGTCAATGCCTATAGTTATCAAGAAATGCCAAAGATATGCTTAAGTTATTTTCCATTACATCGTTGTCCTTTACAGAGACAAGTTTATTTTTCAACTTCAAAATGTCCTACTCAGTTCATATTTTGGCCTTTAAAGGGTAACTTCAGTGTTTTTCAACCTGGACCCAATTTTCCTATGTTTTGTGTCTAACTAACAATTTCTGAAATTGGTCCAGTATGGAGGGAGAGCGCTGTAGACGGCAGCTGCTCACGGGCTGCAATATGGTGCTATTGGGGCAAGCTGGCACCGTCACATACGTCCACTAAAAGGGATTGTTTCTGCCCTGATTGTTAGTATAAGTGTCTGACATTATGGAAAGAGTCTCGCTCAATGAGAAGTCTCGTTCTGAAATCTGGCGAGGTGACATGTTGTCAGAAGACAACGGTGGAATAGTGGATTACATCCATGGTGGAAACGCGACTGCCAACCAGGCAGAGTTTGTTGTGTTGGAGTACAGAAAACGTAGCTTAGTGTTATCTTAAATATTTTCAATGTCATGGCTGAATATTTAGATGATTTCGACAATGTGGATGAGGTCTTTGAATTCGATGACCGCCCGTATTTATTTGAGCCAGAGAATACGGATATTCAGATTTCACAACGAGACTTCTTCTTGAGCGGGACTTGGACACAATAACAAACAGACCGGATCAAGCGAAAGGTACGAAAAGTGTTTTATTTCTCTGTAGGGTCCTATCCCATAATGTTGTCAGACACATATAATAACAATCAGAGCCTATCAGTGGCAAAAAAAAACAAGCACTTTTAGTGGACGTAACGTTACACTGATGCTGCTCACTTGTCCTCACAGCTCCTTACACGGCTGCCAGTTACAGCATTATCTCTCAATACTGGACCCATTTCAAAAAGTGTTGTCCCCATTAGTCACTTGGACACAAAAACATGAGAAAATAGGGTCACCCTTTAAAGCTGCATTTATAAATATATCTGTATTAACAATGGATGAAATGACTATGTGTAGTGTGAAAGATAATGCTCGTAGTGACAAGATATGTTATGTCAGATATTCCCCTCAGGAGTTGGTAGAGACCAAAAACAGAGCTAAAAGAGAATGAATATTACATTCATCAGGTGACCAGAAACAGGAATGATAAATGAATGCTAATGTTGATTTCTGTCTGCTGGACGTGTAAATAAGCAGCTGTTTGCTATCAACTTTAGTGCATCAGCTTTATAAGGTGATCATCTGTCAGTGTTTACAGCTGGTTTTTGCTGCCCCCAAGTGGCCAAAAAATCACAATGCAGTGTTAAAAAAAAACTCAAATTTTCAGGGATCCAAAAATGTTCATGTTATGTAAAAAAAAAAAGCAGACTATATTAGCCGATATCAGATCATGGATTATTAATAAATACCCTCTCCAGAGTGTTGGGTACACGAGTGATTTGAAGACATTACTCAGATGAAGGTGTTTCACAGATGTGTGTTGTCTCCTGGCTTGTTTTGTTCTGTAGGTAAGGAAGGAGTTGGAAATGGGCGGGATTGAGTTTTACCCACAGAAAGAGTTTGATGAGGACATGGAGGACAAGAACGACAACGACAAGATCAGAGTAAGTGGTTCTGTTCTTCCTTTCACACACACATTATGTCCAATGAGTCTTTCCCTCCTCCAAGCAGGATGTCAGGGCACTGGGGCATGTTGTGTATTTGTTTCATCTCATAAACCTTGTGCAGTGCTCTTCGGTACACTGAACCCTGCTGAAATGTCTCCGTGCATAGGAGGCGATGCCCTTTGCTGTGGTGGGCAGCGACAAAGAATATCAAGTGAATAGCAAACGGGTTCTGGGGAGGAAGACGGCGTGGGGCATCGTAGAAGGTGAGTGATAATATGGCCTTCCTTAATAAGTAACATTTCCAGTCATAATATATAGATAATGATGGTGTCAGGTAAAGGACAAGATATGACATTTGATTCTGTCCATTTTTTTTGTTGCAGTTGAAAATCCCAACCATTGTGAGTTTGCTCAGCTGAGAGACTTCCTGATCAGGTAAAATAGTCTTTTAAATATACTAACTTAAAGACTTAAATTTTGATTTGAATTGTATATATTCTGTATAATTCTTTGCGCTGTATTAAACCAAAACATAAGAATCATATTTAAAAAAAACACAATAATGCCAATACATCCCTGTCAAAGAGATATATACCTAACTAGCAGCATGTCCCCTCTGTGTTCTTTCTCAGGTCTCACCTCCAGGATTTGAAGGAGGTCACTCACAACATTCACTATGAAACCTATCGTGCCAAGAGACTGAACGACAACGGAGGTCTCCACCCCATATCCTCCAACGGCACCCAAGAGAGCAACCTGTAGTCAGTCCAGTCAGTGAGAATGAAAACAGTGCAAATGAAGCTGATAGATGAATCTACAGAATACTATTATCATCGTCACCGTGGCATCGCTGCATGCTTGGAAAACATTTAAAATCTGTAAAAATCGGTGTCATTTAAACAAAAAATTTTTTTTCTGATTCCTAACTCCACCGTTCATCGTCTTCTACACTTTCTTCCCCGCAAACACATATCAGACCCCTCTGCTTTCATTCCAAATCATCCCTATGAATGTTTGGATGAAAGGGCAGCCCCAAACAGATAACCTAGTGCCATTATAAAATTGATCAACTGCCAATGCCTTGTCTTTTATCATTAAGCGGGTAGTATACGATTAGAAAGTGCCACTTTATTATGTCTATAAGAGGCAAATTTTTAAGTTTTAGTGTGTGTAGCAAATGATGTCTGCTCAAAATATTAAAATCATAATTCCTGTGCAGTAGTGAAGCTCGAGACAGATCTGCAGTTGACTCTGTGCAAATTAGCTTTTTTTAAACTGTTAATTCAAAGAAAGAAACCCCATGGCGTTACTGTCAGGAAGGCTTAACAAAACAGTGCGAGCTGAGCTGTCTTCTTTTATACTCCACCCTCACAAAGAAAACAAATCTCTCGAATGTTCCCCACCCCAATTATGTTTGTTTTTCCATTTGAAAATAGTTTGCGTGCACAGACCTGCATACTAAAATGACACATATCAGTCACATAGGAAATGCAGTTCTGTGGGCGGCAGCGCGTGTGTGTAATTAAAGAGTCCACAAGATGCAAACTGCAGATGCTGTGACTCCATGATTCACCGTAATAGTGCACACAAGCTGCACACTTGCAGCTCAGCATGCTTTGATACGCCACAGTGGGTGTAGAGGAAACAAATTTGGTCCAGTGGATTTGTGCTCACGTGCATTAGCTGTGTATGCTCTTGCAATGACCCCGGAGGGTAATTATACAACAGATCAGTGGTTTTAATAAATATTACATATTTTTTGTCCTGAATTCAGATTAACTTTGGACAACATGCACACCATTTTAATGTTAATATAAAAGCCTGCAGCATGTCATTTAAAGAAAAAACTCATGTTTTTTGTTGGACTCGGTAGATTTAACGCATTTCTCTCCTCTGGGCATTCATAAAAAGAATATTTTCTGACCCATAAGAAATCCGACCAATGGCATGGTGCTGATAATAGGTGAACAGTAAACTTGTTTGATGTCTTGTGCAATTTTTTTTTTTTTTGTGAACATAACACTTCTCTGGTGTGGTGCCCAGTATTTGTGTATTTTAAAATTAAATTCATATTGTTCGCCACTTGAGGGCAGCACTCTGCCACGTATAAGCAGTGAGTCTGTAGAACAAGAAATAGGCCCTCCGGACCAGCTTTGTGTCCTCAGATGTTCTGACTGCTGGGATTTTAAGGTATATTTTTACAGTCCAGTGATATTTCCTGATGACGTTTACAGAGTTTGGACCCTCCACTGCTGTCAGTGAAACTAATATATCTCTCCAGGTCAGGTTTACAAGAAGCTTTAATTATATTACCCTGATGGTATGCACTAAAAGTTTTGGTGTGATTATTCCAATTCAATTTGATTTATTAAGTCGTAAACATGTTTACCAAGTTTTCTTCAGGAGCTCAAAGTCTGCAGTAGAGCACAAATATGCCAAAACTACAAGTAATTAAATCTTTCTAATTTATATCTATCAATCTTTTTTTGTTTTAAGTTGAATCATCATTTTATACAATCATACACGTGTGCGATTTTGATATGAAATGTGACGTCTGCAACAAACTGATAGTTATTGTCTGTGGTTTTAGTGCAGTCACAGGTTTCAAGCAGAAACAGTGTTTATGTGTGCATGCTTGTGTCCATATCGCCTGATTGCGATCAGTTCACACATCACTGCAACTTTACATCAACTTATCAACCATTTCTGAATGTGTGTGTATGTTAAATCGCTATTTCATGAAGTAAAAACGCTGCTGTCTTAACTCCTGTAACTAAACTGACAGCCCACTATTCACGTATCACTCATCCCTTTGAATCAGTAGAACTTCACAGTGTACATTTGTTTAATAACCACTTTTCTCAAAGTTGCTGTGACACATTGAGATATAATTTACAGTGTTATATTGAGTTATTTATACATTAATGTCTTATTATTGTAATTTATTCTTTATTTAATAAAAGTACATTCCCATGTTTGTTTTTGAAAGAGCTGTTTTCATTAATGTACTAACAATGAATACACGGTTTATATCCCTCAAAAATGCTCAAATTAATATTTGTAATAGTTTTATTATTGTTATCAGTAGTAGTAGAAGCAGTAGTAGTAGTAGTAGTAGTAGTAGTAGTTGTTGTTTAGGACACCTCATATTGAACTTATGACCCTCAAGAGTCCCAAAGTCAAGAGCCACAAGGAAGGTTGTAGTGGAGGAAATAAACGTGAATTAAATATAGGTTGGTATATAACTAAATCTGATTATTAAAAACAAAAATGAGGCAATTAGGCTTTAATTAATAATATAAAATATGATTACTCTCACGCAGACGAATAGTGGACAATTTTGGTTTGAATTAAAGGTACAGTGTGTAGGATTTGGCGGCATCTAGTGGTGTGGTCGCAGATTGCAACCAACTGAGTACCCCTCCGCTCACTCCTCCCTTTCCAAGACTGTGGTAACGCGAGCCGCCGAGTGCAAAACCGCGGTAACGCCGTTTGTCTCGCTCAGAGAACTACGGTGGCCTTAAGGTAACGTGAAAATGTGAAAGACGCCCTCTAGAACCAGTGTTTGGTTTGTTCATTCTGGGCTACTGTAGAAACATGGCGGAGCAACATGGTGGACTCCGTCAAGAGGACCCGCTCCCTATGTAGATAAGAAGGGCTCATTCTAAGCTAACGAAAACACAACGATTCTTAGTTTCGGGTGATTATACACTAATGAAAACATAGTTATGAATATATATTATATATATATATATATATAATATATATAGAATTTCTGCTAAGAGATTCCCTGAAATGTTACACACTGTTCCTTTAATCAAACTTTAATTTGAATTTGACAATGAAGTGTAAAATAACTCCAGGCTGCAGTGATCTCATCCCACCGCTGAACTGCGTCTGCTGACCTCTACTTCACTCACAGTGTGCGTCTGGAGGGCAGTCCCAGCAGCTGAAAGCGTAATGAGCTGCTCTCTTAGTAAACCAGACGCTGTGCACACACAGATTGCCACCTCAAACTCAATGATTTAAACTTGGCTCTCAGTTGTGGAACTGTCTCGCAATTGTAAATAGGGACATTCCTGCAGGTGTGTAATGAAATGATAGTATATCATGAATATGAGACTTATGTGGTGAGTAAATCTTAAGAAAAACACATGACAAGCTTTTTAAAATGTCAATATATAAAACCACAGCTCTTCATGTAATGTAATATGCATCATTTCCTGTTAGTGTGAGTTGCAGGTATCTATACACCCATGAAATTACATGAAAACGCAAACAATTTCGTTTTAAATAAGAGCAGGTGTGCAACGCTGCATTAAAATGCAGTGGCATTTGGCCTTGTTTACAATGGATATTGTAGTGGGAATGACAGAGTTTGAGGTTTTCTTGTGGGCCAGAGGTGCTCTGAAAAGAGTTGGGTTTGAGGGGTGCCAGTGATATTGGTTGCATACTTGATGACTCTTGTGAGTTTTGTCTTGCTTTCCTCAGTGAGGAAGTTGCACCAGGATGCAATCTTGAATGTGAGAACTGATTACGACAAGTGACCGGTGTTATGTTGAGTACTGTTTCCTGTCAATATGTGTTTCCCCCGACATAAACCTGAACCAACCCTTATCCCTTCTGCAGACTTCTGCACCTCCTCATGGTTCTGTTTTCAGGCATTAAAAAATCTATATTTCCTCAACTGATCTCAACATGGCTGCCGGGCCACAAACTTTCTGATTTTACAGCTAAACAGATGTTTCTGAAAACATTTGAGGCGAGAAATAGGTATTACAGTAACAGAATATTGATTCATATTTGATCAGCACTGCCTAGTTTGATCGGAGTTCGCGAGTGGTTGACAGTCAGCTCTCATAGACGGCAGACTCCAGCTCGGCTCTGATTGGTTGTTTTCCTGTGATCTGTGAAATCCTGCAGACACCATTAGGACGCCGGAGACACCGGAGGACACAGAGCCAAATGATGTTTTTCAGATTACCTGTCTCATGCACTACTATCAGGATATAGTGACTGTTTTATAAAAATAACTTTTTTTATTCATATTTGCTCCAGTTCTATCCACTGCAGCTTTAAGATGTCCTGTCTGACATTAAAACTTTTCAGCTTCCTCAAGAGAAACATGCACTGTTGGGCCTTTTTGTCGACCCCGTCCGCATGATGTGTGAAGGACAGGCGGTGGTCAATCTCAGTATCCAGGCACTTAAAGATCTCGACCTGTTCCACCACCTGCCCCTCCAGTCAGAGGGGTCCAGAGAGAGGGTGTGGGGAGGTCAGGGGTCACGGCACCCCCTGCAGCATAGCTCTTTGGTCTTACTGATGTTCAGTTCCAGGGAGCTCTTCAGGACCATGATGTCCGGGTGATGTTGCTGGATTTAAAACCGTTCACTCTGACATGTTGGGGTGTATCCTTTAAAAAATCCTTAATCCATAAATCCAGTGTTGTGTTGACTTGTAGTCCTTGGAGGCGGTGGAGATGTGTGTTTATGTTTACTGTATTAAAAGCAGATTAAAAGTCCATGAAAGAAATCTTGACATATGAGGTAGTAGAGTCAGGGTGCCTCGCCACTGTATCCAGAAGAGATTGGCTGGCATTCATCAACTCCCCGTTTAGCCTTCAGGCCAACTGGATCTGGTCCAGACTCTCATCCACCATGGTGCTAAATTCCCCAGCAAGCACCCTCCCCGAGCTTTTTCAGTGGTGAGTGCCACAGGCCTGAATTCGTTCATGGCTTTGGCATTGGGCTTTTTGGAAACAGGTATGACGCCCTGGGGACGACGCTGGCGTTCAGGAACAGCTGTGCCACGCACTCTTTCAGTACAACATGCTTGAATCCGCCCGGTCCGGAAGCTTTTCTCAGGTGTAGCTCGAAGAGGATGGAAACGACCTTCTGCTCCTCCACACTGATGGTGCAGGGGCGTAGCTGGTGTTAGTCGAGGCCCCGCCTCAAACGCTGTATCCAATTCTCTTAATACATCCATGGGTCCAGTCCTCCGCGGGGTCAAGGACAAACTGTAGAGCTCAGTGGGAATGCCAGTCAAGAAAAGAGCAGGTATTGTACAGAAAATTACTTTAGATATCCTTTAAAAAAATTACTGATCGGTGTTTGACCGCATGTGTCTGTGCAGCTCACTACCTGGATCAGTGGGGGAGTATTTCTGGAAAGGCACTCCAATGGGTTTTACGTCCGTCTGTCATTACGTGTTTCTCTGTCTTGTGGTGTGCCACAGGGCTCCATTTTGGGTCCTACACATTTGTCTACAAATATACATGCTTCTCTTTGGGCAGATTATTAAACACTTAATTAATTAAAGCGTCATCATTATCAGGCCATGACCTTTTAATCATCCTTAGATTGTCACTGAATATATGCTTCTTACTCTTTACATCATATTTGAAAACATTTTACACTCAACAGTCATTGTGTCTTGTCAGTTTACAGCAGGAATTAAATACACATATGAAACTTTTAAAATAAAGCATTTTAATTTTGATATTTGAGATTTGATTGATATTCAGTGTGTGCCTGTTGATGTACTGCGCTGTGGTGCTAGCTGCATTAAATGTCATGTCTCCCTAGAGTGCAAACATTTTTGGACATCAGAGCTCTGCATTGGTTCTCAGGAAAATACAACATAGTTTCTTTAAGCAAAGGTCTTTATGCCAAAAAACAGGTTACAAATAATACGATCGTCGTATCAGATGTCTCAGGCTGGGATTATGAATCTCATATTATTTGCGATTGTTTAATTATAAGAAAAAGGTTATTTGAGAAAAACAACAGCTTAAAGGTAGGGTTGGTAAAGATTTTAGGAAAATATTTCTTCAAATTCTCATTAAATTCAAACAGCAATCAATAAATCAAATGCTCTGACAAAAAAAAAGAAAATCTGGTATCTGTGACAGGACTGTAATAGACTCGAATGAAATGATTGGATGACCTGCCTGTCTACCTGTGTGCACTCTGCCCGTGCACTCATAGAACATTACCAGAGTCTTCCACAAGCTGTACTAACATTAGCCATGTTCGTTGTTTACGTTCATAATGATAATTAAGGGTAAGTGGCTTTGGAGGGAGGCCTGAAGCGACGGACTGTCAGTGTTGCAGACTTGATGACTTTCTCTCTAGATTTAGGGACTTTTGGGGCTAGAGCTGCTAGCTACTTTTTTTTTTGGAAAATAGTTGGCAACACTTGGTTTGGTTTTTCGGTTGTATCGTTTTTTTTAAAATCTTGTGTACTCTTGCTGGTTTCCCAAGATCACCAACCCTGCCTTTAATTACAAAATCTTGTCTGTGAGTTATATCTTTCCCTTGAGGTTTGTGAAAATCCAATAAGCAGTGTTTCAGATGTTGTATGTTGCATACAGACTATTAAATTAAATAATTAAACAATGTAGCTTCCTCCTATGCCTACCACTCAATGTCATTTTTAATATGCCCTATGAGAGCAATGACATACATTATTTGCAAAGGTTTTTTTTTAAACATTGAAAGCAAAGTGAAGCAAAATCTAATCTACACAGACAATCAAAAAAATTAACCAAGGCCAATTTGCAAGGTTTTAGAGTCCAGGCACCTTTCTTTATTATAGCAATCTTTCTTTTTCTGGCAACTGCAGCAAGCGCTACAGCAACCAAATTTAATGGGCAGGGCTCAAACCTCCTAAACAGGTGGCACAAGTAAATTTTATTCTACAACTTTAAATTTTGGTAAGTGTAAGATTTACAATCCATGTTTGAGTGACAGCCCCTATTCAATCAGTTGCCTGCTCTGTTTACTTTCCCATACTAACACTCCCTTTTATTTCAGATCCAGCCACTCCCTCCTGCCCTGCAGCAGCAAGCTTTCCCGCCATTCACATCACATGACCTTCCCCACCCACTTACTCACCAGCTTCCCATTACCCTTATCAGCCTCGTAGATCATATACAGGCCCATCTCCACTTATTCCCTGTCAGGCTGTCTAGTTGGCATCCACGTTACCTTTCCAGCATTTGTTCTCCTGATGCACGGTTTAATATCTGCCTGCCACCTTTTGGATAAGTTTTCGTGTTAGACAGCCTACCTGGTTTTGACCCTTATCTCTTGTTCCTTGATTCAAGTAAACATGAACATGCAAACTGCCAGAAAAGTAGCCGAGCATGTTCATGATCCAAGGGGACACACCCTTTACATTTTTTAACCCCAGTAATCATAACGACATAAGAAAAACATATGTGTAAGATGTCGTTGTATGCTTATTGAATCATTCTTTCACAGAAACGGCAGGTGCTTTTTTGTGTTGCCGAGAACGAAAAAGAGGAAAAGAAACTTGGAGATAGTGACTGCTTTGTCTTCTTCTGGACAACAAGTACTACTAATCCCAACAACGTAGTTCTGCAGAAGCACAAAACTACTGGGCAGCATCTTAACACTAAATTTCATTGTTCAATCTAATTTTTATCATACCACAGAAAGTCACATACTCACCAAAGGCGCAGTTTGAACTTTAAGGTTGGGGGTTCATAAAAAAAATCTAGAGGGAATGTAATGTGTACAACGCAGAGAGGTCCAATTTATTGAGATGTATGTAGCCAACATATTACAGCCTACAAACAGAATGTGACGCGAGCGAGCGTCAGTGACAAAATCAGTTTGATTGCATTGTTTTCTATTGGAATGAACTAACTGGCACTTTCTATTTAGTCCTTATTCCAACGGATAAGGAATGGCTGATTGGTGAAGTTGAAATGAGGATCTGACACGACACCTCCTCATTTCACTACAAACACCTAAATAAGGTGACAGCTTGCTGGAGGTAGATCGCTAGGAGATCACCTGAAAATTTACTGAAGCTACTGTTGGCTGTATTGTATCATTTTCAGTAAATATATCACAGTATAAAACCTGTGTTTTCTGTTTAAAAACACAAACGTCGGAAGAGAGCAAGTATTTCTAGGGGGTTCAGTGAGCCCCCTGAACCAACTGCGCCTGTGATGCTCATACAGGGAACAATATAAAATGCCCACCACTGCCTCTAGATGTCACTAGACTGAGGACATCTGGGTATTTTTTCTATTCCCATTCCAGCTAAGTTTCTTATAGAGCTTTAATCTTCATACATAGAGCATTTTTAAAAAAAAAAAGGCGCTCTACATCATGATTGGTAATACAATATAAACAATATGTTTAACAAGTTAAAATGTTACACTTTGATAATTAATTGTGCGTGTGGAGGGGCCTGCAGGACAACACCAGCTACAGAGGACCATCCCCCGACACTGGAGGATCACCAACTAGCCGACGACCTGAATGTGTTTTACTGCAGGTTTGATAAACCCACATTTCACACCCCTCACCCACTCCAACATCAAACAACCGCCTACACCCAGGTTCCTTCAGCCCACTGTTATGTGCGTTTCCACCGCGGTCTAAAGACCTGCAAAGATTAGGCATATTAGTCCGCTGACGTATGAAAAAGCAACATGACGTGTGATGAGGGCAGCTGGTGGTCACAGCAGTAAACACACTCTGCAGTCTGCAGTTCAGTGTGTCCGCCCGTTTCATCAAAAAAAAAAAACACGCTGGAAAAAAAAACGTTTTGTCTCACTGCGAAGATATTCACTGCTGCATATATTTACTGATGCACATTGGATGTCATGAATGAAATGCAGAGGAGGTAAATGAAACTAAGAGCGTCTGTCTCCACAGTAAATCATCTGTTGAGTGTTTGATGGTTATTTATTTGTGCTTTATAACATGAAACAATTTAGAAAATAACTTATTTTTCTCTCATTAAATCCTAAATCGATACTAGAGAATTTCCTTGTTTTATGAATAAAGCGGTACAGTTGAAGCAGCGGCGCTGTGTGTTTGTGTGTGTTTGACAAATCCATGTCGTTCTTCCCTACAAACCCCGCCCCGAAAGTTCAGGTGCTTTCAGAAAGTATAACCCCCTGACCAGGACCTTTTGGGGGGCTAAAAAGGCCCCGGAAAATGTACCTGGAACTTAATTTAGACCCTGGTCCTTGCGGTCGACACGTAATGACTTCCTCATAAGGTTCCTAGTTCCGGGGGTAAGTTACTGCGGTGGAAACGGGGCTAGACAGAAGATCAGGAAAGCACCAGGCCTTGATGGTGTGTCTTCATCATGCCTGAACGTCTGCGCTGACCAGCTGGCCCCCATCTTCACACAGGTCATGAAATCCTTCAACAGACTGTTGTTGACCCATCTGAAGGCCATCCCAGTACCCCTGCTGGACCCCCTGCAGCTTTCCAACAGAGCAAACAGCTCAGTGGATGACACAGTCAACATGGGACTACACTACATCCTGCAACACCTCAACTCCACAGGGACATATGCAAGGATCCTGTTTGTGGACTTCAGCTCGGCGTTCAACACCATCATCCCATCTCCAGCTCACTGTCCCAGCTTAAGGTCCTGGGAGATGGTGGATCCCAGAAACCTGAAGGCTTTGACAGCAGACAGTGCTGGTGGTCCGGGTGCTGAATGTGATTTCCCCCAGCCTCATCTCCGGTCTGTCAGGAAGTTTGTGATCCACTGACAGGTGGAGATGAGGGTATCACTGGAAAGCTGAGACTCGTGTGAATCCAATGAGCCCTTCTGTATTCACGTGTGATGGTGTTAGTCTCCATAGTAGCCATTTCACATAGTGAGACAATTTTTTGAAATTTGACCTCACTGTATAAAATGACCTGTGGTGACCTCATAGTTCAAGGCGCAATGTTTTGACAAAGTAGTATGTCCCAATTGTTTGCATACTGCATGCAACAGTACGTACTTTGTACGGGCAGCTGCTGTACGTACTAAAAGTAAAAAGAAAAAGTATGCGTTTTGGAACGCAGCCTGTGTTTAACTTGTGTCGTAGTCCTGTTACTGATAAACTGTGCATGTTGGCGCGCAGAGGATGTGGAAGAATCATAAAATTAGGCGTGTGCTCGTGAGCTATGTGCAGCTGCTGTGTTCACAGTTGCGGGTTGACATGTTGACAAGGAAGCAGAAAGAGTTCAGTGACCATACAGTGTGCTTTGGAGTCGGTTCAACACTGAATATTGAGAGGAGTTTTTGGCTTTTGATTACTGGTCATTACAAATATGGAGAGGCGCGTCATGAGATCCACATCCCCTGTGGGGATTACGTGCTTGGGCAGAATGGATTTGCAGTCATCAGTTTTTCTGTATATGCATTCAATCCTTTACTTTCACACTTATTTGTGTCTTGCCTGTAGAAACTTGGCTAATGTATATTTGATCAGTCTACCCCGGAGCTGTGTTTTTGAGTTAAGGCTAGTTCTGTTTACTGTAGAGGAGCACTACATTTTTCACAACCTCCTTAATGTGGACAATACAGAATTGGTGGTGGTTATAGTCAGTCAGTATGTTAGCGGGCAGAGCTAATGTCACTTGTTTGTTGTGTGGTGTGTTCACCTCTCATTTTGACAGCGATGCGGTTGAGGTGGGTGCTGCCCTGCTTGAAATGAGTCAGACAACATTCATAAAAGCGTTTCTCTTTATTAGTTGTCACTATCATCCTGTTGTTGTCATTGTCCAAATTATTGTCCAATTTGTTATTGTGAACTATTGCGCCCTCAGCTGCCCTGATGGGGAACTCTTTGTTGTTTTCTCTTAAATTGTGTTTTACTGAGAGTCTAAAGGCCGTGACGCACCACAAGTGTCTGTGGCTGACTATCACCCGCCAGTGTCTGGCACTCGTCTGCCCTTATCTGTGGCCTTTTGGCTAATTCATCATGTTGAATTCTAGCTCTAAATTGAGCTGTCAAATAAATGCAAAAAAAATAATAATAAGGAGCTTACGTAGCTCATCTGTTCCACAGGTGCGTTAATTTACAATAATAAGACTGCATTGTGTTTATGTAATATTTGAAAATGCACATAAAGACAAGGGCTGATCCGAATGCTTTGAAGCTCCGACCGTTGCCATGATATTCAACCTCCAAATCACTATTCAAATACTTCGTTTTTGTATGTATTAATAATGTATAACTCCAAAAATAGCCCACGGAATGAGGAATAATCCCACAACATTATTCATTATTCATATCCAACTTAATTACTATTAGTTATTCTTAGACGGATACCACTGTTTGTTGTGTGTAGAGGTGTGTGTGTACAGTAGTGCGGCAGCGGCACTGAAACGGGGGGAGATGTCGCAGGGCGTCCCGAAGCGTCCCGAAGTTTCAAATACCTTCGAGTATTTCTCACCGAAGCTTCGAAGCCCAAAAAATTGTATTCGGGACAGCCCTAGTAAAGACTTTCCATTTTTAAAAGCATTAAACAATAAATGTCTGAGTACTCATTTTTGTGCAGCAATGTATGTGTGAATTTTTCTACTTGTTTGTTTATCATCGCTTACTGACGATCCTTGCTTTGTGTGCTGTCTAATGGAGCATTATGGTCTGCATACAGTGTTCCCTAAACATACTGTCATATTGAAAAATGGCAATTAATTTAACACTTCCATGTCAATGTAGAGGCACTCTTACAATGTAGCCTAGCTAGATTTGTTCACACGTGTAGATGACAAAAGAGACGTGCCAAACCTCAAGCAGTGTCGGTGTTATGGGGCGGGCCAAAAAGGTCACTGTGCCCCCTCAGCTGAATTCTCTCCTGACAAAAACAATAAACTGAAATA
This sequence comes from Sebastes umbrosus, assembly GCF_015220745.1. Classification (NCBI taxonomy): domain Eukaryota; kingdom Metazoa; phylum Chordata; class Actinopteri; order Perciformes; family Sebastidae; genus Sebastes; species Sebastes umbrosus. Next base: position 10,151,982 of record NC_051271.1, read on the forward strand.
CTTTTACAGCTGCAAGTAAAATTAAGTCATACAGTTTGGAAAAAGTTGCAAAACGAATGGAAGGAAGTTGTGTTGAGGAGATTCTGCGCTCACAGTTGGAGACTCCATGCACCTTGATAAAATATCTCCTCTGCTTTGTAGTAGGCTACACTGTGAGTGGTATTATTTTTCAATTTGTAATTGTACCCACGTTTCTGGATGAGTGCGCATATTGTTGTGATTGCAAACCGGTTCTTGATGCGGCTTAAAGATGTTGTTTTATCCTTTAATTCGTTGTGTAACTGGTGAAAGTGGCCCAATGTTACAGGTTTATTAATGCAAAACATTTAACAGATTTCCCGCTGTATATCTGAGTTTATAACCTTTGGTTATGTGGACGTAATGGCATGTCTATGCATGTGCGCAAAAGTGACATTATGTATACGCCTCTTTGTCATAGTTTATTTCTTTCATGAAACATGATAATGTTAATTATACACTTAATAAAGGTTATGTGAGGTGAAAATGCCTCCCTGTCAAAGTTGATTGCCCGTCCTTTCCCAATGCTCTGGCGCTGACCCTGACCTCAAGGCTTCTTTCTTTTACATTAGCACTGCAGAGCTTGTCTGGTGTGCAAGAGTGTGACAGAAGGGTATGAAGGAGCACAACTCCTACTCCACATCACATGGATTTTGGAGTATATGGACATAAAACCTTCTAAGGGGATTCACTATGACACCAGTAGGTGCAAGGGATTTATCCATGGAAGACAGGAACATCTCAACCGCTGATGATTAGTACATCACTGTAACTCGCCCTCTGCTGGCCGCCTGGGGAACTACAAGTTACACAAACACAGTGAGTCAACAAAATGGCTGACTGCTGTATTATGTCAGAAGAGAGCTTTAAAAAAAAAAAACTATATTAATGTAATGGATTAGATTTTGTGGATGCTAAAAAAAATTAAATCTTCTTGTGTTGTTGTGAGAATGTATAAAATCATAGTGCAAAAATGTATTATTTGTAGCCCCTGAGGTTAGAAAAAGGATCAGTCTCTAGCTGGGATGTTCCTTTAACCTTGGTTTGGACTATTTTCTCATCTCATGTGTGCCATTTAAAAAATAATCATTAATCAAAGCGCAAACTATTCAAGCTCACTCAAATTCTGGGTATTTATACAGTACAAATAAAACATTTCTATGAAGGTATAAACTACAATGACACTACGGTCTGTAGTTCAGTTTACAGACAAGACTGTTGTTATTGACTCCTCCTCCGCCATTTTGGCTCCTCCCCCCTCAGTTTCTCTCCACAAATCACTAACCCCTCCCTCTCCATGCTAACGTTCTGCTCCCTGTTGTTTCCAACCGTGGGCTCTGTGAGCTAGTTTGAACCCCACTGCAGTTACTCCAAGCAAGAGTTGTAGTTGCTGCTGCTGCTTTTAAAACACACTCACAGTGTCAGTCCTACCAGACACTGGGAGCTGGAGCTGTTCATAACCTGGGAGCTGGTCATAACCTACCTTTTTGCCGGCTTTAAACTACTGACTCTTTAAGCTACCGACTTCAACAGCAGAGCGACTAAAACACAACGGATAGAACGTTCGGACCACGACGGTTGGTCACGTGCCGAATCTTGCCGACCAACCGTTCCGAGAGGATTCTTTTTTCGTGCGCGAGAAAGAGGAGGAGTCTAATCTGTGAGCGAGCGAGCGAACCAACGGGTAGAAGCAGTCGGTTGAGTCCTCCGCGACGCGACGCGACTACTCAGTTTGTTGTGGCACAAAGCTCAAAGCCTAGTTTTTATCCTGTGAATGCTGCTGAAACCGGTGTACTGAAACCACCAGACCACAAACGGGTTGTAAAACTTGCACAAAAGCGTCCTGGAAGATTTCGACAGCAGCAGCAGAAGGAGGAAGAGGAGGAGTAGTGAGACAGTCTGCAACAGACCCGAGACTACTGATAATCGCGGGAACGTATCGCTTGGCAACGCGAAGAGTCGGTGAGTCGTGGTATTGCAACTAGCATGCTAGCTAAGTAGTTCTCACTGCACTTATATATATATTTATATTTAACACAAATATGCATCTTTTGAACTTATGAATACAAACATTTGGTCATGAATTACAAAAAATATTTTTTACAGTGAATCCTACAGGTTGGGATTGTATCGTTAGCGGGCATTGAAAGGAACAAGTTAGCCTCATGGATAATAGGCCACATTGGTGACATTTTAACAATGTTTTTTCTTTTAACTTTAACAGTAAAAAGTTGTTGTTTTTTAACAAACATCACAACTGATGTCTCAGTTATAAAAAATATTTTTTTCTGTTTTTGGTACATGGGTGGCACATTTTTACAGCGAATCCTACAGGTTGGGATTGTAACGTTAGCGAGTGTTGAAAGGAATGTTAGCAAGTTAGCTCCATGGATAATAGGCTACATCGATGACATTTTAACGATGTTTTTTTCTTTTAACTTTAACAGTAGAACGTTTTGTTTTTTTTACAAAGTTATAAAAAATATTCTTTTCTGTTTTTGGTACGTGGGTGGCACATTTTTACAGTGAATCCTACAGGTTAGGATTGTAACATTAGCGGGCGTAGAAAAGTCAGCTTCATGGACAATAGGCTACATCGATGACATTTTAACAATGTTTTTTCTTTAACTTTAACAGTATAAGTTTTTTTTTACAAACATCACAACTGATGTCTCTCTGAAGTGTTCTCTTTTGCGAAAACAGTCTCGCTAGTTATAAAAAATATTTTTCCTACAGGTTTGGATTGTAACGTTAGCGGGCATTGAAAGGAAAGTTAGCAAGCTAGCTTCATGGATTATAGGCGACATCGATGACATTTTAACAATGTTTTTTCTTTTCACTTTATCAGTTGAACGTTTTTTTTTTACAAACATCACAACTGACGTCTCTCTGAGGTGTTCTCTTTTGTGAAAGCAGTCTCGCCAGTTATAAAAAATATTTTTTTCTGTTTTTGGTACGTGGTATGGTACATTTTATAGTGAGCCCTACGGGTTGGGATTGTAACGTTAGCGGGCGTTGAAAGGAAAGTTAGCAAGCCAGCTTCATGGATTATAGGCTACATCGATGACATTTTAACAATGTTTTTTCTTTTCACTTTATCAGTCGAACGTTTTTTTTTTACAAACATCACAACTGACGTCTCTGAGGTTTTCTCTTTTGTGAAAGCACTCGTGAGTTTGGCAATTACGTAAATTGCTTTTGTAAAATTATTGAATTCTGATTGATAAATACTACATTGAGATGACTTTTACTAATTACACAGGTATGTTTGTTTTTTATTTGAAAATGAACTCTCTTTTGCACATAGCTACTCTTAAATCGTGACACTCTTCTTGCTACTAAGCGGTGGTGACTTGGTTGAAGAACGCTTGTACACAAATACACACAAGCATATGAACAAAAAGAAAAAAGGTGACCCAGTTCTTTGTTGATTCAAGTTTGATATGCCCTCATACCACTCATGTTGCCCATTGACTGATACAAGTAATCAAACTACTATTTAATGTAATGAAGTGACTTCCCTATTTGGCAACTGGAAATATATGTCTTGGATGTGTTTGTACCTCACTAAAGTCCTACCAAGTCGCTGAAGCGTCGATGCCATATTGGTGCTAAAACAAGCAGCAAGCACGTCCAGCATACTCCAGAGGTGACAGTTTGACCGAGGGGCAAAAAGGAAGACAGATTTAATGATAAGTTGTCTACCCTGGGATAATAAGTATTGTGGGTAATAGAAAAATAATATTTTAGCATTGTCACTTTAATTATTGACCTTGGTAGAGCTTTAATGACAAGTCTGTTGCCTCTTTTAAAAACAACTATAATTCAATGTAGATTATTAGAGAGTATCCCCAAATTGAAAATCAACATTAAATTGAGGCCTAAATAGCGCAGAACACAAAATGGGCTACAGTGAGGGGGAAACTGCTGCATTACGTACAGGGTGCAGTTAAACCCCCCTCTGGTCGAAAGTGGTACAGTCCAGTAATTTTCCATGCACCACACTGTCCCAGGATGTGGGTGTGGCTTAATGTCAATGGTAATACAAGAGTTTAGCAGTTTTTCCTCTTTGCCCTGTCCTGTGGATTTCCAAAAGAGAAAAAAAATCAGCTTTTTTTATATAGGTGAAGTGATGTACAGATAAGTGGCCAACTGAGTGTTTCCTCTATGAACCTGATAACCACAAATCAGTCACAGTCTGGGGAATTTGGCAGTCTGCAGAATTGGACTGTTTCATCTTATTCATGATGTTTAAAAAAAAAATGGACTCAATATAGTCGATCCAAAGCGAGGTTTCAGGTTTGCTTTTACCTTTTGGGAACATGGTACGTTCCTGTCTCTGGTTTCACCTCCCCCACTTCACCCAGTGGCAGTGCTCACATGGTGCACTTGCAATTCATTGTGTGTTTTTTCTGCTGAAGAGGAAGCAGCTTTGAAAGGCTCCTCCTACATTTTTCAGAAGCTTTCGTGTAGATGTTAGAAGGCTACATTAGTTTACCTTGCATCCAATACAATCGATGACAATTTACTATTTATCGCACAACTGCTACGCACAACAATTTGCAGGGCTAGCTACATTCAAGTTGATACTAAATGAGATTGTAGGAAAATTTGAGGTTCTGTCTAGCTTTAGTTTAAAAATGAGATCTCCAAATGTCCTTTATGTGGAGAAAAATAGGAGTTAATGTGCTGGGCGGTGGCACCTTTCTCAGTCCTGGTTTATACAGGTTTGGTGCCAAATGTAAATCAGTGCTGTGCAGCTGTTGGCTCATGAGCCACCATAGCCCTACTGAGTCTTTTGCATCTGTATTATCAGTTATGCATTATAGTGAATTCAACCACATAAATGAGATGCATGTGAATGTTAAATTTGCTCACACTAGGCAGTATTAAAAAGGGGATTATAATACATTCATTTCAGCTGAGATGCGTCTCTGTCGCAGAAATTCTTAGTCGACTAACACTCATGTGATTTTGTTGACTAAACGATTAGTTGATGTAATCGACAGATCTGTAAAACAGAGTTTCTCCACAAAGAATCACACAAAAGCACTACTTTAAATCTTATGTTAACCAGAGATGTGCTCATAAGTTTCTCGGAAATAAGTCATTCTGCATGAAAAAAGCATATCAAATAGACTAATCAACTAAAGAAATCTTAGTTGACAAAGACCAAAACGACCGATTAGTGGACTAATCGACTTGCAATATATTCTGTAGCCTACCTCTAACTTTTACTATTAAAAAATGATCCCTCACCATGGATGAGAAACAGCAATTTCCTATTACTAGAAGAGAGCTTGAGTGCGCGTAAACATCTGTGAACATGCCTCTTAATGCAATGCAACTTAAACACTTATTTAGCAGTGCTCTTTCGAGATGATAATGATTCAAAAACCATAATGGTCTGAATGTAAGTAACATAATATATACATAAATAGAAATGCTTCCATCAGCATGTAAATATTGATTAAAATGTCAACCCAATCCATATTTTTTGACCATATAGATTTGAGTAAATTTACATACAGAATTGATTTGTTTGTAACATAAAAATCTGCAGTTGTGAGTTTCCCATCTAACAATAATTGAAAATGTCTGCTTCATTTTTACAAATGTTGTTGATGTAGGCTAAATCAATCTGGGAGTGATAGCAGGTTCCGATCCTATATTTTTGATAATGGAAAAGTCCATACCTAAAATGTATCTATTGTTTTTTAAGTTTTTCAAACCAAGTCCATAAGAACCGGTTTCAACCAGTTACAGCCGGTTTCTTTGCTTCAGGCTGTAAATGAGAGTGATAAGAAATATGATCCTGGCTCAGTCTCAAAATACCTCGTGTTTATTATTCATATACTGTATGGCTTGTCATGCTGATAATTAAAAAGACGGCATTGTTTTAAATTAGTATTTTGCATTTACATAGGCCATAATAAATTAGCCAGGCCTACACACTTGTGTGTCTATTGTAAGTGGGCCCTATTACAAACATTATCCTTGTTTGTCATTTTTCTGGAGTAAACTAGTGCACATACGTTTATACATGCAATACATTGACAATTCATCATGTCTTTTCAAATCTATTTGATTCAATAAAACCCCACTCAAAAAATGTTATATTCATTTGCCACTTTAACAGACGTTAGTAATTTTTCAGCGTTTAAGGCTTTGGTGAGAGCTTTGCACAGTAGTAGATGTCTCACATATGTTCAGGCTTGCACATATATACACCTATGCAATGTCTCCTCCCACTCCCATTAACTTGTGCATTATGTTTCAGTGTGTCTGCTTTAGTTGTGGGAGCCCACTGCCTGAATTTTGTAGCGCTAAGGCGATCCCCTTTGCACAATATTGCCCTATTTATAACTATTTAGCCACTTTCAGACATGTACTTTATGTGAACAAGATGGCATATTAAGTGCCCAAGTCATGGCAGCAATCTTATTTCTGACACAAATCTGAATTGCTGTTACATTAACGTAAAGGCCACAGTAACGCAAGGTAAAACATGCACAGAAAGAAACACACTTCTTCTTGTTCGCCTTATCAAGAGCACTTTACAAATGATCACTCAGTTATCGTCTCCTTTTTGCATAAAGAGAATAAAATTTGTTTCATAAACCACGAAACACCGTGAATGAGCCCATTTTAAGTTGTTGAGGAGATTCTTCTAATGTCGGATCAGTCTTTAAAATTGATTTTTCCCCCCCCTCTTGCAGTGTGAGGAAAAAGAAGGAAAAAAAACATCCACGTACAACCACAGCATTTATCACACTCCCTTCTAATAATTTCACTTTCTACTAATGCAAACTGCATGGATGATTAAATGAATATCCAGCATAATGCGTTACATACAGCATTTGAGCAAATAGGTATTTAACAAGAGTTAGCATCTTGCCATTCTGTGCATGTGTGCTGTCGTTTTTTTATAAAATAGACAGACAATTTCTCCAGCCTATATGATAAATGATTAAAATTATGGAAAAAATACATTATGGATTCACTGTGAGAAGAGAAGGGGCGAGCGTGCCTCATGCATCACAATGGTGATAATTTAAGATCTTCAATAACAAAATAAGATTTAAAATCTATCACTGATGCAGCCTGAGAAAGAACAGAAAACACTCTTGTTCCTTTATTTATTTCCAACTTACTGCAGTGTGCTACATGTGCTAAATATTGCGTAAGCGTTGGCTATATTGGGATTAAATATCCTGTGGTGTTTCAATTAAGTGTCACGTGTGAATTACAATATGCCATTACTTAAATAGTGAAAATTAGTGTGTGTGAATGTGAAAAACTATTTGGGCATGCCAGTGGGAGTGAAGGTTGGCAGACAGATTCAGTAAATTCCAACACTAACAGATCCGCTAAATCTGTTAGCAAAGAGTAGTGTACGAAACATTCAGGTAGAAACTTCTGGTTTTTAGCTGGCACTGAGCAACGCTTTCGCTAGTTAAAATGATGAGTCGGGTTTTTGTGTTTTCTGCAGCAGTACTTGGTCTAAGATTGTTTGTGAGAGACGAAACTCTAAAACTGTACAATCACGAGTGGTCTGAGTGATTTTGTAGTTCTAGCCACTCAAACAGAGGTATATCTTCTGCAATAGCATCAATTATATCAAAACTGGAGAGTATTTCTCCATTGAAAGAAGAGCAAAGAACGGCAATGAAGGCTTTTTTCAATGGACAAGATGTTTTCGCTCTTCTCTTGACTGGCAAGAGTTTGATTGACAGATGGTTCATCCAATCACCTGCCAAGAATTTTAGGCTGGACCGCAGAGGGTCAGCCCTAAAAAGTGAGTGATGAAGTAACAATACTTGGACCAAGCTGTGAAACTAGGCAATGTAGTTCTAAAATGAACGAGATTCAGCAGTGGCATAGCCTATTCCTGGCTTAAAATGTTTTCAGAAGTAGATTTTGGTGGATTGTTTAGACGGAATAACAGAAAGTTTACGAGCAGGCCGCAATATCGTTTTCTGTTTGAAATGGCAAGCAGGAAAACCAGGGACCAGTCAGGTCATTCTACGACAGGGTACGTCACCACTTTAACGGCCAGTTGAGTGGAGCAGCGCGTCCCCTAGTTTCCTCGCTGGATCTGGTGGCCATGTACCCCTGGCTTTAACATTATAGACATGACCACTGACTATTTGTGTAACAATTTAGCCACAAATTAAAATACTGACCATACACGGTCCAGCCATATACTCGGTTTTGACCAAGTCTTGTTTGAAAGTGCCTGCCCTTTTCCAAACAGTTTCTAATGACGGCTTCTCAGATGGTTCTGTGTAACAAACCATCCGATGGATCAGGTTACCAATCCAACGGAACCTTGCCTGAAATTTTTGCCTCGCATTGTTTAGTCGAATTTGTTCACTGGAATGTTTGTGCAGTATGTTTATATGTCCAAAACACCAAATGTACCAATAGTACAGACATTAGCTGTAAGCTAGCTAGCAACGCACGGTGTGTGTGTGTGTGTGTGTGTGTGTGTGTGTGTGTGTGTGTGTGTGTGTGTGTGTGTGTGTGTGTGTGTGTGTGTGTGTGTGTGTGTGTGTGTGTGTGTGTGTGTGTGTGTGAGAGAGTGAGTAGAGTGGATGTGTGCGTGGCAATGGCTCTGCCATTGTGCTGTCTAAAATTTGCTTAACTTTCTGTCTTAAGTGTGCAGATTTCTATGCCTTTGTCAATCGATGTTTGTGATGGTGGTCTTGCACACTGAATGTAATAGTGATGTAAGGAATTAAATTGACGACAAAAGTGCTACTCAGTGTGCAAGTCAACATATGATTCACTTTGATCTGGAAGTGAAGGGTCATATTGGTAGACGCTTCCCTAAAGGCCCAGACACACAAAGCCGACATCAAAGAACAAGAGGTGATGAAGGCTGACTTTTGCGTCGCCTCATGTTGCCTTTGTCTTGGCCGACAAGTTGCATTTGAACACACTACAAAGACTACAGCCGACGGCCAGTTAGCACGTACGTCCTGCACCTACGTGAGATGATGATTGATTCGAAAACGCACATATGACGCGCGTCAAGTGCCGCCCTAAAAAAGGCACACCTCCAAGAAGACTGCCCATTGTTACGACGGCCTACCTGTTCCAAAAATGTAGGGGAAAATGTGTTTTTTCAGGGGCAGCGGGGCTGGAAATAGGACAGTGGCGTGAAGTGTCGCAGGGTACCTAGCTGCGGCCGGTGTGTGAAGGCCATAAGGGGTTCTACTAGCGACTATCACCGCTGCCTACCTCCACACTAGACAAATGCAACAAATGCGCTCTCGCTCTCCATCGTTGATCGAGTATTGGAATCAGTGTGACTCACCAGAGCTAAATGAAAACCTTTGCCAAGAACAAAACTGAAGCTGACTCATGATGAAGAACGTTATAAGCTTGATCTTGAGGAAGCAAGTGTCTTCTTTGTCAGTCACGTAAAATGCTTGCTGTCTCTTGCTTAAAGTTGACGACGAAATGTTAGCATAGCAAGATATGGCCACAGTAAGTACAGCTATAAAGACAAGGAGCCTGATTCACTGGCCCTGCTGTGGTCATTCTGCCACTGTTTGATAAGGAGAAAGATGCACACTTTTGGCAAAGCAGAATAAACCACTACCAGAGCACTCTGCTGTGTTCACAGATAGGAAAGGATTGGAACCAGAGCTAGACCACAAGGTCCTCTGAGTGGTAGTGCGGCCAATCACCCAAAGGCAGAGGAATGCAGTTGTCACTACGGAGAGGAGGGTTTGAACATGGTTTGGCGGTAGGAAGGAGCAGTGTCTTTCACTTCCCCGTAGGTTAGCACCAAGAGTATTAAACTGAATATTGGTTGAAACCGGAAGCCATTGTTGTAGAAATGGCGTGGTGTGGGAAAACTTTGGGAGGTTAAACTCGAGATGGGTAGCAGAAATCTGGACTTGCTCCAAGTGGTGGCTCAGACCAAAAGCAAGCCCCTGCATTTGGGCCGCATCAATAATAAAGAGGAGTGAATTCTCCTTGTACAGGAGGAATTTACAAGAGCGGCCTTCTGCTGCAATCAGTCATTTGTGATAGGGTCACACCCAGTTTGCTGTCCAAGTTGGCATCACCACAATATTGTTAATGGTGATAATTGGTCTCGGCAGGAATTCTTTTGTCCTGAAGGAGCACAATGTCCGTTTTATTCAGGTGGTACCTTGGCATCCACTCAGAGAAACCTGCAAGGAAAGCAGTGATGTGTGCAGGGTCTGGTATTAACTTTTTTCACTGGCAAGTCTTTAATATTTTATCTGCCACTTTTCAAATTTGTGGTCAGAATTCTGTGAACTTCAACTGTCAGTCAAAAAGAATAAGGTTCTACAGCCAATAGCGTTGCTTTTATATTGTAGTTGCAAGTTACTTTCAAATGCCTAGCTTTATCCAATCGTACGCTGACCTTACTAAACTTGCCTTTCTTTGGTGCTTTGTCCCTGTCCACCAAAGTGGCGGATGGGCTGACGATTTTACCCGCCACTGCCAACAATTTCCCCACGTTTGGCAGGTGTTAGGCATGTCACGATGAGGAAATTTTCCCACTGGTTAATAAACTTCTGACAACACCGGTGCTACCGATGTAGCTTACTTTGATCTTTAACGGATCGGATCGGATTGCTGTGTGTCTGGACTCTCTGGTCGAGCTTTCTTTGCATGGCCGCAGGTTTCCAGTTAGCGCCTCTGCGCCGTGCACAACGGCTTTGAACCCTTTGTCCTCTGCACAGCAATTGCCTCATTAACATTATGGTTCCCTTATAGCATTGAGTTTAAATCCGAAACATTACCAAATGTGGGCTTTTGCTTTTTGTACACCAGCCATTATTCACATAAATACAGAGTCTGTCCCCCGTTGCTTTTACTGTACCAGTCTTGGCTTCGGTCCAGTCGGTGGATTGTGTGGCCTGCTACCAGCAGCGTCGGGTATCAGCGGGTGAAGCCAGGTCTTTGTTATTAACATCACGCAGCAGTCCCTGATGGACTTGTTAGCTGCCTTCTGTAGCTCCAATTCGTCCATTTTGTGAACGATAGATCTGGCGTTAGAGAGAAAGATGCTTGGTAGCGGTAGTTTGTGTGGATGCTTCTTTAGCCTAGCCAGCAGCCCCGGCCAGCATCCCCATTTCTGCTTCTTCTCTCTACGCCGCCTACGTCGCTTCTCGGAGCCGATAACAATCCACGTAGACCCCGGTGATCCGGACATGTCCGCCGGTATGTTGCTAGTCCTTTGAAAGTCGCTTGTAACCGCGATACTGTGCTGTAATTCGACGTTGATTAAGTCTTGACGACTATACACATACTTTGCCTGACACAACTCTACAAGCATATCCAGCATTCACACAACTAAGCACCAAACTAGGAAGCAAAGAGCCGCTGCACTGAGGCGCGCCGCCATCTTGAAACTACCAGCAACGGCAACTGGTAGAATGTACACTGTAGCACGGTTCTACGATCTTGCTGTAAAGGCAGATCGTAGAGACATTTTAATCGTTCACGATCTAATATTGTCATATCACACACCCCTAGTCGAGGGACGGCATTATCAGCGGTAAGCGATGTATGAGCGCTGTGCAGTGCTGCGGCACTTAGCTAGCCAGTGGGATAGACACACTGCTTTCATTCACATGATGGTTATCAAATGAGGTATTGTTACTGGCATAGTATTTTTTTAAATGATACCCAGCCCTAGTTACATAGTCCATAATAAGTCCATATTAAAACTATCTTAAATGGAAACCATATCTAGTTAATGTGATTGGTTCGCTATTGGCACATCAATATTTTTTCAAAGTGTTGTTTTTGTAATGAAAATTTCACACAGATCATGAATATTACGCGGCAAAAAGCCACATACTTTTCATTCGTATGGAGCGAGGCCGATTTTTCTGTGCTTTCGCACCACAAGTGAAGGCATCAACCAATCAAGTTGTGCGGAACCGGTTGAGTTGTGCCTTTATTTATGAAACAACACGGAGGCTCTGTATTCCGAAATAGAACAGCAAACTTTAGTACTGCTTACAACCTTGACAAAGGTAGCCCAGACCAGATCCACTCCTTCCGTTCTTACCTTTCACAATGAAAGCCCTAGAAATATAATATTCGCAGGCGAGTATTTAACATTTTCGTGTTGTTTATTCGTCACGCCCCCGGTGTGTAAAGGCCTTTAGCCGTACCTCTGTCGGAGGATCCTCCCCTGGCACTTTTCTTTTGATAAACAAGCTCTATGAGTCTATTTCAATGCTATTTATGCACTCTGGCATCTTATTTACATTAAAAGTAAAAGAAAAATCCCATTGTGAATCAATTTATTTTCATTATAAATTAGAAAATGGTCGGCGGGCCACCCGGCACCCAATCGCAGGCCAGATTTGTCCTGCGGGCCATAAATTGAGTAACACTGCGATCATTCAATCATTTAAGCCACATCTCTTAAAATAAATTAATGGCCAACAAAACTCTCCGCTTCAAGAAGGTTTCCTAACGATACATTTAAAACTATGATAAATACAGTAATACTATTTCCAATGTTTTGGATTAGTTTTGTGGTGTCTAAAATGAGTGCGGACTGATGTTCTGGTTTAGCTGAGCTAACTAGTGATATAATTGTTAACGTAACTGCCACAAAAAAGGTCAAATGTAACTATTAAGTCACAGTGAAGTTGTATTTTATACATTTTTAATAATAACAATAATGATTTTTGTTAATATTGTGTAGAACATGGTAGTCCCATAATACACAGACGTGTTAAATAATATGATAATAAACATTGCAGGTTAAAATACAAAACACAAAAATACAGTATGTTACTCTTTGCAGATCAAATTAATCAAAAATCTCAAGGGAACAAACCAGCAGGGTGACAAGTAGCAGTATTTTTATCTAGAGTAACGCAGAATAGTCATAAGCAGCCAGTCAGTCGTGTTATTGATAAAAGGGATTGTTTCTGCTGTAACTGCGTACAGCAGCAGCAGCAGCAGCCATTTTGTGCTGTAGCATTCACTGCAAGCACTCTATCAAAGGGAAAGGAGTGGGGGTGGGGAAAGTGTCGAGTAGCTAGCTTGTTGACTAATTCAAATCATGAAGCTCAGTTAATGTTAGCTGTTTGTTATGTCAGATTTTCACAGAAAACAATCTGTATTTTTCTCATAGCTACTTTCTACTCATGCCCAAATGTGTGTTTTTAGCAGAGAGGAAAACAGCAGCTTAAAGCACTGGATTTATCCTTCCATAAAAATATCATAATGTTAGCGTTGATTTTCATGTAACAAACGTCTGAGAAATGTGCCATGTTTAGACATAAACAAAGATGCGTTGTTGCTACAGAGACAAAAATAAAATTTGATAGCTCAAGGAGAATAAGCTGCTCTTTCAGGGCCAGGGTTTTCTATCAATTTAGGGTAAGTAGAACTCACCAAGAGTGTTTTCCTGTTCAACATAGGCTAATTTAGTTTTGAACGTCAAACCACAGAGTTCGAATCGCTTAAGGAGCTTTGAATTTGTCATTCACCTCTCTAGCTCCCTCCCTTGTTGGTGAAAACACCCTTCTCCTGCAATGGTTTAGTCCATGCTCCAGACTGGAGCAGACTGCTGGTGTGGGGGAGGGGTGTTGGCGCTCTGTGAAAGGCTGTGGACTTCAGCTCTGACTGCGTGGTGCTAGCTATAGCTTATGGGATCTGATTTAAACTGTAGCTACTCCAAATAATGTGTTTAGGTTATCAGAGTTTTACCAGAAAAAGGAGGGAGCTACTGCATGCAGATATTTCAGTTCTGCAATTAACCAAAGTGTTATTATTATTATGTCTTCAGGGAACCTAGGTTACAATTATTCTGTACCTGGTGTTTTTTGTTTATTCTGTGGTATGCCAATCAACATTTATTGGCTTTTTTGTAGCCATGACAGGAGCCTCCCTCAGCAGCGCATGGCTAGAGAATAATCACCATGTGCTTGCTTGATTCACATGGAAACTCCTGGTTTTGCCCTCCCCCACCCCCGCCGTATTTTTCTTCCCTCTTTTCCTTCATCTCTTGCTAGTCTCCACGTATTCAAAAGCAAAGAAAAAAAAACATAAGAAATCACGCGTACAATGTTTGGGCAATGGCAGGCTAAGAAGCAGTGTTCATACAATATTGCTGAACAGGTTAACAATGTTTGGAGAATAACTTTCCTTTGACAGTAATATTTTGCTTTGAAAAGTTAACCCTTACCTCCATTTGTCATTTCTCTACTTAAAACACTATTAGATTTTACAGAATTTAACAGTAGCCTAAAGTAAAAGCAACAGGTTAATTCATTAAGATGCGAAGATTAATTTGTGTCTCTTTTATTGGAATCAAAATTCTGAATAATATGTAGAAAATAATACTTGAAATGTCTCTGCTCCCCCTGGTTTCCTGCTTGTCAAATAGCAGCAAACGTAAAACTGTCTGATCATATGGCAGAGCAGTAGGTGGTAGATGAAGATGCGTATTGGGATTGTGTTCAGTTTTCTGCAGGCCATGAGTGAGATTAATTTGAAGTGCAGTGTGTGCAAATGAAATGGGAGCAGTTCCACTTCACCAAGACATTCAAATGTCTGATTAATATTTACTTTGCCAGGCAGCTCACTTTGTTTGTTTGTGTATATTAATTGTTGAGGATTATGCTACACGCTGAGACAGCCTGCATTGTCGACACTTGCTAGCATATCTAGAATGTATTTTCACTGTTAAAATCCTGTATAAGTTAATGTCTCTCTTGGAAATATCAGAAGATTACATCTACTTGAACAATGTTTCCCGTTCAACAAACTTTTAGTATCTTTTATTTAGGGCTGTCAATCGATGAAAATAATTATTCGCATGGTTGTCCATGATTAATCGTGATTAATCCCCTTAAAGGGACATTTGTCAAGTGTTTTCTACATGGGGGTGGGCAAATATGCTTGTTTTATGCAAATGTATGTATATATGTATTATTTGAAATCAATAACAACAGAAAACAATGACAAATATTGTCCAGAAACCCTCAAAGGTACTGCATTCAGCATAAAAAATATGCTCAAATCACAACGTCGCAAACTGCAGCCCAACAGGCAACAACAGCTGTCAGTGTGTCAGTGTGCTGACTTGACTATGACTTGCCCCAAACTGAATGCGATTATCATAAAGTGGGCATGTCTGTAAAGAACCCATTTTAATTTACACATCTTGAGCTCAGAGGTCAAAAGACCCCTTTGAAAAAGGCCATGCCAGTTTTTCCTCGCCAAAATTTAGCGCAAGTTTGGAGCGTTATTTAGCCTCCTTTGCGACAAGCTAGTATGACAAAGATGACAATTGATCCCTTAGATTTTCTAGTTTCATAGGATTCCAGTATCTTCTCTCTAGCTTTAAAACTGAACCTGGTACAACCTCCGAAAGATCGATTGCGTTAATGCTAGGGATGGTAATAATTAACCGTTTAACCGTTAACTAACGTTAAGAACTTTAACCGATTAACGCTATCCTTTAAAACGGTTAAAATAAATATTAATAATTACTTAAAAAGCTGAGCAAAACTCAGGAGCGGTTCGTCTCTTTAAGGAGAAAAGCTGGTCCACCTTAAGAGGCGGAGCCGGAGTTGCAAAATACAGAAAGTTGACTCTGGTCTCTGGCTCGCTTGAGCGGAGCGAGTTGTAGGCTCGTAGTATTTATCTATCGAGAAATAAACTGTACACACACTGTCTGCTACACCTACGTTCACAGCTATAACGACACCGACAAACCCACACTCCCCGCCGCCACACACGGTCTGTCGCACACTCGCAAAAGTTACGCCGCAATGACATAGTGGTGGCGAGCACGAAGCTACCAGCAGAGCTACAGCTGCTAACGTAGATCACACTCTGTTTGTCGGACAATCGCTATCGTTAATCCAGGCAGACAGAGTATCGTTACGCCGGGCAGACACAGCGAACAATCTGCTAAACTTAACTTAATGTGTGGTTGAGGCTTTTACTGGGAACGTGGCTGCATGTCCGCGACACTACGCGCAGCACCGTGGGTGCTATTGTAGCTCTCCTGATGGTGAACTGGAGTTGTCTGTTGTGCTCCATACACTTCAGCTAGCGCACCGCTGCATGCGAGGCACTTATCTTGTCGGTTAATGGTTAATAATCGTTTAACAAGGGTCGCTTATCGGTTAAGAATTTTTTTCAAAATTAGCATCCCTAGTTAATGCGTTAAAAAAAATTTGTGGTGTTAAAACAATTTTGCGTTAACGCGTTATTATTGCGTTAACGTTGACAGCCCTACTTTTAATGTAAAACCCTGAAAATTGTGATATTATTAAGATACAATAACTGCACTGTATCTATTTATAACTGTTTTAAATTTGTCGGTTAAACTGCTTGTGGTATCTCACATTTACGTGCATCCATCAAAACACTTTGTGTACCTCTTACCCTGAACCCTCGCACCCTGGAGACCGCAGCCTCTATTGCACGCATGGGGGAGAGGCAGTTTCCACCTGACTTGCATGTATTTTGACAATGATTTTCCAGATAAGACGTCCTTCCTTATTACACAATCACTGCTTGTAACCAGAGGGGTTTAAAATCATTTAGCAAGGGAATATCAAGGGAGACTAGTCTGACTGGAATCATGTTTTTGAGCATGTCGAGACATGAAACAGTTTATGTACAATAAGTCAGTATAATAATAATAATAGTAATTTGATGTTCTAAATGGGAAATATAAACAGCAGTCTAAAAGCACACACAGCAAGTGAATGTGTCACGAGTTGCTTCAGCTCTTCGCAAACAGTTCAAATAGACCGAAAGCCAGGTATGTGTAACAGCCTCCTAAGAATGCTACCTGCTTTCGCATAATAGTGCGACATTTGCTTTTGTTTCATTTAGCTAAATATTCTAGTAGGTCCATTCAACTGAACTTAAATGTCTTGGTGAGAATTATGCACATAAGAATTACTTGTAATGACGTGGTGCTGCCGCAACAGGATAGGATGTTGTGCTAGATAACAGCAGGCTCGAAGGGCTCTGTGTGGCTGCGCACAGCAGACCAGGTGGCCATTTTGAGTTTCAGTGAATCCAGATGCAGGCAGTGTGGGTGGAGGAGGGGAAGACTGCGCACAGTGCGCAGTAATGTTGGAATGCAGGCTCTGCTCTCGCTGGCTGACAGCTTTTTTTCCACTCAGTATTTAGCCTCCATAGAAAATGTCTAATATTAGATAACTTTTTTTTCAAATTAAGACCAACAGCGTCCTCTGTGACTGAGCTAAGTGTCAGGTTTACTGTTTGCCGTATCGGTTGAAGCACCATCTGCAGCCGGGAAGGAGAAAAAGCATTATTTTTATTACCCAGTTATCTAGACTTAGGTTCATAAAACATTTAGCAGAAAACTCATGTGAGGTAAAAAAAACAAAAAAAAACGAATTGCTTCAGTTAACTCTTCAGTCATAGCTTAGTGTGTTGCTGAACAGTGAGCACAAGACATGTGGGCTCTTTGCAACAACAGTGAAACCAGGATTTAGAGGTGATCACAATGACATGTAGAGATAACATTATTAAATCATTAAGTCACATTAGCTGTTTTAGAATTGCGTTTTTGTTCAGTTTTCCCTCGAGATCCATGTATGAGTATGGAGATTTTTGCAGATACTGTGCTTTTTTTTTAGGAGGCGGAGTTTGTTATAGGATCTGTTCAAGCCTGTGCTCAGCATGCTGCTCGCAGCAGCGCTGGTGGCCATTTTGTGTTTCTGCAGTAGCAGAAAGGGGGGCTGGTCAAAGAGCGCACAGCAAGGTTTTATTGACTCTCACAACAGGGCTTTTTAAAGAAGAGCGTTGAAGGTTGCAAAAGTTTATTGTAATTAATTACACATTACATTTCTAGTACTTCTTCAACAATACATTTCTCTGTTTTGAGTCTCAAAGTCAAATCAGGAAATTACTTTAAATCAACTATTTTGTGAAAAATCCACTGGTGAAAACTTCAATAGGGGAAGTAGTAATGCTCAAAGTTTATTTTTTTAGTTTTTAGGTGGGTGTTCTTTGTTCCTCTTGAGTAAAGATCCACCCCCGTGTTGGAGTGGTTCAGTCTGTTTAACAGCAGCCCTCCCTCCTGAGGGAGAGGCTGGGCGGATCGAGGCTGCTTTACTGTGTCAAGCTGTGCTCTAATTTTTTTGCTGTGCGCAGCTAGCATGGGCCTCTCTGTGGCTAAAAAGCGACATATCTTGCTTAACAAAAAATATTGTTGGTACAGTTTTTGCTGAGATAATATTCCAATATCTCCAATGCGGTCATTGTAGCTAACCATGAGAAGTAGTTATATTCATGTTTCTGAGAAAAGTTGTTTTAAGGAATTCCATTTAAAAAAACAACAAAAAATAACTTTTTCTGTGAAAACCAGAGAAAATTAACTGTTTGACTACTTGAATACTTTATCCTTTTCCCTATTGTAGTGAACGCCCCACCCCCACTTCCTCCCGCCATCAGAATGGTACAGTCCATGTTTGACTTGGAGAAGCTGAGAGAGAGAGAGTGAGTGAGTGTGTGTGTGTGTGTGTGTGTGTGCGTGCATGTGTGTGTGTGAGAGTGAGAGAGATGGAGAGAGATGGGGGAGGGTGGGTGCAGCTGCCTCACGGTTGAGTGTGCTGTGGGTGTGCAATTTAGCGCTGTCTGTACGCGGCTAGCTAGGCCCTTACTTAAGTGCACGTTGTGCTGCCATGTCATGTAAAAGTGGCTTCATTTATTTTGTATGTGTTTTAGTAGTTATTGTTTGATTGCACATGTAATGATAGATTTTTACTATTTGGTTTGTCATTGTTGCCACAGATAGGTCTTATAGAAGGTATAGTTGCTTTAAAAAGATCCTGTTTTTTTAGTTAGATGTTAGTTAGACCTGTTTTCTGTTCATCCAGTTTGCTCCCATTACAAGTGGGAAGAAGTGGGAGATGGATTTGCTTAAGAGTATATTGCAAAAATCTTTGTTTAGTCTAGTTAATTTCCTGTTACTGTATATATACATACCGGTGTGTAAATAAATTCTCCATACCTATGTCGTTTTTTTGAAAGTGGTAACACAGTGGAGAAAGAGCGAGAGACATTAGTGTAAGAAGCTAGGATGTGTAACGGGATGGTTCAGGAAGATAAAGGAGGATGTGGTTTTGTGCTGTTTTTACAAATAGAACATTAAAGCAAACTGTAAAACCATCGAGGCCACTGATTTTCCTCAGTTCTTGATTGAAACTGCTGAGATACACAGCCAGTACGGGATCCTTATTAGCATTTCTAATGTTTAAAATAAATGGGGTTAAACTAGTTATAGTTAGTGTTTAAATATATGCTAACCGTCAAATGCCTTCTATCAAGGCCTGATAATTGAGCTTCTGTTACACAAAGCATTCACGAATATTATTTAGCCTCCTTGTTTATTATTTCTGCAGTTTAACTAAGAGCAGAGTCTTGTTAGCCCTTTAGCGTGATCTATAAGAGAGCTGATATGTGAGCTCATATTACATCCTGAGGAAGCTCTGGTCCAGTCATTAGAGGAATAGTAGTTGGCTGAGGCTAACGTGGTGCTCAGCGGCAGCGAGTGCTCAGTTTATTGCACGTATTGCCTCGAGTGACCATGTCATATGTATGCAGTTCAGACAAAATCTGTCAAAGACCAGGGGAGGCAATATACATTTCACTGAAGGAGTTTATTTACAGCTATGTAAGGAATTCAGGGTTTTGTCTTTTGTTTATGGTGAAAATAAACTATTGTAGCACCAGAAGCCATCTTAAAACAATGACATAGAAATAATGGATTGAAACACAGCTTTACATTTTAACCCTCAACATACATAGAATGACAATAAAGGTCAAATACTGCACTCCAGTAGTATTCCTGTGTGTTACACTATTGTCCTTGACCTTCTTTATCATTAACCTTTCTCTGCCTATGGTGTTATTCTAGAAAGGAGAGTCCCCCCCTGCCCTTTTTCAGAATGGTTTAGTCCGTGCTGGCTGTAGATTTCCATACTGTGGACTAGTTTGTGCTAGAGTTGGGGGATGGGTGTTGCTAAGCAACAGTCTGTGCCGTGTACTTCCCCTCTGCCTGTGCGCTGCTAGCTAGGGCTGGTATTTATAATCACCACGCTGTACTTTAAAATGTTGTAGACACAAGATTTGATTTGCATTTGTGGTACCTGCTGAAATAGCATGCACTTGATAGGTGTCATCAGAAAGAAAAAATATGTATTTTTTGTGTTTTAGATTATTCTTCATGGCAGACTGCTGTGTCAGGAGAACTGACTTTCCCCTTTTAAAGTTAATATACATTATAGGCTCATGTAGGGCACACACCCTTTATAGTACATACCCCTGCTAGGAACAAATGGACTAGTCCTAAGTGAGCCCCTCCTCCTTTCTTTTATGTTCTCCTGCTGGCCTCTCAGCCTGCTCCCACAATCAACAAATACATGGAAGGCCTCAATCCCACGCATCCTGCTAAAGGTTGATATGTCTTTTGTTTTAAAGCATGTTTAACATTTCTCTCTGCAGGTTAAATCTAACTCAGTTTTTGTCATTGCAGTTTTGCACTCTCCTCAAGGTTAGCTTTTGATAAATGTAGAGGGTGCTATGCTAGTTCAAGTAGGTCGAGTTCTGGCTTGTTGTTTGTGTTTTTTTAACAGGAAACATTAATTGCAGACATCCTTTATATGTCAGCGAGTTTGCTGTAAATTTTCACAAATGTAGCTGACATCGGTAGAGATGCCTTGTTACCTGCAATACTGAGCGCGACACCAGGTGTACGCGTGCTATTTAAACATCGTTTGTTCCTGGTTGCATTCGCATCTTTGGGCTCAGTATCGGAAGTTGCGTCATGTGTCCATACACACAATTTACTGTACATGTACACTGTCAACACATTTGTAGTTGTGCGATATTTGGTCCGTCACACAGGTGTAAAGCATCTCCATCGCTAATAATTCATTTTCTATTTGTTTGTTTTATCGTCATGCAGCACTTTCTGGCTGCACATAAAACCCACAAGATCGCATTCGTTCAGATAGAAGTGCAATCGCTACCACTAGGGTCCCATGGTGGGTCATATGGTGTTGAGTATATAATATCCATGTATGCTGTTGTGGCAGAAAGCTTAGAAACAGGATTTGGGCATCCTCTCATCCCCGACACAAACTCATTTTAGAAGCATTTATATACAGTTTTCAATCAACAACATGTTGGAGTCATAGTGCACCTGTAAAATGGTGGCCCTACTCGCGGCTGCAGTAGCTGATGCACACTGTCAGTGTGAACACTTTAATTGAACTTGCTTGTTGCTGTGTATTTGTTCATGCCACTCTGTGGTTCACTCGCATACAGTTTTGCGTGTTGAGGAATAGGTTCCAGTGTTTTAATGGGAGCACAATGATGCATTTTTAAAAGCTGGTGTAGCCAGAGCAAAGTGGTATGCAATAAACAAAGTTTTGGAAATGGATTGGTAGCCGTACGTCAGATACGATGCTTGCATTTGTTCCAGTCTAGTTTCTCAACTAGGGACATATTTAGGAATATCTGCTCTCAGGGATAAACAATGCTTCATTTAAAGCATGTATCACAGTCTGGATACTGTTCTTGGGAGGCCAACATGTTCTGGCAAGTTGCACATGCATGTTCTTGTACCCCAACCAGAAATTATTTGTTCTTCTGGTTTTGTGATCAACGTTCCCATTGTCTTCTAAACAGCTATGAATCATGGTGGGCAAAGTGTCATACTGTGGAAATATGGTTGCATCTTCCACATTTGAACCAATAATTCGATCCGCTTGTCGTGAAAGAGAAAGGTTTGATGTTCCTCTGAACTGTGAGGTAGGAATGCCGAGTTCGTTGTTTGCTTGGCGTCACAGAGGCTTAAACTCCTGACTCCTGACTCCTGACTGACTCCCTGGTCACCCTGTTCTCTGATTATTTGGAGAGACTTGCATGTCTAGTTCGACAGAGTTACTGCTGCGGCTTTGTGGCGTTTGACCAGCAATTGAATGGCTAGTTGCCTGGTATTGAAACAGTGGGTTGCAGAGGCAAAGTTCTGAATCAACAACAAGCACCGATGTTGCAACTTGAGAGAAAAGCAGTTGTCAAAACCCAGCGAGAGACAGTGGACGTTTCTCCTTGCCTCGTCTTGTTGATGCCTCCAGCGTCACATGAAGGCATATGTGGAAATTTCATTCTTTAGTTATCAAAGACATAACAATAAACACAATCTAGTCAAGAAATAATTTAAAGATTTTAAAATGAATTATTAAAATGAGCTGGATGTTGTTTAAGCCCTCTTTTCTGTGCGTTAAAATCGGATCATGTTGAATTGTTGTCTCCAGTTACACGCAATCCTGCGAGGGATAAATTTGACAGAGGATGCATCATTTTTTGTAAAGAGTAAAACAGAATTAATGTCAAAGTCTATTTGTTTTGTGTCAATAGTCAGTGGATAGTCTCACAGGAAACACGTGACTTGCCTGCAACAGCATTATGGAGGGTAGATTCAGACCCATGCACGTTTACCTCCGAGTAGGTGTTTTTCCTTGTTTTTCCTTTTTTTAATATTTAGCTTTTGAGGACCTAACTTGAGTTGCGCAGTAAATGCCACACCCAGCACGTGCATACTCATCTGACACGTGTAATGATTGTTTTCTGCATTTCTCCAAGTCAGATTCAGCAGTGCACTCACTGACGTAGCTGCAGATAGCCCTATTTCTAAATATGGGCTGATGAGCTTTCTATAAGCTCGATAAAAGGATGAGTTCTTATATTTACCGCAGTGGTTTTATAGTTAATGTACATATAATGTATAAACCATAAAAAACATGACTTAAACCATAACGATCTACATATTAAAACGGTCACCCAGTGCAATAAAAATGGTCTAGTATTAGTTATAGCATGTATTATAGGAGTTGATGGGTTGGACAAATAAACATTTTAATAATGTTCAACTTTTGCTTATGTAACATTTTTGTTTAACATAATCACATTTATGTATTCTACATTTTGTGTACTTTGCCAACTTGCTGAAGCATCAGGTTGAACAGAAAATTGTTTTTCAGCAGGGTGATGCTGCAACCTAATATGTCTGATAGAGAATCCAGTTCAGCTAGCTACTGAGAGCCCCGTCTGGCAGCACACAGCACAGCTGACGGCCATTTTGAGTTTCTGCACTGAATCCAGGCGCAGTAAATGAGGCCGTAGGATGGGGGAGGGGAGGGTTTGTGCTCTGCGCAGTGTGCAATAACATTGGAATGTGAGGTACCCGTGATCGTGCTTACAACTTACACCGCTCTTTATTTATTTATTGTTACCTTGTTTATGTTGACTTTTTGCTTGCTGCTTTTCTCGGGTTACATTGAAAGCAATTATGCTGAAATATCTCCTCACTTGTTTTTACCATTAGGAGTTTATTATCATGGCAGGAAGCATGATTACTGATATGAGGGCAGAGTAGGAGTTATGCGCCAGTATCCCAGAGTGCTGCTCAGCTTTACAGTGTAAAGTATACACTAAGTCCAGATCTGTGAAGTTGCATTTTTCCCCACACATGTGACATCCTGCCAGGCTGCAAAATACACATGGCTAAATTAAACATAGTTGGAGATCGAGGCCTTTTCCGGTGGCTCTGTCAGCTGCAGTCTTGCAGGCCAGCAATGCCGTAACGGTAAAGCTAACCAACTTTACAGTTAAACTGAAGCAGCTTATTGCTCTCACCAGATACGGTTTTAAAGGTTACCTGAATGATAACTGGCTTCGTGTTCGGTTCCTGCGTTGAAACCAACAGACAGATTTAATTTCACTCAGTATCTACCATTTGAATATGTCTGCTTTTTGTTATAATATAAGAGGTATGTTAACAGACTAATTGATCTTAGAAATACTGTCAACATGTCTAGAACTGAAAAATGAACCCCCTGTGGCTGCATATTTTCGAGCTCATCTTCAGTAAAGCAGAGGGTTTGGAAAGTGTATGAAAGCCTCTTTCCTGCAGTTTGACGCCTCTCTCCGTCCGTTGTTCTGGCAAACCATTTCCCTGTTTTGAATCTTTTTCTTCTTCACCTTTTCATGTCATTGGTTAGCATGTCACGTCTCTAATTGGGTTCTCTTAGCCTGCAAATATCTTAGAAGTCAGCAAATACATTGTTTAAACATCCATTTTAGTTTTAAAAAGTAGAAAAAAGTATCCTGTTGTAAAGATTTGTAGGCAAAGAAAAGTAGTCAGATGAATTCTAAGGAATCATATCATTGTCCGATATATATATATATATATATATATATATATATATATACTAGTCTTTTGTGTCCAGATGGTCATCAACATAATTGTACCTCCAGTTTGATGAAATTCTTAGTGACCCCACAAATAAATATCTACTTTTGAAGCCAAGGGCTCAGTTACAGCTCAAGGGATGGAGATACACTGCTTAATTCAGAGGAGCTAAAATTAGGGTTACACTTTCATATGCGTCATCTGTGGATTTCATACATAGTTGATGTTGTCTTCCTAGTTTGAAGCAGTATTATAAAATTTACTAAAAAAAATCCATCTCTATTTCCCTCAGGTTGTCGAAGAATTCCGTGGTAAATCCATGACCAAGGACCTTTCGGGTTGAAGGTGAGTTATTCATAGATTATTTGATTAGCGTATGCGTCACATGTTATTTATTATAATAGCACATTTCTTGTTTGCTACTATATGTAAAATTAGATTTTTACTGCAGCTAAGCACAGTCTCGTGCAGCACACAGCTTTAATGCATATCTAATTGTGTTTGACTCCTTTAAAAAGAAGTTTAAATCATCACATGCATGTATGCATATCAAATTAATATACATGAAAAGAATACTTAATAATATGACAACTAGCCTCAACACTACAATGTGTGCAACAATCAGAACTATGTACGGAAAAATCCTTCAGGTTTTGCATAACCTCTTTACTGCTGCCAACACAGCCTTGATTTGCCCGTTCTGATTCGCTGAGGATTGAACCAATAGGAACGTGGGGGGATGGGAGGAAGGTTGGGTTGCTGCTGTTAACTTCAATGTCATTTCTGTTCTCGGGATCGGGGCTTTTGGTAAACATGAAATCTATAGGTTAACCAGAAAATTAAGGAATGGGGAAATTGTCAGAGCAGTTAAAGCTTTTCTGACTGACATGAAAAAGCCTTTCTGGCTTACTGAGCTGCAGCTTGACTGTTGTCACTGTAGGACAGATACATCAATGTGTAATCGGGCAATAAGGATCTGTCTGATTTGGTTGGGATACTGAGTCAAATTTTAGTAAAGACAGGCAGTCGGGGAACCGACCAGTTTGGTATGCAGACCTCTGTGAAAGAAGAACCGTCTAGAAAAGAACAAACAGGAAAGCCATAGGGCTCTACAGTGACACCTAGTGTTTGTTCAGAAACTCTGCAGCCATTTCCTTATTTCTTTCATGCAGTGCGCAAAGTCCAGGACAGGTTCATAAGCGGAAGAGACTGTGCTGCATACTCTTGTAGCTTTCACAAGGGTGTTGTAGATCTTTTCCAGATTCGTCATGCCCTTTGATAACATCTAATCTCTCCTTCACAGGCAGCAATGGAAGTTGTTGTGACAGAGGAGAAGAAGAAAATTTTCCGTGCTAGGAAAACCATGAAGATCAGTGATCGACAGCAACTGGAGAATCTTCACAGCACATTGTTGACAGCAGCTCCAGGTATGGGCGACGCATCTTCGCCACCTCTGATGAATGGCACGCACAAGGAGGATGGACCAAAAGCGGGGGACAAAGAGCAAAACAACATCTCGGACTCAAACTCCCCCCAAGCTGCATCCCCTACTTCTCCTACTCCTTTCCTGTCCCTAAATCTGTCCCCTTCCCCGGCCTCCTCACAAAGTCAAGAAGGGAAGGAAGAAAATCCTTCTTCTCCCACATCACCATTCCACTCTCTAAACTTTGAACTGAAAAAGATGGAGGAGAAGGAGGAGGAGGAAGAAGAGGAGGAGGAGGAGAAGAAGGGGAAGAAGGAGAAGACAGGTTCATCGTTGTCCTCGTCAAAGGAGTCTGTTACACCAGCGTCAACAGAAGCCAAGGAAAACCACGAAAAAGACACTGAGGTGACCCCAGAGACGGAAAAGAAAGAGGTAATTTCTTAGAATCTTTTGAGAAATTGTCACATATGACTGCCAGTGTGAAGGTTGAAGTGTGGATAAACTGAGAGTCCAAAAACCTTTTAATTAATCAACAGTCTATTATGCTCTTCCTCAGGAGGACAAGACTACGACAGAGGACCCAGCTGTGGATTTGTCGAAGGGTTCTTTAAAAGGTTTGGCTCCATGTTCACCTGTACCAGCTCCGGTATCTGACTCCACAGAACCTATGGATACAGATAGTGAAACTACAAAGGCCAAGGACCCTGAGGCCTCCACAGCCAAAATAAAAGATGAAAAGCCTTCGTGCCCCAAATCTACCACTTCCGATTCCTCTCTTCCTTCTCCTTCCTTGTCTCATCCAGCTTCCTCTTCTAAAGATGTAAAACAAGAAAAGGAAATCAAAGAGGAGGTCGTAAAAGAAGAGGAGGGTAAAAAAGAGGGTGTGAAGAAAGGATCAATAAATGAGGAAAAGATGGAGGTGGAGTCGATCAAAAAGGAAAAAACTGAAGTTGGACAAACAAAGAAGCCATCTCGGCCATCTTCCACTCCGCCATCTAATACAGGTATGTGAGAGTGGACATTGCGGCAGATAGCTTCAAGATAATTTCTTTATATTGATAAAGTTCAGTAGAAATCCAAAGGAAATTAACTAAAAGCATTAATATAAGATATGTCATTCAATATTGTATTAATGTAGAGCTTAATGTTCTCTAGTTAAACCAATGTTGACCTGAAATGGAAAGCTATGGAAATGTCATGTTTCATAGTTATTACAGACAGACTCTGCTTACAGTTGTATGCTGTATTACATGTTAATAAGCTATCATTTAAATTAGTACTCAAACAACGATTTTTGTTAGATCCCCCCTGTCTGGTAAATAGCCTTGACCTTTAAACTATATGCCCACACTTTGTCAAAAAGTGCTCTCTGTCAAATATTTGTAGTCTCCACACAGACTTGATAAAGCCGTTTCCACAGGCTCCACTGTGATTTGTAAATTGATTTTGACATGTAAAATTGAGCCTCACTTTAAGGATATTAAGAAACCTTTCATGTTATGTTAAACGGCAAGTGTTACACAGTGCAAGACAATAAGGTAGACTGAAATGATGGCCAGAAAATGTACCTTGAGCTTCAGAAATGTATCTCGGCCAGAGCATCCCAAAGCACTAGAACTAGAACACTAGAACTAGAAAAATTGGTGTATTTAATGTGTACAGTATTCATGTAAATGGCGTTATAGCTAAGATTTGATAGAAAAGTAACAGTAACAGAACATCTCCGAGTGTAAGTTGTTGGGAACTTTATTCATTTGAGTTATACCGTAAGTGTAAAGCAATATTGACCACTTTTGGAAAAAACTGCAACATTTTGATTTGGCAAAAAACCACAAACCACAAACAGATCTTGTTTATACTCATGTTTCTTCATAGTTTCTGATAGGGGCCCAATTTGTTGTTGCTTACACATCCAGTGGTTCAGTTTAAACATAATTGGACTTAGATCACTAAAGATTGTATGCAGTCACGCTAACTGGTTTTCCATGACAAAGGTGACATTGTGAAGTATAGAGTAAGACATCAACTGTAAACATGAACATTTAGTTAGACACAAGAAATCCTTAAAAGCTATTAGTGTTGTTTGAGAAATCTGTTTTGCATGTTCTGTTTCATCTAGCTTCAACAGAGAGTGACTGACCTAAAACAGAATAGTGCCAGAAAGCATATTATGCATAAAAGATTCAGGGCAATGACTGGCACACACATGGGGTACAAGTCTGTTCTTGTCTTTGTTTCCCAAGGAGTGCAAGAGGAGAAGAGCTCCACCTCGGGACTGAAGCGCACTTTATCAGAGGGTTTCGAAAAGGACGGACAAACCATAAAGAGAGAGGGGAAGAGGCCCAAGGTGGAGCGCCAGGAGTTGGAGGCACAACTGGAACTGAAATTTACTGCAAAAGCTGGCAGTCACCATAAGCTTGAAAAGGTTTGTATGCAACTATCCTGCAGCACAGAATCTTTTCCCAAAGTCTGTCTCGCTAATACCAATGGATATTTCGTTACTTAATCTTGCTTTTTTACCCCTTTACCTGATATGCTTTCTCAGATTGTACAACAGCTAGTAGATGAACGGTTGAGGGTCCTGGAGCTGACCATGTTTGAAAAACATTTCCAAGAGCTGAAGGACAGAGTAGACAAGATCGACTGTGCCACTAAACACCAAACCTCCATTTCCACACTCCAAGTAAGTAGACGGTAACATTGTCAATTTGCTTATAAGGAGAACGCACTGGAAGATGATCTAATATTCATTAGTACCATAGACTGTGTGTATGGATGGACGACGCATCTGCACTTCCTCCCACTGTACAAAAATGAAGCCAAAATACCCTGGTTACGGGAGCTGCCATCTTGAGATTTTGACATAATTTGGAACCAGAGTCTGTGCAGTAGTGATCGGGGGGCTGGAGCCGCGGTATCTGGGTCACACAACAGACCGAGCCAATCACGAGCCAAGCACGGCCGCAGCTTGCTAGCGTGAGCCACCTAGCTGCTGCGTTAGCACCATGGTAGCTGTTTGGCTAGAAAGACACAACAACTAACCATAATATCTCTATAACTACATTTATGATCAAAATGACACATGTTCTATTACACAGACTCGTGACGGTTATGGAAAGTTAAAGTTACATCCTTCCTCGTACAATCCCCCAGTATTGTTGTCAAAAATATTGAAGTGTCGATACATATTGATACTGAAAATTTGAAGCGGTTTCAATCCTCATTTTCCACAGTATCGATACACGGGTACCAGTGTCCCCTCAATGTTGTGATATCGAAAATGGTATAAAATATCAGTATTTTCCTAGGTATTGTATCGAAGTTAGAAATTACAATATCATGACAACACTTATTCCCAACTCTACGGCTGCTTGACTGTAACTTCACTAAGAGCAGCTGTCAATCATGACGTCTCACCCCCTTTTTATAGCATCAAATAACTAATTAAAACCAAACTTATCAGAATGAACACTTGAACATACATAAGAGTAATAAGAACTACCTAAAATGAAAGAAACCATCTTTGGGAAACATTTATTTGGTGTGTACTTTGACTTTTTAGTTTGGCTCATGTCCCATCCGCTAACATGGAGGGGACGGGCTTTTAGACCTATACTGCAGCCAGCCACCAGGGGGCGATCAACATGTTTTGGCTTCGCTATTGGGGAGCTGTCATGTCGTCCATCTTTTTATACAGTCTATGATTAGTATTATGTCGTTAAGGAACTGCTAAAATTGACTCCCCACAGTTGGCAAGGCCCAAATCTAAAGACCCCCTCTCTCTCTACCGTTTGATTAGGCCAAGATAAACCGACTAACAAAAAAGTTTGGAGAGGCCAATCAGGCGTCAGAGAACAAAAGGAAACAGGAGGTAAGAAATGCTTTTCCTTCTGTTACATGCTAAAATCTTTGTACCTGGTGTGCAAGTGCTTGTGTCTGAAAATGTTCTGACAGCATGCTGTCTGATTTCCACAGGCGCTTGCTGCTGCTACTGCTGCTGCTACTGCTGCTGCTGCCGCCTCCAAGACTGCGACTGCTGCAAACAGCCCCATAACAGTTCGGTAAGCGTGTCCATGCCCAGTGCAATTTCTCCTCTAAATCCCAGTCAGTCATACTATATATATTAATTTTTGAATTAAGAAATGAGGTTCTCAGGGTTTCTTGGAAGTGATTTTTATCACCTCACTGCAAACTCATGTTTGCCTGACCATTTCATCCTATGACAAAATATTTAGATTTATCAAAATTCATAGCATAAATGTATTAAAACATGTTACCTTTGAACCATACAGCAGTCTGTGCACTTTGGTATTTTGTGTGAATATAATTTGGCCTTTGTATGAACGTGACAATACCGGACTGAAGCCAGTACTACACATGGAGCCGTTCACAGCGTGAATAGTTGACATTGTCCCGGGTTGCTATCTGTAATCACTAGAGACTGAATCTAAAACTAATGGACAGAATAAAGAATCCGTACATCCTCCAAATCCATACCGTTTTGGAAACCAAGATTCCATGTCCCTTGTTCGGTTTGTCGTGATCAACTTTTGTTAAACTCTTGACTTCCAAATCGTTAAGACTCGTTTGGAATAATCAAACACACATGTCAGTGTTTTGCACCTGCAAAGTAACCCTGCATGGGTCCAGGTCCTGAGTCTTGTGACGTTCTACAATGTGAAGCTGTTTCCTCAGGCAGTGCAGAGTGTAGTTAAAACTGCACCTCTCCTCCCAACAGCGTGCTGCGTCGGCAGACAGTAGAGCCACAGCCTGAGGTGGCCAGAGAGGGAGTGGCTCCCCCTGTTGGTAAGACGCCTGTACTGCCTGTCAAGAAGGAGGAGGAAGAAGAGGAAATGGAGGAGGAAGAGTACAAAGATATGTCACGTCATATTGCCATGGCAAAGAAACTGGCAGAATACAATGAGGGAAAATGCAGAGCAGACATTAAACTCCGCCCAATCACTTCCAACTTGGAGAAAGGGCTGTACCACAACTGCCAGAGAAGCTCAGGGAATCCCCGACCTGACCGCTACGCATCTTACATATTCCGCTACCTAGTCCCATACGACATCTACTGTGACTGGGTCGCAAAGGTCAATTATGTTGGACTAATGGGCAAGGAGGCACTGCCCGCGAACTTGAGGAGAACAATGAGGATGTACATCGAGCGTCGATTCCCTGTACTAACTTGTGAGAGCTGGAGAGAGATCCGTGACGTTATCAATGAAATACTGCGAGTGAAGAGAAGACCGGAATTTTTTCGAGAGTATGATGAAAGAACTGGTGCGTCATTTTGACAGTCTTACGTTACAGAAACAGAAGCATACTGGGACAATTGTCATTATGAGTCATTGAAATTATCAAGACATTTTGTCTGAATATCATTCTCATTGCATTTAGTTTCTCGTCAGCGTTCATTAGAAATTAATTTCATATTGAAAAGGATGTGAATCCCTGGTGAGTTGTACGCAAAAATTGACGCCGCACTTGAATATGTTGAACTATACTTATATACTGATGAATGCTTTAATGAAAACTCAGACATGTACTTCAGTTATGAGATGGAATCTCATTTCAAGTTGTCCAATTATGACTGTATCAAGTTTAATAAAATGACATGTCAGCACCTTACCACATTCAGTCGTCCTTCCTTTTGTGGACAAAAAACAGCTCTAAGCATAAGCAATCTTTTTAAACAGGCCAGTCCGTACTTCCATGGAGCTAAAGCAGATTCCGACAACTGTTTCTTCGTCCGGCATGGTTGGTGAGTAGCAGGATTTCCTTTATGCTTTTATGGTGTTGGTCTTTTTCTTTTAAATGGAGTAACCAGAGACACAATGGTACGCAGTGTCACCTCCTAAAGTTGTGTTTGTTTGCATGTTTGCATGTTTGCATTTGATATGACCGTCGCTAGCAATAAACAATGCATAGATATATGCAACTAATCTGCTCCTGCCCCCTTTTGTTGACTTTAAGTAATAAGGAGCAGATGAGTAAAGGAGAACAAAATGCAGTTCATTTGAAAATCTCAGTGACGCTTTCTGTCACGTTCTGAAACCTGAGCCATTTTTCCTATTTCTCCTCAGCAAATGCACCCCCGCTAGGTCCGCCAGCTACCGTCACAGCTCTGGCCCATACACCCACCTCCTCTGCCATGGTTTCACATGCCCCCATCCTCCAGCTGATCACCACCACCACCACTAATGCTGGCTCCACCTTGGCCGGTGGCATCACCACCCAGAGTCACACAGGCACCCTGCTGCTGAAGACGACCTGCGGGAGCAGCATCATGGCTGCGGGCCAGCCGCTCCTCATCCAGCTGCCTTTATCAATGACTAATGGCCAGGCAGGAACGCTGGTCAACATCCCTGTCTCCTCTTTGTCTGCAGCCAGCTCACTCAGCAAGGCCAAAACCACTACTCCCACCGCCACTTTTATACTCAAGCCTGCCCCCGCCCTGACCACTTCACCACTCTGTGCCCCGGCTGTTGCCACTGTCCCAGCGCTCCAGGCCTCCACTGGCCAGATATCCTCTACCCAGATCTCTCTTGCCCGTGCTGTGTACCAGGGTGGCGCTGGGGGGATAACTACACCCAACGCTGGGGTATCCGTGACCACAGCCAGGACGCCGGCTCAATCTGTGTCTGTAGCAGGAGCTCTGTCTTCAGCCTCTTCACCTGCAACCTCCGGGCCGGCAGCAACAGGTTCCACCGCTCCAGGACCGCCACAAGGGACGTCTCTGACATCAAAGACAGGTGGGGTAGTACTTTGAGTGACGAGGCTGTTGTCTTTAGAGGTGTTTAAAAGACCTCCGCTGCAATAAGCAGCTTGTTTTTGGTCATTCGGCTAGTCCCAGAAATGTAAGAATGGGATGTAAAGACACATGACCTTCCTTGTTTCATAAGACCCTTGTGTGTATTATTAATGTTTCAACAACTTTTTATGTGTGTCATCTCACTGGTTAACTTGTCTTGGCCAAAGAAGAGTCAGGTGTTTTGGCTTTTTCTTTTCTTGGAAGTTACCTCAACATTTATCTCTATCTTTTTTTCTCTCTTTTCTCAGACAACCAAGCTACAGGATCCACTCCATCCAAAGCAGCTGCTCCAGGGGCACGACCCAAAGGCTCTGTCATTGATCTCACTGAGGACGACGATGATGTACAAGGTAAGGTTGAAGGGCACTGCTTTTATTTTCCCCATATAATAAAATTGGTCCTGTCAATCGATTAAAATACTTAATCGCATGATTGTCCATAGTTAATCGTGATTAATCACAAATTAATTACACATTTATTACACATTATCTGTTCAAAATGTATCTTAAAGGGAGATTTGTCAAGTATTTAAAACTCTTATCAACTTGGGAGTTGACAAATATGCTTGCTTTATGCAAATGTATGTATATATTTATTATTGGAAATCAATTAACAACACAAAACAAAGTCACACACTGAAATGAAAAGCAGCCCTTAGTCTAATTATGTTCTACTTCCATGTTCTCCAGTGACCGGAGTGAAGAACGCCACCGTTGCAGCTCCCTCACCTACCCAACGTCCTAACCCAGTCGCCAGCATTCCCAATAGTAAGACCACCACATTATATTGAAGGCTTGAAAGGGTGATCTTGTGCTTTCATGTGATACTGTGACAAACACATAACCCAGTGCTTTACACTTCATCCTGGCTATGGGGAAATATTATGGTAAAATCAAGTTTTAAACTTGAAAAAACGTAATTAAAGAGGACCTATTATGCTTATTTTCAGGTTCATATTTGTATTTTGGATATCTAAAAGAACATTTAAACGTTTAAATGCTGTAATGTTCAAAAAACGCTTTACTTTTCTCATACCGGCTGTGCTGCAGCCCAGTCTGCTCTGATTGGTCAACTGAACCAAACTCTTCAGACTCCGCTCCAGCTCCGCTATAACAAGCTTTGTTTGAGGGTGTGCCAAACTATCCATTATGCAAATGTGTTACTTGGTGACATCACAACGTTAGAGAAGAAAAGGCTTCACTTCAAGCGAGGCAGTTCAGGAGCAGTATTTCTGTGGAGGAGAGGAACTCCCTTTGGAGTGGACTTTAGGCTTTGTAACTTTTACATGCACAAAAAATCTGTACAACACACTAAAGGAAAGGGAAAAAGCACAAAAGCATTATAGGTCTCCTTTAAAGTCATAACATGTATGTCTTTTGTGTTTGACATCCAACCTATAAAGTAGATCTGTAGTTTTTTTTCTTTGTGCTCTGCCCTCAGGTGCTGGAGCAAGGTCGTCCCCGCAAAGCAGTCAGAACTCTTCCAGCAATCCTCAGGTGACAGTCCACCACCGCCCCCCACTGGTGAGGAGATAGAACTGCATTTTAAATATTTTGCACCAATGTAGTTTTGTAATTCTATAACTTCTATAACTTTTATAAGTCTTGGGTAATTGGTATTTGCACATAGTATGAAATGTGAAATATGTTGCTCTTATTCTGACAAGGCTGCTTTCAAGGCTATCACTAGTCTTGTTGTCTTTGCCCACTAAATAGATTTTTGACTGTAAAAAGCTTCAATTCACAGCTGTTTGGAAGTTGAGCATTTATTTATCTCAGCATATGAAAAACATTCTCCATCACCTTCCTAGACCCAGTTTCTATATAAATTATTCACTGGATGCTTTTTTATATTATTCAAGAATTAGTGGTCATTATCATATTTAGCCTATTTTGCTAGAGGAACAACTTGTGACAACAGTTTTGTCTTTTTTTAGGACTCTCCAGTGAAAGCCCGCACCGTAACCAATAGTACGCCAACCCAACGGGCCTCCAGCATGGTACTGCCCCCTCTCCCCGCTGCGCCCGCAGCTTCACGCCTACCCCCAGAGGCTGAGCGATCCTCACCTCCTCAGCAGCCTCAGCTGAAGCTGGTGCCAAGTCAGACCGGTATAGTGCTGTCCTGGTGTGTGGCAGAAACCGATCGGACCTGTGCAGTTGTAGACAGCTATCACCTCTATGCCTTCCATCAAGACAACTCAAACAGCAGCGCGGCGCAGCAGCACTGGAAGAAGATTGGGGAGGTCAAAGCCCTTCCTCTGCCTATGGCCTGTACGCTGACCCAGTTCCAGTCCGGCTCCACCTATCATTTCGCCGTTCGAGCCAAAGACATCTATGGGCGCTTTGGCTCCTTCTGTGAACCTCAGTGCACAAATGTCATCAATCCCAGCTCTAGCTGAACAGTTAAGAATTCAATTTTTTGCATTTGAAAGTTCATAACTTCTTTTACTTCTTTTTTTGTGTTAGGAACTCAAATATTGTGCATTGAACAACATACAGTATCTGTAAATATCTCTCTGCATAACAACTGGACTTCTGACTGAGTTTGGAGGATTGAAGAGGCGAACGGTTGGTTTTGTCTGGTTAATGTACGTAATGTATTTTTTGTGACTCAAGCTGTTGTATATAAGTGAATTACTTTACCCCTCTACCAAGTCAGATATTTATGTTGTTGTCTCTTGTTACTCTGATTCGGATGACTTTTGCATTACTTGAGAATAGGTGACAGGATTATCCGTGTAAACTCAGAATTGCACAGTAATGTATAAATGTGTGGTAGAAACTGAATGATGACTTTTGTAAGTTTTGTCTGGCAACCAGACTTTGACAAACACAATAAAAGGTTTTATTAAAGTCTTGGCTTACTGATTTTGTGACAAATTTCATCTTCTGTTTTCAGTTCGTAGCTATTCACTGCAATTATACACACCACTAATCTACAACCTTGAATACAACAGAGCCCCACAGAGACATTGGCACTTTGGTAACCGGATACAGAGATGTCTGTGACAGAAGTCCCATGTTTTACTACTTCCAAATGGATATACAGTACTTTGTACAGAAGAACTGAAGGCTTTTTATTCCCCTTGCATGGTGATCCAGATAATTGAGCTGATCTGCTGCAGCCTTGTTTTCCTCCGGAATCTCAAAGCTGCTCTACATATCTGGCAGCCAATTATGAACCGCAGAACTGCCAACACTGGTAGTTACAATTAAAGGTCCCTGTGGAGTTTTAGACTGTAGTGGTTCTATGGAGTTCTTCTAGGAGTGGTTTCCCTGTTTGTTTACTTTTTACATGCGCATGAGGACTCCCGTGCAATCACGACTTGATACACAGTCCTACCAATGGTGACCAATGCGCCAGCAAAGACAGGGAAGAAGACTACAAGCTGGTAAACATGTAAACAATGGTTAAAGATTCTCTATTCTACTCAACTCGTTACATACTGACCCTTTGTCAGACCCCTCAGCGTCACTTTTCGGTCGCAGTAAACACATGCTTAACATTGTGAATTAAACAAAAACACTTGCTTAAGTTTAGATAACAAAACCACTTAGTTAGGTTTAGGAAAAATAACATGGTTGGGCTTAAAATTACTTCGTTATTACAGTGTAAATGTGACTTTACGTGAACACGGGACAAGAACAAAAAGCTGATTGTAAAGTGAAAGTGAAATGTAACACATGGGACACAATCAGCGGTCTCCTGGATGAAAGCCTTGTGTTTGTTGGGCCCATCCACCTCCACTCCCGCCTCCCGGTGTGTCTCTTTCCCTCCTTAAACTATGTCACCGCAGCCCTTTGCCTGTGCGTTAACTATTGCAGCGGCTGGATTTACATTGTGGTTAATGGATAGCCTGTTGCGTCTAATACCGCCACGAAAGGGTGCCTTGTGCGGCGGTATCGAACGCCGACGGCCGTGACAAGACGTCAGTATTTGACGCCCTGCATGGGAATGAGAACAGGCTGGGAATTCAGAGCATTTCTATGGCCTCTGCACGGCTCTCAACATGGTGACGGCTGCTAACAGTGGTGACAGAGATAACAGTGTTTGCCTGAGGGGGGACCAGAGGGTGGTTGCTACGCTTCCGTGACGAAGTCGTTTGGGACGGCGTTATCAGCTGAGCTAGCCAGAGGGGCACACTCACATGCACTAGCATGCACTAAAACGCATGCGTGGCCGGCCTAGCGCTGTCAACAAAGCACAGAGAAGCTCGGATTACAATACACACAGAGGGAGAGCGACTTCGTTCTCTGCTCAGATAGACATTACTCCTCTATATCTTTAAATAGCAAATAGTTGTTTGTTGCTATATTAATGCTCTGTATGTTGAATTTAGCACCGTTAAAAAATGTAATTTGCAAATGTTTTATGAGCACTTGACATGTTTGTTTGATATCAACAAGACAAACAATATGTTTTGGTGAGAAACACTCAATGTAAACATGACTTGCTTGTTCACAATAAAAACGCTACAGGCCCCCTTTAACTACTGTTCTCATCTTTTAATTTGCTGCACACAGACCACAAGAGGACGTCAGTGTCTAGCATACTGGTGCACATCTCATTTGTTGCTTCAACTGCAGAAGCAGGGGAGAATGCAAGCACATTGTTAAGCATGAAATCAAACAAATCTGCAGAACTCATACTAAAAGCCAAATACCCAGATAGCCCTTCCTTTCGTGGTCAATATTGTACTGCAAAGTACATGGATAGTAATTTAACTATAACAAATAGCTCTGACTTTTACAGTCAACATTCTACTAGTTGAATAAAGTATAGTTATATAAGAGCGTTCAAAGATTTTCCTTAATGTGGATCTACAGAAAAGTTCATTAGGTCACCAAAATCAAAAGGACCATTCATGTTGAATGTGCATGAATGTGCACAGCAAATACACATGCTCATGGACAACAGGTAGGATGATACAGTCCTTTGAAAAGCAAAAGGTAGACCTGATAGTGGCGCAAGCACAGAAAACATGTTCAATTGACAATTTAGAGTTTGGTCTGACGGTGGTGCTGAAGCAACAACATTGTGTCCCCAATATTTAAACATGTTATATATTGGGGCACATCATCCTGACCTGAATCTGTCAGGAGGATCGCCAGGAGTCATGAGAAACAGATGGAACCACTGGCAGCACTAGCTCAGGGGGGTGGGGGTGGTGGTGGCCTGATAATACATAGAAGGGTCAATGAAGATCATCACACAGCCCCAACAAAACCAACGGACAAACTGGGAGCCCTGGTGAGAACCTGGTTTAGGGGAAGATTGGGAAGTGGTGCAACACGGACTGTGGTAAAGTTACAGGATCTAACAGAGAGAGAGACTCTGAGGGGGCAACACAATTTGAGGGACCTGTCGAAGCCTAGAGGATCTGAGCTGGTAGGTAACAGAGAAGTTCAGTTCCTGTTATTGACGAGTTGAAGTGCATTAGACCAAGCCGACAATAAAGCAGAGTCAACTGGGTAGCAAGGGAGAAAGGGCCACCTGGAGGACTGCCAGGGGTGGCCAACTGGATGATTGACAGTGCAACCTACAGTAAGGCTATGGAGTGGTTGGTACCCAAAGTGCTTTACGTTAACATCAAGAAATAACAGGAATAAAAACACAACATATCGTAAAATCATAAAAGGGGACATAAAAAGCACAGGAAAAATGTCAGAGCGCTACTAGGTATTAAAAGCCAATCTAAATAAAAAAGTCTTGAGCTTAGATTTAAAAAGCACTAGGTCAGTGACAGTGTGTATATCAGGGGGTAACTTGTTCCATAGTTTAGGAGCAGCGACAGCAAAAGCACGATCACCCCACAGCTTATACCTCGACCTTGGGACTTCTAAAAAAAGTTTACCCGATGACTGCAAAGCCCCGTTATGCTCGCGGAGAGTTAAAATCTCGGACAAATAATGTGGGGCGAGGCCGTTAATGGCTTTAAAAACAAACATCAAGAGCTTAAAATCGATTCGATCGAAAGCGAACTGGAAGCCAATGGAGCGAGTAAAGTACGGGGGGATGCGTTCACGTCTGGAAGTGTTGATGGTGAGAGGGTTTAGTTCAGTTTTAATGATAGATTCTAGATCTAATCATTAATCAGACACGAATGAAATAATGAAATAAAAATAATTTCTCATTCGAAAGCCTTTTTGACAGTTGTAATAATAATATTTAGTTATAATAATAATTTTAAGACGAAAATTACATTTAATTAAAATATATTAATAATAATTTGATGATGTTTATATCTGTTGTAAATTTTATTTCAATAACAGATTTATAATAACTTTTTTAAAAGTGTAAAGTTATGAATTGATTGTAAACTCTATTTATTCTGGTGTCAGCTCCACAGAAGCATCAAATGTTTTCAGAAACATCTTGTAGTGTTGTTAGCTGTTTAGCTGTTTGTGACCCAGCAGCCATGTGGAGATCAGTAGAGGAGAAGCCCCGCCCACCAGCCGGAGCTCAGCCAATAGGAACTCTCTCTCTCTCTCTCTCTGAAATGACCTGTGATTGGTCAATGTCTCCCGTCACGGGCTAGATGTTAGCGATACGTCACTAACGTCTCCAGCAGCAACGGCTCTGCCCACTAACTGTCACTTTCAGCTCAGTTTGTTCTACAAGTTAACAGCTCTAGCTGGCTTATTTTCATCATTTTGGGATGTGTTAGGTGGAAAACTGGATCATGCTGAGTGTCCAACAGAACCGCATCGTCGTTCAAGACCATTAACAACACAAAGTAAGTCTGTTTTGCACGTGTGTCTAACCTCTAACGTAACCTAACGGTACTTCTTAGTGATGGGAATTCCGTCTCTTTTTGGTGATCCAGATCATTTGGCTCAGCTCACCAAGAAGAGCCGGCTCTTTCGGCTCCCAAACGGCTCTTCCTATTAACACTTCTGCCTTTTATAATTCAGCCAAATTTAGCGCTGTTTTGACCTATGATTAGTATGTGTGCACATATATCACTTAAATTATTCAATATAATTATACTAAACCTTATAATTTCCAGAATACCATAATTTTACATGCTGTATTGTTTCCGACTGTCACTCATCTTGTCTGCTATTCGCACACTGCAATCCTCTCTCTCTTTCTCTCCTCCTCTCCCTCCTGCTCTTTACCTGTAGACCGTCAGCTCGCCGCGCAACCCCCGCCCCTCCCTGCTTGATGGTGATGATCCTTGTCTGTCATCACCTGATTGGTTGCACGGACGTCATTAACACAACATTCAGTCACAGTCAGTGCATGGAGTGCCCGTGGTGCGGAGAAGATTGTCCTATCATTCTGCCTTGAATTAATAAAACCCCCCCCCCAAAAAAAACGACTCTCGGACGGGAGCCGGCTCTTATCGTTCACTTAAAAGAGCTGGCTCTTTGAACCGGCTCGTTCGCGACGACACATCACTACTACTTCTAACAGTTAGCTAGCTAATTGTGAAAAGTTGAAAGCTAACTTAGCAAGTAGCTAGTTAGCTTGTACAAACTACAAAGCGTTTGTTTATATTTCGGTTCAACAAACAATACAATTCTGTGACATTTGATTTAATTAAGGAGTATTAAGTAATTTTAGCATTTCAACCAATCTTGTAACTTATTGTCACAGCGGAAAGGTTCACTAAAGATGGTGTAACGTTATTTATGATATCTAACGTTAACGTCAACCGGAAGTGATGAACCTGTGTGACGTCAGTTAACGTTACTTCAATAAAACTATTAGGTTAGTACCACGATGAAAACATACTGACAAATAAAACTACTGCGTTCAAATGTTCAGAAGTACATACATATTAGCAGAAAAATGCACTGAAAGTATAAAAAATATATTTGTTATGCAGAATTGTCCCTTTTGCCTTTGGTAAGTTGTCTTGTCTTGTCTTATCTTGTCTTGTCTTGACTTTTCTTGACTTGTCTTGTCTTGTCTTGACTTTTCTTGACTTTTCTTGTCTTGACTTGTCTTGTCTTGACTTTTCTTGACTTTTCTTGTCTTGACTTGTCTTGTCCTGACTTGTCTTGACTTGTCTTGACTTTTCTTTTCTTGTTTTGTCTTGTCTTGTCTTGTCTTGTCTTTTCTTATCTTGTCTTGTCTTGTCTTGTCTTGTCTTGACTTTTCTTGACTTGTCTTGTCTTGTCTTGACTTTTCTTGACTTTTCTTGTCTTGACTTGTCTTGTCCTGACTTGTCTTGACTTGTCTTGACTTTTCTTTTCTTGTTTTGTCTTGTCTTGTCTTGTCTTTTCTTATCTTGTCTTGACTTTTCTTGACTTGTCTTGTCTTTTCTTATCTTGTCTTGTCTTGTCTTGTCTTGACTTTTCTTGACTTGTCTTGTCTTTTCTTATCTTGTCTTGTCTTGTCTTGTCTTGTCTTGTCTTGACTTTTCTTGACTTGTCTTGTCTTGTCTTGTCTTCTCTTGACTTTTCTTGACTTTTCTTGTCTTGTCTTGTCTTGTCTTGACTTTTCTTGACTTTTCTTGTCTTGACTTGTCTTGTCTTGTCTTAAGTTTATAATTAAATTGAGAGCATAACATTATTTATCTAGCTCTTAATGTTGCTAAATTTGCTCTGGAAGTGCACCAGATTGAAGCATTTAACTTTAAAAAGTAGCCAACAAAAGAGTAGGGTGAATATTCCTGTATTTTTTCATATTGCAATATTTATAGCAGAAAAAATATATTGCAATGTCAGTTTTTTCCAACATCGTGCAGCCTTTATTTTTTACATAATATAATAATATGTAGCATGGAAGTGAAAGCAGTGCTCTCTTTATTTTAATGTGAAAGCTCAATAAAAAATATGTTGTCGCTAAAATGAATAAATAATCATGATAAATAATCGTGATATCAATATTGATCAAAATAATTAGCATTTTGACCATAAGCGTGCAGCCCTACTGCCTTTTAGGTAAATGTATTGTTTGCAGAGATGCTATTCCTAAATTGATAATCTCTAATTAAACCTCCTTTTTATTTTCATCTATGAGCACAGTGTAACAACAGAGGGAGCCATTGCTTTCTCTGTAGAAACACTTTTCTTGACAATTGTTGCAGCAGCCCTTCTTTACTGTAGCATCTCTCCAATTTACAATCCTATAGAGGGACCCACCTCCACATCCCTCTCTCTCTCTCTCTCTCTCTCTCTCTCTCTCTCTCTCTCTCTCTCTCTCTCTCTCAGAGGGGGAGGAGAGCGAATGTGTGCAGTTGGAGTTGTGCTCTGCGCTCTATGCCAGCCAGAGGTGTGTTTTCGGCTCCACTCTCAGTATCTCTGGGTAGCAGCACCCCACCGTGCAGCCAGCCTGAGTGCCATGTCTAACAGCTGTGTTGGCAAAGGGTTACAGCTCATCTGAAGGGGAAGGTAGCACCTTGCTTTGAGGAGGACAGAAGATAAAAGAAGACTGACCAGTTGCAGAGAGAGGGGGGATATAACTGACAATCCCCCCCTCGCATCACTAAACAGAGCAAAAACGGAAGGCTTTGGAGTATTCAATTTTTTCTTTCGTTTTATATTTTTCTTATTCCTCATCGCGCTGCTGGGAGGTGCTTCATCTTTTCATATAGTCTCTCTCTCCGTCATTTGCCTCCTCATCTATTTCTCCATCTACCTGGTGTATAATTTCCTCTATCTATGAGTGAGAGGAAGGAGGAAGGAGTTTTGATTTCATTTTTTGTCCTTTCTTTCCTTCTCTACACTCTTCCCTCCCTTTCACCAAACCATATCATACCTGTCAGTCCCTCCTTGCCATCTCATTTCTAGCTGCTGCCATCAGTTCATTATTCCCCACCCTACGCCTCTTTCTGTCTCTAAAGTCTGATGTTATATGAACTTGGATGAATTTTCTTCAAAGACAACTAAAAAACTCCTCATGAATGACTCTTTTTTTTCCCTTTTCCTTCTCTTTTGGTCCCTCCACACCCATTTTCTTTGCATCACACTCTTGCGGGATTCTTAAATGTTACTCTAGGTAGGTTAACTATCGTTTAGTGTCTGTCCATCTGTCTGTCTGTGTGTATTTGTGTGTGCTTTACGTATACATAAAACACACATTAACACACACATGCACTCGCACACTAAACTATGCCTAAAACAACAGTGAGTCGATATCGGTCTGGTCTCGCACCGTTTTCACACCCTCCTCCTCATCTCGTTCTTCTCATCATGGCAAAGTGCGCCCATTTTTAATTGTTGTCTCTGAGAAATCTTTTTCATGTGTGTACATGTCATGCCCCCTTTTTACATTTAATAAAGAGATCAATTTGTTTTGCAACCTGTTGTGAATTAACAAGAGAAAAAAAAATGTTGTCCTAAGGGAGAATGAGATTCATTTCTTGTCACTTTGGCATCCTTTAATGTTTGATTATAATTTGGCAAAGTTGGGAATATTCAGTCTAAATGATACTCTCTTTATGCTATTTATTGAGCTGCATTCAAAGTTGGGAGCTGATGGCCATCTCAAGTCATCAAGAGTGCATCCCATTTCATGCTTGATTTGTGCTTATTTTCATTCTGCCATTAGTCCTCATACAACCTCACCCTGTACACAATCTTAAAACCTTAAATTATCATCAAAATATTTATCAGAATTGAATCCTTCCGCATGTTTTCAATTTCCCCTTCCCTCGCCTCGATTGGTTTTCATCCAGAACTGGCCATTTTTCATTTCTGAAGCTCGTTCCCTTTCCACTTGTCTTCATTCTCATCCTCTTGTCAGGCAAGAGAGACCGGTTGGCATTAGTTGGATGTTGAACGGTGGATTAAGTGGGTAATGCCTTGCGGTGGATTTGAGGTGCAATAGACGATGTGCAGGTTGTAAGATAGAGACAGACTGATAGACAGATAAAAATAGATAGAAGTTATTATCCCATATCATCACTCTACCTTTCTCTTTCCCTCTGTCACATTTCCCTTCTTTCTTTACGTTGTG
Source organism: Sebastes umbrosus (assembly GCF_015220745.1). Classification (NCBI taxonomy): domain Eukaryota; kingdom Metazoa; phylum Chordata; class Actinopteri; order Perciformes; family Sebastidae; genus Sebastes; species Sebastes umbrosus. The sequence continues at coordinate 10,195,422 of NC_051271.1, forward strand.
TTTGATGCTTCGTCTCTTCTTCTCACTGCCACACCGTTTTGGGAGCGCTGTTTTAAAAGCATTACCTACATTAACTGCTAGAAGTTTTTAGCCTATTTATATCCACGGACATCTACCTGTGCACTTAAGGTGAAATATTCCGCCCAGTAGCGTAGGCCCACACCAGCCACTTTAGGCTCCTTTTCCTCCCCCCTTTCTTATGGACTGATAAAGGGGCTTAATAAATACCTCTTTCTTTGATTGTTCTGAGAGTGGGATGTCGTCATGAAGGAATATGAAGGACCACTCGTTTTGCTCTGTCTTTGCTTTTGTGTCTCAACTCTGCTCCTCTGTAAAACATCTCCACTACAGTCTATAAATTATGTGTTACAGAAAAGAGTTAATTAGGTGAGTAGTGAATTAATATAGCACTCACTTCTTCCTCGCAACTGAGTGTATGCACATGCATGAACATGAATGTGCGAGACTACAGCTAATCGAGTGTGCATGTGTGTGTGTGTGTGTGTGTGTGTGTGTGTGTGTGTGTGTGTGTGTGTGTGTGTGTGTGTGTGTGCGCGCGTGTGTGCATTTGAATGTCTGCATGATCCTGATGGAAATGTATTGTGCATGAACTTTAATCAGCAGGTTCTCTGTGAAGGGTATTCTTATATTTTTCCACCACATTTGCTTGTGCTGCTAAACCTTTCTTCACCCTGCTATGACTAATTGGTTGTTTATCAGACCATGCCTTTGATCTTTATCCATTTTCTATATACGTACTCTTCTATCTAAGAATTTCACGCATTATCACTCCTCTCAATAGGGATTTTGAGCAACAGAGATTTCCCCCACTCAAGGACGATTCCTTATTCACGGCAGAAACCGGCTCAAAATACTCTTGTTAATTTGGTTGACTCTCTCCTCATCGGCTTACACCAGTTGACTCACTCAATTAGTCCAGTGCAGTGTGCAGGTGCATGCATTTACATTCATTTTAGCCCTTTTCCCCCTCCTTATTGTGCACTTTAGTTGGTTGAGGTTTGTTAACCAATGCTTTGTGGATGCCCTCCTCCTCCTCCTCTTCCTCCTCCTACTCCTCCTCCTCCATCGTATTTCTTCTTTTCTCCTGCTCGATGGATCTGCAACAGATCTCTAAAAATGACCAGATCTCTGGAAATGAATCACATATAATCTAATGTGACTCATACACCAGCGTTACTGTATCAGACTCTTCAGCATGACCTTAATGAGAACACTGTACACTATAGATGACATACTTAGGCTGCATTTCTCAGAGTGCATCATATATTGGATAAGTGAGCCAATGCTGTGTTTAGCTTTTCTACAACCAGATGTCTTATTATGTTGATTGACTAGCTAATCAGCTAAATAGCTACTTAATAACGGCGTAATTATCCTAAAGATGATTAGACAAAACGAGAACAAACTGTTTACACATAAAAAGCAAATCATTATACATTAACCAAACTGAAGTATGACTCCTCAAAATCTTTGTAAATTAGTTGATTCCCGTCAGTCAGGACTTGACCTTAACAACACAAAATACTCCAGTGTCGAAAGACATTTGCGTCATTAAGCTGTCACTTATTTAAAAATATGCAAACTTAAAACATAACTATGGCGGCTTCCTCTTAAATATTCACCATTAACAGAGTGAAAGAGTTGGCCCCCTGCACTAAAAGTTTCAAGTAGATTTTAACGCAGCGTCTTTAAGCCCAAACAGTCTAAATGATTTAGGACATCTTTAAAAAGAGTGGTGTGATGTTGCCTCGATGTGAGCACACAGTAGTTTAAAATATAAAGGCTTAAAAGGGCATGCTCACCTCTTGGGTTTCAGGCTAATGAAGGATTTATGTTCAAAAGAGGACTCATTAAGACTGCGTTAAGATTGTGGAGATCTTTAGATACTGAGCACATCAAGAACGAACATGTTCGTTGATTTCACATCAAAACGTCGGTGTCCATAAAGGAAACGTTGTACCGAAACATAGAAGGAAGTATATTTGTTTAATTTGCACGAAGAATTTAGCAGTAGGAAGTAAAAGTAAGGAGTAACACACATACACACATTAAAACCTTTGCTTCAGTAAAAATGTCTTCTGGAAAAACTCGCACCAAATAACATTATTCAACATTTTGAAAAGCTGTTGATTCGTAAACCTAGCGAGGGAACTCAACAAACAAACAAGCCTTATTCGGTTGTTCTCGGCTGTGGTTTATTTAAGGAAATACTGTATTATTCTGCATGAGTCAAGCTATCAGTGTCATTTTAATACTACTTTGAGAGTCGGAGATAATTAGACTTTGAAGGAGTCAGAGAGAGAAAGATGGATTTTAGTAAATAAAATTTGTTGAATGAATAATTCATTACACTGCCAGACAGGATTAAAATTCTACACATGCAGATATCCTCTGACAATTTTCCTAAGGCTAAATTGTGTTTACCTACATATCCGACTTCCTCAAAATATACAGATAAACACACACGCACACAGATGCAGACATATCCCTGTGAGCATATACACGTTAAAATGATCTGTTAAAGACTTAAAGGATGAAATATTACACAGAACATACATTACTGTGGCTGCAACTAACAATTATTTCCGTTATTGATTAATCTGATGATTGTTTTCTCTTTTAATTAATTTTGTGGTCTATAAAATATCAGAAAATAGAGAAAAATGTCTGTCACAATATCCCAGAGTTCAAGGTGACGTCTTAAAATGTTTTCTTTTCTCCGACCAATAGTCCAAAACCTGAAAACTGAACTGACTATTGTAGAAGTCTAATATCACCAGCAAATATTCACCTCTGAGACGATGGAACCAGAAAATTAAGGAAAAATTACTTAAATAATCAAATATCAAAATAGTTGCTGTTTAATTTTCTGCCGATTGACTGATCAATTTATCAACTCAACATTTCGGCTCCATGAGAGAGATTACAGTGCCAGACCAAAGTTATTTTCACTTACCACAGAAAGTCCTGAAATGTTTGATAACATAGCAAATATAAAGTTGCCTAATTCTACTTCCTACCTCTGTTAAATTGTGAAATCCATTTATACTTTAATAGCATCCGATTTTAACTTAATAATAACAAATTATATGTATTCTTTACACTCAAGTTGTTTTTTTCCACATTGGATTAAATTCCATAAACTTTTTTTAATCTAGGGACCCAAAATTGTAACTACCTTAATATATACATTAGCCTACTATCAATAAACGCACAAATATTGATTAAAGTACGCAAATTTAAATATCTTGCATGTCAAACCTTGTGCGATGATTAACTTAAAGGGAAAAATCCTAGAAAAAAGTGTCCCAGTAACACATAATATAAGCTGATACCAGTGCAAGGGGAGGGCCATATTTTGAAATCTGTGAAAGTAGATTGAGTGGAGTGGATAAAATCGATCACAGTGTATGTGATTATATATTGTGATATTGATATATATTTATTGTGACACAGTAAATTATCCGAAAATTAAAGGGATGCAGATTTTCTACTGGCTTTGTATCGTTGTGATGTGCTATGTGCAAATGAAAGTTGTTCGTCGTGATGTTCGTCTTCCATCCGCTCATTGGCCATCGAGAGTCCGCCAGATGACGTGAAACAGGTCATTCTGCGTCATCTGGCGGGCTTTTGCCGGCAGGTGAGCGGGGAACTCCGCATTGCAACGATACCAAGCCAGTTAAAAATCTGCAAAGTTTCTCTTTTAAATTGAGAAACAGTTTAACATCACATCAAATCATATAAAAAGCCAATTAAGCTAATAAACGCAGTTGTTCTCCTTATATTGCAACAAGTGTTCCAATATAACTAGAGATATTAAAGAAGAATATTTTCATATAAACAGTATGGCAAAAATCTCACTTTGAGTCAGCCACATAGTTTAAGAAACAGTAGATTAAAGCAATGATAAAACAAAAGCGCAGTGAGCATCTCCAATGAAGAAAATAGCACAGTGATATTACTAGGCAACAGCATTCAACACATTGAGATTGCAGTGAAAGGGGGCATGTAGACACAGCGGCTTGACTGAGTTAAGCCTCGACCTCAGAGGCAATTGACTTGTGTATCCAGTGGCATTCAGCCTTCACCAGCAACACATCCATCCACAACCGTTCTCCGCCATCTGACTCTGTCCTTCTCTTCTTCTCCCCTTCAGACTGAGATAGAGGAGAGCGTGGAGCGGGCCGGAAAACTGATCATCATGACTGGCTAAAGCAAGGCGAAGGCAAGAAAGCCAAAGAAGAGGAAGGAAGGGAGGGAAGAAGAAGAGGAGTACGTACACACCCACTGCTGCACATCTCCTCATCTCCACGGCAACTGTGTTCACACGCTCGCAGACTTCTGGGAGGAGACCTTGGCGAGCTGCATCACCAGCGTTGGAGGAAGGGGAAAGAGAGTCGGATGGAAAGAGACGAATGAAAGCGCGTCCCTTCATCACTCACCATCTATCATCTTTTAGTTTCTTTTATTGAGTTCACACGCACGCTGACATTTTGAGTTGATGGTCGACTTTTAAAGTCTTATAAGATCTGAGTCAAAATCCTATTTCAACCAGGTTAGAACAGCAGATTAATCTTTTTTTTTTACCTCTTTAGATGTAAAAATCATTGTTTCTTAGCAATTAAGTGTCCTTTGTACATATTATTACACTTTTAAAAACAGTCATCTTCACCCCTGCCACTTCCCCACACTGATAACTCCCCAACATCGCCCACCTCAACCCAAGAACGCTCACCCCTCGCCCTGCAAGATACCCACCTCAGTCTTCTGTGACTTCATCTGTCTACCATCCCTTCATCCGAGGCTATGAGAGGAGGAGTCGAATCCCAGATCACTCCATCATGCCAGTTCTGAAGAGTAGAGAGGAGATCCGGGCTGGCAATGTTCAAGGTAGGCCAGTGATTCCAGTAATCGATTGTATTTGTGTGTCCTGAAATGGCTGGCTGTCAGTCGTTTTAAATATTTAATCACATGATTGTCCATGATTAATCGCGATTAATTGCACATTTTTTATCTGTTCAAAATGTACCTTAAAAGGAGATTTATCAAGTATTTAATACTCTTATCAACATGGGAGTGGGCAAATATAATTGCTTTATGCAAACGTATTTATATATTTATTATTGGAAATCAATTAACAACACAAAACAATGACAAATATTGTCCAGAAACCCTCACAGGTACTGCATTCAGCATAAAAAATATGCTCAAATCATAACATGGCAAACTCAAGCCCAACAGGCAACAACAGCTGTCAGTGTGTCAGTATGCTGACTTGACTATGACTTGCCCCAAAACTGCATGTGATTATCATAAAGTGGGTATGTCTATAAAGGGGAGACTTGTGGGTACCCAGAGAACCCATTTTCATTCACATATCTTGAGGTCAGAGGTCAAGGGACCCCTTTGAAAATGGCCATGCCAGTTTTTCCTCACCAAAATTTAGCGTGTGTTATTGGTTGGTATCATTGGAATCTCTAGGTTTTCTAGTTTCATATGATACCAGTATCTTCACTCTAGCTTTAAAACTGAGACCGCTACAACCTCCGGCGTTATTATTGCGTTAACTTTGACAGCCCTACATGAAACGCTTACCCCCCAAAATCCACTCACTTTTTATTTGCTGATGTGGATTTCAGCTGAATTTTTGCTAAAAAAATCTTGTATTAAAAATGGTCCTAACTGGGGCTATTATAGACAGTTTTTGATTAATCAATTTAGTCTATAAAACGCCAGAAAATAGTGAAAAATGCCTTTCACAGTAGCCTAGAGTCCAAGGTGACATCTTCAAATTGCTTGTTGGTGAATTGATGGAATTTCTGCTTGATAATCGATTATCAAAATTGCCTAATATTTTTCTGACAACTGACTGATCGATCGATTAATTGACTAATCGTTTCAGCTCTAGTCCTTACTGTGTCCTAGAATCTGAAATATTACAATATTCAACAGTTGTGTTTTGTTTCCTGTGTCCGTTAATTTGACTCTAATTTAACTGAAATCGTCCTCACTCGTGATAATTACAGGTCGCGTAAAAAATCAGAGGAGGTGGAAATAATTGGCTGAAACACATCTCCAGATGTTTAATGTTGGATATTAGATCATACAATATTTTGTAATTTGTGATGACACATCTGGTGCTTCTTCAGATAATAGCCTCAAGGATCTGCCTTATGGTTTGTTTTGATCAAATTATGGAATGACTGGGCTTTATTTTTCACATAACGGAAAATAAATAAAGCTGGGAGCAGTTCGCTGGACTGTACAATTTTGTGACAGTGATCCTGCACATCACTTCATAATCATATATTCTAGAAATTGGCTGTCAACAAAAACATTTTTCTTTTCAAGGATCTGTATTGGAATGATTTGTATTTATTGTTTTTTTTAAGTTTGTAAAAAAAAAATCAGTAAATTGTTTGACAAATAAAGCCCAGTATGTGCACACATCTTGTGCAGAAGCTCATGGCAGCTCTTGATTTTGAGCAAGACAAACGGAGGACAGGAACAAGAAGGATGAAGAACATTCATCGTGCTAAAGAAGAAAGGACAAATTGTCTTTTTTTTTTAGTCACACATTCTTTCTCGCAGTGCATTGCGAGGGAGCCCAGTGTTGAGATAACGGATAACGAGGCGCCAGCTTCAATAAGCCCATCAAAACGACGCGTTGTGCTGCTTCACAAGGGAAAACAGGTCCAGACAATAGTAACTGTATAAAGCAGAAGAATGGGGAAACTGGAGCCTATTTTATTGCTGAGCTTGTGCTCCTTTCAGCAGCCGCTCAGGAGTTTGACTGATAAAAGGCACATTTAAAAGTTGGAAGAGCGTGTAAAGATAATGGAAAGACTTGTCGAAGAGGAAAAGGGTACAAGAGAGGAGATAAAAGTAAAATCAGCTCAAAAGGAGAGTTTACACATGACATTAATGTGCACAGAATTAACTTTCAGACCAGTTTACAGACATTTTCATTGTGTGTTTGAACATTTTTGCTACAGAAAATGCTCAAAATCCCACGTTCTGTCACAGTGTCCTGCTGCTGCCAATGGAGCAAGTCCAGGATTTGTCTCTTGGTGGCATCGCGGATCCGATTCTTGGCAGGATTTTTTTTAGCTTTGGGTGAGACTAGTTAATGTTCGCAAATCTAAACTGAGCTTTTCCACATTTGCATTCACCGACTCATAGGATCTGATGTAACTATCTAATTATGATGCGCCTCTTTGTTGAAGCGTGACTTAGAGGAGGTGTGCGACAGCTGGTTATGTCCCTCCTTCGCAACACAACAGCTTCAACACTGAGTTAGACCTACTGCATTCAACGCCTCTCTCACATATGCTGCACACACACGCTGCACTCTACGGCTCCCGAATTCCTCACCACAATATTTCAATCTAAACTTCACCCTCCGCCTCGACAATTGGGTATTGGCTGACACTGCAGGCGTGAAATGGCTGCAATCTGAACTGTGTTTCTAGGGCAGATTTTCCATCTGAAAAAAAAGAGGGGAGAGAACATGACAGAGTGAGCAAGGGGTTAAGGCGTGGCAGACAGAAAAAGAGACAGACAGGCAAAGATCCAGGCGCAGGCGGTAAATCCAGAGGGAGCTTCACTGACAGTGGATGAAGGAGGCAGCTTTGTAGACAGATGTAGCTCTGAGTGCGTAAGCAACAAGGCCTAGGAGGGGCGTGTTGTTGCAGTGTCGTGATGCTGCATGTTTTTGGAGAGTGGGTTGGGTAGAGGGGATTACTGGAAAAGAGCGTTGGCTCTCTTGTCAGGCGGGCAGCACGGTCCCCGTTTTGATCGGTAGACCGTGGCGGCAGTGAATATATGGGCGTCGAGATGTTGACGCTGGGACTCACAGACAGCCGGCTGATTCAGTTTTGGATGCAAGCCTGATGTGACCAGCTTTACAAATGTTGATTGAGTCGTTGAAGGATTACAGGTGCTGAGCAGCCTGGTGTTGTTTATTGTTTACTCAGAGCCAGAGAGAGAGAGAGAGAGAGAGAGAGAGGGAGGGAGGGAGGGAGGGAGAGAAGTGCAAAGTAGTTACACAATGCCTCAGAAAAGCCTCGATCATCCATGCATTTTCAGATTTTTTTTAAAGAAATGATCCACGCAATACAATCTATAAAAAACAAGAATATAGTATCAACTCAGTTGTAACTAAAACTAATGTAATCTAAATCTTAAACAAGCTTCTCTGGACTGCACGTAGCCGAAGGACACGGGGGTCGTTCATTCAGATGGCCCTTTCTTTTATACTTATACATACAATTTGTGTAACGCTTATATTTTATATTGCTCTTGTTTTGAAACTGCCTCTCGACAGGCGTTGGATCAGCCAGTCAGCTTGTGTGACGTGCAGGTGTGTGCGCAACAATAACCTAGTTTGTTGAGGTCGAGCATGGACAGTACATTATGCAAGCGCCCCCTTGCTAGAGTACAAAACGCAGCCTGTTGCACTTATAATGTACTTTGTGAATTTTGAATTCTAACAGATGGTTGCAGATTTAATGTTCATTTTGCCCCTCTTTCCCCCTTATTTAAATGGTAGTTAGAAAAAACATAAAGTCCAGACAGACTGTAGTTGAATAAACTGGAAACGGAGTATAGATGCCATCCCGTTTTTGTTAGAGACAGAAACTCAAGATGCCTCTTCTACCTCTCCTCTTCCATACCTAGTCATGTGTGACTGTGAGAGAAGGAGGAAGAGCTAAGAATAGAGAAAAGGGGGCCCAACGCTGTGATGCCGCCTCTACCCACGTTGCTCAGCTTCTTGGTGTGCTGTTCTGTTACTGAAGTCAGCAGGCATTCAACCAGATCTGTTTGTGCAGGCTTTGTTTAAACTGAACACAATACAAACTGTAGCTAGTGATACATAAGTCATTTTATGTTTCATTGATGCAGAAATGGAGCTACAGATCTGTCTTTCACCCTGTATATGTTCACTAATAACATGATCAGAATGTCTAGGCTGGCATATGAAGACATTGCATCAGAAACTGTCACTTTTTCATGTCATGCCAAAGGGAGGCCTTTTGAAGCTCTTCCACTGACAGACGGAGAAGAGAGTCATAGATTTTTTATGCCGGCGACAGCCGTGGCTGGAGGCATTATGTTTTTGGTTTGTCTGTACGTCCATTTGTATGTATTAGGGATGTTAATAATTATCCGACATTAAGCATTTTTACCGATTCATGCTGTCGGTTAAACGGTTAAAAGAACTATTGAAAATTAAATTAAAAGCTGAGCAAAACTGTGAGGAGCGGCTTGTCACTTTAAACTAAACAAAATGATGCGGTGGAGACTTTTACTGGAAAGTGGCTGCTTGTGTCCACGACAATACTCGCAGCATCGTGGCTGCTAACTCTCCCTGACGGGTGAACTGGGGCTCAGTTGTCTGTTTTGAACATACACTACAGCTGATGATAAATGATGGATTTAACCTGTTTGTGCATCGGCTTGCAGCTGGGCGGCTTATTGGGCACTAAAACCACAACACCGCTGCATAAAACGCACTAATCTTGTCAGTTAACGGTTAATAATCGGTCAACGAGGGTCGGTTAACGGTTAGAAAAAAAATTCTAAATTAGCATCCCTAGTATGTACGTCCCATTCTCGTGAATGCGATATCTGGGAACGCCTTGAGGGAATTTCTTTAAATTTGGCCCAAACTTCCACCTGAACTCAAGGATGACCTGATTAGATTTGGGTGGTTAAAGGTACAAAACAAAACAAAAACACAAAAACACGTTTTTGGCCATAACTCAAGAATTCATGTGCTAATTATGACAATTTCACAGAAATGTCTAATACAATAAAATCATGAAATGGTGACATTTTGGACAGACGTGGCTGTAAACTGCAACCTGACTGTTTTGGGGGAGCCATACAACCACGAGGCGGTAATTCACATCATTTTTCAGACGGATGAAAGGGACCGATAGAACAAAAGACAAGATCTACTGGCTGGGAAAAGGGTCGAGGTGCGGAGATGAGAGGAGCTGATGGAGTGTTTGATAGCTGAATGAGATTGAGTAATATTTGATGATACTGTCCTCAAAAGGCCCACAAGAAACAGACATCAGGACTCATAAGAAATCATCTTATGCTGATAGCTTTGCTTGGAGGGGATGATAAGATGATAATTATGTCTTCAAAGAGAGAGAGAGAGAGAGAGAGAGAGAGGGAAATGACAAGAGAAAGAAGAAGGACAAAAAAATACTTAGAAGAAGAAATAGGTCTGTGTGATGCCACTCATCAACAGAGATAGTTTACTTTAATGAGCAGGAAATCTTGACAGGTTCGGATCTTGTTGGCAAAGTAATTCATCTGTGTAAACAGCCATGCACCAGTAATAATACCTGTTGGAGGTAAGGGTGAAGTTATTGTTTTCATTTCTATCTTTTGTAAGGGAACCATTAGAAAAACTGAGATGTCAAAACCAGATTTTGTCTTGTTGATATTTCACAACCTTTTTGCAGCGTTATTAGCAGGTGGCAGCCATTTGACATCCCCAGTGGCTGTGTTTGCTAACCCGTTCCAAGTGTCAATGAATCTGTCTCCATTTGACCCTCAGTGGGGGCAACTTGTCAATTAATTAGCGGTGACTTGAGACTTCGGAGTGGGTTTGGAGAGCAGACATCTGCCGAGGTGAGGAGTAAATTGCCCCTCCACATACACAGACTTCAACATGAAGGAACAACACTAGCTCAGCTGTGGAAGAGCTGCAGTTATCAGTGACTTTTTTTTATTTATTTCTAACGAAGCAGACAAACAGGTGATCAGTGAGACAGAGGAGAGGCTGAAAGGTAGAGCAAACCTCTCAGGGGGTAAATTGGAAGGTGAGGAAAGAGAGAAAGAGGGCATGTAACCATGTGTCTGCCACATTTAGGCCTAAGTGGAGGGGAGTGTGTGGGCTTGTGTTACTCAGATTTATTTGTGTAGGATTAGTTGTGATTGGATCTTGAAATAAATGCTCCAGGCTCTGGTTGGATGGCAACTATTTTGGTGATAATTTAAGTCATTTTTCAAGCAAAAATATCCATTATTACCTAGTTCAAGCTTATCTGTTTTGATATCCTTGTAAATTGAATATTTTTCTCGATAATCGAGAAAATAACCATCAGATCAATCAATAATGAAAACAATCATCGGTAACACTTCATTTTACAGGTCTGTAAATTTCATTGTAATTAGGTGATAATTAGCAAGTAACCTATCTGAAATTTCTTTGGAATTACTGCCAAATTACCCCAATATTTAGCTCAAAATGTATCAAAAATTACTCTATTATAAACATTATTTAATAACTATATTCCCTATATTTCCCAATAGCTGGTAATTAATTTAATTAATTTCCAGGAAAAGAATACAAAGTTAATTGATATGCTTTATTTCCATATCTGCTGGTAAATATATGATAATTGGCAAATAACTTATTTGAAATTTCTTAAAATACTCCCTGAATCATTACATTAGCTACCAGGTTTCATTTGTGTAGACAGTAAGTCACACAATGGTGAGATTTTTTCCTGATCAGAAGTGTCTTCTATTAGTTTTGGTTTTCCACCTCCGATAAAGAGCAGCACACAGCCGCTTCTCAAGCCCAAGGGCCCTATCTCAACGATTATATGAAATTTCAGCATATAATTATGAAATAATGTTTATAATAAAGTAATTTTCGATACATTTTGAGGTAAATATTGGGGTAATTTGGCAGTAATTCCAAAGAAATTTCAAATAGGTTACTTGCTAATTATCACCTAATTACCATGAAATTTGTGGACCTTTTAAAATGAAGTGTTACCCAATCATTTGTTGCAGCCTCATACCTCTTCCTATCTGTAAGCGATGCGAACGAGCGAACATCAGATTGTTTCAGTTTCTCCCGATGAAGATGACCTAACCTGCTCCTAAGTTGTGCGTCAGCGACGTGTCGCTTGTTTGAAAAAACGCTCGCCCTGGCTCTATTTATGCGTTTTACACACCTCCAAACTATTTTACATTTCACTGACAGTAACTGACAGTTAATCAATATCACTCTATCTACATTATGTAATAGAGAGTGACATCGCTCGTAGTACATCTGGACTATTTTTCGCGCTCCATTTGCCAGAGTTCGCTCGGTCACCGTATGTTGGGAAGAGACGTTAGTTTGATTTGAATTTAGTTGGCAGTGTAGTACTTAATGTTCATGTGAAGAATATGTGGATATTAGGCTGTAATATGATTTTACACTCTACCTACTGACAAACACAGTAGGTGACAAGAAAGCAAAACTAGTAGTATTCTGAAGTAGATACTGTAAATCGCTTGCTAGACAGATTTATTTGACAATAATAAACTGCAAACACCCAGTCCTGACACACACACATGCAGTGGCCACTTTATTGTAAAACCTGTAAAATAATGCAACCCAATACAACAGCTCAGCCATGAATTCTACATTTACAAAGACAATAATGATCAGGTTTGATTGACACTGTGATTAATAAACTGTGTGTCTATTATTGGGGTTGCAGTGGTGTTGTGCTGGACTGTCTGTAACCCCGTTTACATACATTATCAACTGATAAACATTAGTTCAGCTCCCAGTCTTGTTGCATAATCATGTGAATCTCTGACAAAATTGAAAAAGTTGGAACTGAATTCTTCATCAAAACCTTGAGGAATTTTACGAGACGATCACTGACAAGTCGAGGATGTAATCAATTGTAAATCTCAGTTTATCAGCAACAAACCTTACATTTTTTTTTAGAGGAAGCAGTCCATAGTATCAGTAGATCCACTTAGATTTAAATGCAAATCATAGCATGATTCACTGCTCCTATAATCTTGTAAGGCCGTGATGATAATGAATGAGATTGTTAGTGATTTCATCAGCTAATAATCTGTGAGACTTGATGAAGAGTGGAGAAACCGGGACCAGCTGCTGTGTAGAGACGTTGATTCAGTCCAGATAAACAACTCTTGTGCTCAGGTGCTCAGTTTCATGTATTTTATTTAGGCAGCAACCTCCGATGCTGAGAAATGAAGCCAACGGGGAAGTGCCAAAAAACTGCAGTTCTTCAAATGACCACTTGAGGGTCCAAAAGCGAGTCAATCCCCATAGACCCTCATGTTAAAATGCCCAACTTTACAGCAGAAATAAACATGTTTACAGCCTGGTACAAAAACAGGTTTGGTCTCTATATCAACTACAACTGTACGGGAGGTGAATTCTTATACAACTCATCTGTTTAAATTATATCAAGGCTTAAAGTTCTGCATAATTGAGGGTGTGGCCTCTTTTAGCTGCTAGCTATTTACTGCGCTGCGCCTCAGCTTCACCAATGATCCACCTATTTGCCTATTTTTGGATTAGCTGTGTCGTCACCGCAAAGATGGCGACGGCCGGAGCCACTCATGTTGAGCTTCACAACTGCTCTTCAGAAACCTATGGGCAACATCACGGAGATTACGTCCATATTTTAAACAGTCTATGATTCAATTGAGCTTGTTTTATAGACGTGAATGTTAAGTGATGTAAATTAAATAAGTAATAAATAATAAAAAAAATAATACTTATAAAATACTGTATATAATCGTAGAAAACTGCACTTAACAATTTAGGAAATTATTTTTTTTTTCTTTTTTTTAACCTTATAAATCAGCATTAGTCACATGCTCAAAGTCAATAAAACCATAACTGAACAAATTTGCTATTTCTGTTTAAAGACATCAAGCTGTGCACACAATGGGTTGGTTTAAATGGAATATAAATAGGAAGGTGTGGTAACTATTCATAATTAATGCTCAGCCAGTCACATTACTTGTCACACCTTTTTAAACAGCCATGCAGATTATAATGCTGCTTTGTATGCTTGGCTCACCCGACGGAGAGGAGAGTGCAAACCAGGTTCTCCAAGTAGGAAAATCATGTAGTTGTCTGGCAGAGTCAGAGAAAATAGAGGAATATACAGCGGCACAAATATGTAGCTAAAGCCAGACTATGTTGGTCACCATGTTTTCTATACATAATGATACATACTTTGTTGTTGTGGATGCACAAATACTGGTAAACATGTTTCATTAATCTTTACTCGGTACAGACTTTACTGGAATCTGTAGTATGGTAACATTTTTCATTTGTGATGCAGGACAAAATATATCCACTGATTGGACGATAACATATATTGTAATATTTATTCAACTTTATTCTGTATCATTTTGAATCATCAAAATATCACGATAAGATGTGATGATGAGCTGTTGTGTTGAAAACAGACTTGGTCCAAAAAATCACAAAATACCTTATTTGAATTACCGTTTTTGTGCCATGCACACTCTGCAGGACACAAAAATACCAAACTAATGGACGGAGCGCATTTCAAGAACAGGAATGTGTCTTTGTTTACCTCCTGAAAACTGGGCTCCAAGTCAGAGCAGATGTTTTCTGGATGTTGTTTGGTTGGTGACTAGCAGACAGAGGGGTTATTATGTTTTAGGATTAGGGCAAAGTTAACGCAAATTACCACTAATTTCTTTAAGGCATTAATGCAATCGATCTTTCGAGGAGGTTGTAGCGGGCTCAGTTTTAAAGCTAGAGTGAAGATACTGGTATCATATGAAACTAGAAAACTTAATGAATCCATTGTTAACCAACCATGTCATATTAGCTGGTCGCGTAAGAGGCTAAAAAACGCTAAAAAAAAAGAAAAACTGGCATGGTCATTTTCAAAGGGGTCCCTTGACCTCTGACCTCAAGATATGTGAAAGAAAATAGTCATAGTCGAGTCAGCACACTGACACGCTGACAGCTGTTGTTGCCTGTTGAGCTGCAGTTTGCCATGCTATGATTTGAGCATATTTTCTATGCTAAATGCAGTACCTGTGAGGGTTTCTGGACAATATTTGTCATTGTTTTGTGTTGTTATTTGATTTCCAGTAAAAAATATATACATACATTTGCATAAAGCAAGTATATTTGCCCACTCCCATGTTGATAAGAGTATTAAATACTTGACAAATCTCTCTTTAAGGTACATTTTAAACAGATACAAAAATGTGTGATTCATTTGCGATTAATCGCGATTAATCATGGACAATCTAACGGTTAATCATGATTAAATATTTTAATCGATTGACAGCCCTACTTAAGATTAAATAAATAAATTGGTGAAATTATTTCAACAAAATGACATGTCCTGACACAGAGGGCTTGCTTGTAGGCAGAGGTGTAAGGGCGCCTCGTGGGGAACTACAGAGGTAATTAACAGGAATTATAAAACAGACAAAGTGGATAGCAGGTCTTTCATTACAACTACTCTCGTGAGACCGAGGCGCCACAGGCATGCTATCAAAACCTCAAGAGAGCTGTAGCTGTTGAATGCCACCAGTAAAGTAGTAGATACCAAATTGGCTTAGAATGAGGATAGAAAACTCCAGCATCATGTTTCAGCTTTTCAGAAAGGCCACTGAAAGAAAATACATTATCGGCTGAGGCTGAAGAGAGCTTGTGACCGACTCTTTATAGGCTGTGCTGCCTCAGATATAAAGGGGTAACGTATTGTATCAGAGTGAGTTATGATACCCTTTAGAAAAGGAAAAAAACAGGCTGGAAACCTGTAGTATGGACTCTTGTGACATATTGTAACAACATTCACGATACATAGGTCTACATGCACTGTGTAGTGGTGGTCCAGGCTGTGTTGCTGCAGCGAGGGACACGTCACTTTGCTGCTAAATTAAGTCCAGAGCAGGAGACATAACCTCGGTGGAATAAATGGCTTCAATGAGGTAATGAAGACCCCCGAGGATAGATGGATCTTGACTCTCAATCCTGCGTTTTTCTTCATCCCCGTGCCTCTGAATGTGTATATTTAGTTGTGTATATTTGCGTGTGTATGTATTGCACTGGTGCGGTCATGTGTATGTGTGTGCGCTCGCAGTGCTCTCTGTCTCGGTCAGTTTATTTGCCTCTGATGAAGAGACCATATAATGTTATTTAGAGAGCTGAAGCAGCTTGGATACGACAGTAGAGAGATCCATAGTGCGTCTCATTATAAATGCAATTAGCAGAGAGAGGATTCTTGACCAGACTAAAGTGCACTTAATACACCCAAGACCCTCTTAAATAAACTAGTGATTTTTTTTTTCTGCCATTCTGGCCCTTCTTCCAGGCGGCAGCAAGGTGACAGATTATTCAATAGAGAAGACTGTATTAGAAGATTACTCAAATGCTATCACGTTTGTGTGTACGTTATATTCCCCGTGTCTGTTTTCTTTTGCCTACTCTGCTTTGCTGCTAATTCTATTCCAGTATCTCCATCTTCCTGTGTTTTTCCCTCAGCACTCTCTCATCCCACCCTGTTACTAAATTAATAATCTATAAGCGTCCAAAAGAATCAGCGTGATTTAAAAGATAAAGTGGGAGATATTCTATATTTTTCTCACTGGCAGTAAATCCCACGATAAGACCAAAACAAGAGAATCTTCTGCGTAGCAAAAGCCTGATATAGTTTATTCTACCATTGTTGTTCAAAAAACTATTAAAAACAAATAGGCACACTGTTGCAGTGGGTGACGTGTTCCTCCGTTACGATGAAAATAGGAGTTTATTTCTAGTTGATCTAAAAATGACTGTCCTGCTGCCGTCAATACTCACAAGGCCACCAAATGTGTGTCAATCCACAGCTGAAAATAGTCCCCAACATATGCTCTATTTACAAATGTTTGACTAACTTTTGCTAAAAACTTTAGTAACCATCTGTTTTTTTTTTGTGGAAATTACAGAGCATTTTTGAAACTAGATACTTATGAGCCATTTTTAAAGATTTACATCCTCAGTGGGAACAAATGGGCTTGGTGCTAACAGCCACAGACAAGGTGGGAAAATTGGAAAGTATTGAGAGACATACTAAGTCCTCTTTCAGATTGATTTACAGTAAGCCCTGTGTGAAAAAGAAGCCCCCTCATTCATCTGAATGTGGACAGTAGAGAAGAAAACATAGGGTCGTCTAGAAGAAAAGTTGGCTCAGCTTTTGCCGGACCGTGACGCAACATCATCCGATGAAAGATAAAATGATTGCAGCCATAATCATTTTCTTGAGTTGTTAAATTCTGTCTAAGAGTATTATGAATCCCTGTGTAGTGCTTTGGCTCTGATAAGTCTTTGAAACTCAAGGATCTGTTACTCAAATGTGTCTGTCTGGATCATATTTCATAGCTGTTTTTGGTCTGAACACCTGCTAACACATTGTTTTATGTCTTTGTTGATAAGAAATATGTGGTATAAAGTACAGAATAACACCACTTGCATCACTTACATGTGATGCCGTGTTCAACAGCAGTATAGTATATTTTTTATTCAGTTCTGACTAGGACATTATAGTGGAGAGTCAGTATATTTTGCAGCAAACCTTGAACTCACAGTGACAGTTGACTTTCTGAGAGTGAATTGAATAATTACAGAGGATGTAAATAGAACTTTTGTTGACTTCCTCCTCCCCTGCAGGGGAGTCATTATAGCTGCATGGTGTCTGATTACCTGAACACAACGACACACAGCTCAGACTGACTGATCAGAGCGTCATTCACCAAAAAAATCACCAGTCTTTTTTGGTGCAGCTGACTTGAATACTAAGTACATTTGGCTGTGCACTCACCACCAGCAGGATTTTGATTCATTCTTGAATAAGTGAGAGCTTAAATCTCTTCATCTCTCACTATTTTTTTGTCACAGCTACAGATATAACAGAATGTTTTTGCTTGAACCCAGAGTAAACAAAATGTAAATGTCAAAAATTGATTTTCTTTTTCTCTGCTCC
Organism: Sebastes umbrosus; assembly: GCF_015220745.1. Classification (NCBI taxonomy): domain Eukaryota; kingdom Metazoa; phylum Chordata; class Actinopteri; order Perciformes; family Sebastidae; genus Sebastes; species Sebastes umbrosus. The sequence continues at coordinate 10,213,250 of NC_051271.1, forward strand.
CTTTTATTGTATGCAGAGGTCAACTGCATCAAATTTTCAATAGCAGCTTCTTACTGTGTTTTCAAGGCCCATCTGGACTCTGACATGTGTGAGACATTTGCTGCTGTGATATTTAGGTTAGTTTAGGTCAGGTGTGTTGTTTTTAAAAGGGCCCTACAGCTGGACAGATGTTGATTATAAAGACCTCACACCATTTTACGCTCGGATTAGGGCTGTCAATTGATTAAAATATTTAATCGCAATTAATTACATGATTGTCGCAAATTAATCGCACATTGTATCTGTTCAAATGTACTTTAAGGTGAGATTTGTCAAGTATTTAATACTCGTATCAACATGGAAGTGGGCAACTACTGTATGCTTGCTTTACACAAATGTATGTATATATTTATTATTGGAAATCAATTAACAAAACAATGACAAATATTGTCCAGAAACCCTCACAGGTACTGCATTTAGCATAAAAATATGCTCAAATCATAACATGGTAAACTGCAGCCCAACAGGCAACAACAGCTGTCAGTGTGTCAGTGTGCTGACTTGACTATGACTTGCCCCAAATTGCATGTGATTATCATAAAGTGGGCATGTCTGTAAAGGGGAGACTCGTGGGTACCCATAGAACCCATTTTCATTCACATGTCTTGAGGTCAGAGGTCAAAGGACCCCATTGAAAATGGCCATGCCAGTTTTTCCTCACCAAAATTTAGCAAGTTTGGATCGTTGTTTAACTTCCTTCGAACACGCTAGTATGACGTGGTTGGCACCAATGGATTCCTTAGGTTTCCGTTTTAATTTCATATGATGCCAACTGAGCCCGGTACAACCTCCGGAAGATCGATTGCGTTAATGCGTTAAAGAAACTAGTGGCGTTAAAACAAATCTTCGCTAACGCGTTATTATCACGTTAACTTTGACAGCGCTAGCTAGGACTATTATAAATCTCATGCTAACACCAGATAATGCCCTTATTTTGTCACTTGTTTGCCTCTTTTTAAATAAAAAACAGAAATAGTTGGAGTCTTATACCCACAAAGCATTTGTCATAGGAAACATGTTGGGTAGATGTGTAGGAAAAACCAGTCTCTAGTTAGTAAAATAAAGTACATTTTTGAATTATTTATGATATATTGGATATGTAACAGTAAACAGAAATGTCAAACATTGTCAGCTGCTGTGGCGTCTCTCCAGGGGATATCTAGATCTATGAATGAAATGAAAACATTCAATTTCCAAAGATTGTTCTGTTTTTTACGCTTGTCAGGTCACATTGTACGCATACATTGAATCTATAGTAGTGCCAACATGCATTTTTATAATTTATTAAAGCACACTGTTTCGTATGATTTGTTTATATTTATACATCATGTCTGATGTAGAGTGTGCTTTAGTGGAGATGACAAAAGTACCACTCTTACCTGTAACTGACCACCCACTGAATGTAAATGGGCTCCTTAATAGATATGCCTGTCAGCTTATGTTATCCACAATGCCTTTCAAATGCTATACAGCGCAGCCCACCACCATCAAGTCTCAAGGGATATAGTGGAGCCTGATAATGATGGCCTACGTGTGTTTTAAATAGCGTGGCAGATTCAGTTTTAATGTCTCTCAGGCTGCTGCTTCAAGCCTCTGCAGTATAAACACTATTGTCTGTAATCCCCGGCAATATTCAGGAAAAACATCTGACCGTTAAAGTCCACACATATTCATTACTGTGGAGGACGAGTTGATCGAGGCACACGGTTCGTGGCTTGATTGATCCGTGTCGACTCTTTATTGGCCTATTGGAAGTCCACGAGTGTGAGCGCGTGCAGTTGCGCGTTTCAAGCAGCTCTGGTTATTCTATTGGTGGCTTGTGCCATTTGACAGACTTCTGTGATCAATGCTCTTTGTAAATGTTAAGTGCGTTATGACTGACGCCTCTGTCTTATTGGCATGATCCGGCTCAACCCAGAGCCTGCTGTATGCACATGAACCTGATTGTGTGTGTGTGTGTTAGGGCTGCACTATTATGGCCAAAATGATAAGCACGATTATTTTTTATCAATATTGAGATCACGATTATTATCTTGATTATTCATAGATTTTAGGGACAAAATATTTTGTATTGCAATTTCACATTTAAAAAAAACAGAGTGCTGCTTTCACTTCCATGTTGTGCTAAAAACTCATCTATAGTGCTTATTTGCATAAACACACAATTCAAATGATTAGGCAATTAATGATTGTATTTTTATTTAAATATTTACTTTGATTAAAAAAAATCTTGGCTTTAGTAGTTCTAATTATATGTTATAAGCTGCTTAGAGCTAGTGTTAGGAAGTTAAAGAGATCATATTTCTCTCTCTAATATCTATTTTATATTGCTGTGAAAACATCTGTATTAATTCAACTTACTCACCAAAAACTACATTTTACAAGATTATATTTGAACGCATCATGATAGCCTTATAATTTAGCATCGTCCATTTTTACTGAGTAGAGCTTGAATGCACCATAATGTTGTCTGTGCTGTCTGCAGACGAGCTGGTCGCTGATTTTTTTGAGCAGCATCATGGGAATGAATTGCAATATAATAAGAGTCTGATTAAGTGAGTTGTTCCAAATGTTTTTAAGGTTGTTCCTCCACGTCTTATTTTGGACTTACAGTTGTGACAAATTGCAGCTTTATGTCTTTTTCACACTGAAGAACTTCCACACCGACAACGTGTTGTGTGTGTGTGACGTTACTGACTGTGCCGCTGTGATCCGACACAAAACCATCATGTGGTGGCTGCACATGTGTGTGTGTGACCGGCAAAATCTCAGATATATGAATATGAGACCGCTGAAAACCGTCCGACTTCCAATCAGATGCTGATCGATGGTACATCTCAAGCTTTTAGTTTAGGAAGCGCTTCATTTATGCAGCAGAGTTTTCAGAGTGGAGCATTTTTACGTCAATATGGCAGTCGGTCATGTTCATTTAATCGTGGGAAGCCCAAATCGTGATTGCGATTAATATTTGATTAATTCTGCAGCCCTAGTGTGTGTGTGTGTATTTAGTGCATGTAAGGGCACTTCTCATATTGGAAAAACAAAAGCCATATACGCATCAGGAGGTCTCAGATGTCTGACCCAAACAGTGCTTGACCTGCAGTGCATTCACTCAAACCATTTGCACGACCAGCTCGGTGTTCATGCATGTGTGTCTTTATCTGCACCGGGGGTTAGTCACGTCTGCAGTAAATTACTGGATACGAGCAATGCACACATGTGGGTGTTTTGTGTAGCTGTTCGGCGCCACTTATCCATGTTTTCCCTGCGCTGCATATGTTATTGTAATTGCTGTGTGAGTGCTTTAATGGGCGCACAAGAGCATATAAATTCGTATGTCAACTTTGCCTCGCAGTGTTAGGTGGTTTACTTTTGTTCTATTATGCTGTGAGTATATGATCCACTCTTGACACCCTCCATTTAAACGCTGTTAATGACAGCGTGGAGTTGTTGTATGTAGGTCTGATAGCAGCTCATGTTTGCTGCCTGGGCGCTCCCTCCATCGTGTTATTTCTGTTTATTTGCCTGTAGCCCTTTTGGAGATTCATTTTTAATGTGAGGTACACTAAAAGGCGGAGTAGTGGATCATCTCTATCTGCAGGAGTGCATTAACTTACTTCGCATGTGTGTACGTGGGCGTGCGTGCACACGGTTTTGTGCGAAGGCACCGTGCTATTTATTCAATGTTACAAGCGTTTTATTTTTGTCAGTGAGAGTCGACGCAGCAATATGCGCCGGCTTGGATAAAAGTAAATTGTGTATTATTAGGAGGGGGCACGCACTGCATGAATTAGTGCGAGTTGTGTGTATCTTCCTGTCCATCAGGGTGTTATGTGGAGGCATATTTGAATTGTTACTATGGAAACCGAGCACTGCTGTTGTACAGAAACGCCGAATGGGTCTCTGTCTCTCCTCCCTCGTTCACTGTCACACTTCTTGCATTATTTTTAAAGATTTTTCTCTCATGGTTTCCCTCCGGTGCCTCATCTCAGTAGATTCATCAGCCCTTTAGCAGAATTTCCATCCTTTTTTCCTCAACGCACTGAGGATTGAGATGATTTCCTTCTTCATTGCTGAGTTTTCCTTTTTTTACCTTAAGATTTCTTTAACCTCCTCCCCACCCCTGACTCTTCTTTTATCATCCTGTGCTAATCATGTCCTCTTTTCATCTTTCTTTTTTTCAGCTGTGTTGCCCTTCCACACCTCCCTCCCTCCTCTCTGGGTTTCTTATTGCTGTTCCTTCCTCCACCTCCATCTCTTTTGTGTATGTCTCTATTTATTCTCTCCCTCGCCCCACTTCTCTCTCCTCTTCTCTCTGCTGCCTTCCTCCCACTCGTTTCCTCCTCCTCCTTTTCTCTCTCTCTCTCTCTCTCTCTCTCTCTCTTGGCTCCACTGTGGCGCCTCCATGGAAAATTCAACTAGTTTACAATTAGCATGTGCACCTGCAATTAAGCCTGACAAACCTCTGGTAATTAGACCTTTTAGACAAACAGTTTTTTTTAATGTGGAGCTCACATTTCCTCCTCTTCTGATTTTCCACACTCTTTGGGCCTTTTCTCTTTCTGCTCGCCCTATTTCACAGATTACTCCTCGCTTTCCGTTGCCGTTTTCTACCTCCGTCAGATTTCAACTTCTCTCTTTCTGCATTGTTTTCTTTAGACTTTTGCTTTTGGTGCTGAATTTGGTGCTCCTCAACACGCGGGGTGCTGCTTGATAAATAAATGATTAGCAAAGATGTTGTGCGAGCGGAGACGAGGAACAAGCCTTTTACTTTGCCCTTCATTTATCCCTCTCCTAAAGTGCTCCTCCGTGCCTAATTTAGGATCTGAGCATGAACATATACTCATTAAGATTCCACGTCCTTATCTATGCAGAAAATATATCCAATTTTGTCCTCCCGATAAACTCGCACACATACACACGGAGTAAGAAACCACAATTTTCACATAAGGCTATGACTAATTGTGTTTCCCCTGCCTGTCACCTCCCTCTGCTTACATGTTTCCCTCCGCCTCTCTCTTCCTCTCTCATTTTCTTTTTGTCCTCCATCATTTCTCCTCTGAACTCTACTCCACTGCTCTTTGTACGGCTGCTAATAGAGGAGCAGTAAATAATAGCAATAATAGTAAATAATAGGTCTGCAGTTGACTTCAAAGAGCAGCGAAGGGATCTCGGAGGGTTGTGGGGGAACAACTGAAAGAAAACAGGTTTGGAGGGTAAAAGGGAGAAAAGCAATGAAAGTAGTGTGGGAGGGAGAGAGGGGGAGAGAGAGATAGAGAGACAAAAAGGAGAGAGAGAGACTCAGTCGAGCCCGGTCTGAGTGTCTAATGGTCACTTAGCCTGGCAGCTAGTCCATGAAGCTGTGAGGCTGTCAATCTGTCAAAATGCACCGAGTGCTGTCCTGACTCTCTCAAAACACACACACACACACACACACACACACACACACACACATGCACACACACACACATGCAATCTCCTTCCCGCTCCGTCTTTGATGTGTGCCACAGGGTTCCTCCAAGGAAGTCACAGCACAGTATAATGGATGTGGCGTTGTCACTTGATGCTCTATGAGAGCTTACAGGCCTCTCTCAGTGTGTGGTTTGATACCCGGCTATGTGGGTCACTTGGTTTGGCAATTAAGGGGTTGAGTCATCTGTATTTTTTTATAATAATAACTGACCCTTGTTAACCGATTATTAACCGTTAACCGACTTTAGAAGATTAGTGCCTTGCATGCAGCGGTGTGCCAGCTGCAGTATATGTGCAAAACTGAGTCCCCAGTTCACCCGTCTGGTAGAGTTAGCAGCCACAGTGCTGCGTGTATTATCAGACAACATGCAGCCACTTTCCCAAAGTCTCCACCGCATCATTTAGTTTAGTTTAGCAGGTTGTCAGCTGCGTGTCTGCCCGGCGTAACGATAGCGAGTGAATGACAAACCCTGTGTGTGTTTGTGCTACTTTCACAGCTGAAGCGTTGCCGGTGGCTTCGTGCTCACTATTGTCACACACATAAGGTCTGTCAGCCCGGCGTAACTTTAGCGAGTGTCCGACAGACCGTGTGTGTGTGTGTGTGTGTGTGTGTGCGTGTGTGTGTGCGTGCGTGCGTGCGTGCGTGCGTGCGTGCGTGCGTGCGTGCGTGCGTGCGTGCGTGCGTGCGTGCGTGCGTGTGTGGCGGTGAGTGTGGGGTTGTCGGTGGCGTTATAGCTGGGAACGTAGCAGAAGCAGTGTGTGTACAGTTTATTAGTCGGTGAATAAAAACTACAACTACAACTTTGTTGTTTAATATAACTAGGGCTGTCCCGAATACCATTTTTTGAGTTTCAAAGCTTCGGTTAGTAATATTAAGTAATATTTAGTAATATTCTAACTAAGCTTTGCGGCGCAGCGCAGCAGGCTGCCATGTTCTTCTGTCTGTCGGTCTCCATCTCCCCCGTTTCAGTGCCACTGCCGCACACAAACAGTGAAATCCGCCTGAGAATTACTTATAATGTCACGTGAGACACCTAGTGGTAAAATTCAGCCAGCGCAAACCGCAGTGCTGGGAGTCTGATCCCAGGGGACTGCCCCGACCCCCCCTCCCAGGATCAGCAAACTTTCTGTTGCTGCCATTACACGGGTTAGAACCAGCGACAGCCCGCTGTGACTCTCGACGCTGGGGTTTGTGCTTGCTGAATGCGAGCTAACCACAAATTGAAGGTCCGTTCCCATTTTTTTAATGTTTTAAACTGAACTTCTGGTCAGATCTTACACATTGCACCTTTAATATCAAACCGGTTTGAACACTTTTACACAACCCTAGTTGTCAGTGCTCTCCTGTGGACAAACTGTGTAATGGTTATTCTGGTCTTTGCCATTCCTGTACTGCAATTTCTTGTCATTTATCAGCCAACATATGGTACAATCCTATATGGATATATCTCTGATATGCTAATGCTAAACCAAGAAGTTTAGAGGTTGGACTCGTGTTTTTACACTTTATTTTGATCATCTCTCTGTTTCTCTTTCCCTCTCTCTCCCTCCAGGGACGGCATTTACACTCCTCCACAATGCTTGTCAGCCTCCACCCTTCTCCCTCCCGTCTTCAGGACAAGCGCTTCGTCTCCCCCTCCTCCTCCCCCCATCCTCCTCCTCCGCCTCCTCCTCCTCCAGACCAGCCCTCTCATCATCCTTATACTCAGCCTCGGCTGACCCTGCCCTTCCTCTCCCTCTCCGTCTCTCTGCTCCTCCTCTCCATACTCCTCTTGCCCATCTGCGCGTCTCGCAGGGCTGGAGGTCCAGGTACGGGGCCTGGAGGTGCCCCAGGGGGACAAGGTGGCCAGAGGGGAGGCGGCACCCAGAGGGGCGCTGTCATCCCTCCTCAGTACTCTCCTGCCATACCAGCTCTTCCCCCAATCAATCCCAAACTGATCAACTCACTCAGTATAGCCGTCATCCTGGTGGGCAACTCTAGTGACGTAGCCCTGGGGGTTGGACTTGAGAAAGAGGACTTCCTCCACATCCCTTACCCTCCCAAAGTCGAGGTGGTCACCATGAATGAGACCGACCCGAAGAGCATCATCAATCGGATCTGTGCGCAAATGACGAGGAACTCTCTGCAAGGCGTAGTGTTCGGAGATGACACGGACCAGGAGGCCATCGCTCAGATCCTGGACTTCATTTCTGCCCAGACACACATCCCCATCCTGGGCATCAGGGGAGGCTCCTCCATGGTCATGGCTGCCAAGGTAGGAAAAAAAACAACATTGAATTGTGAACCACTCATCAATCATTTGACCACACTGCACAATCACCAGGGCCAAATATTGATGGTGAATTGTGAAGCGGGAATAGACATTTTTTTTTTTATTTGTTGCTTCTTCATCCAGCGATAGTTACAATGATGTTTCTTGGACGTGATTTCTATATTAGAATATTTTAAAACGGGCGGGTCTCTGCATTCAATTTAACAGCCACCTTCAAGAACCTGCAAAATCATGTTAACTGCAACAGTTTTAATCAAGATTCGCTGACAGAAAACAAATAGCTGAATCATTTATTTCCAAGATAATCAACTTGTTTTTTGGGTGACTCATCCATAAAAGTCATAATAGTTTTGTTTAAGATTAGGGCTGTCAATCGATTGAAATATTATTTATATTATTATATATTTAATCGCATGATTGTCCATAGTTAATCGTGATTAATCGCACATTTTTTTTCTGTTCAAAATGTATCTTAAAGGTAGATTTGTCAAGTAATTAATATTCTTATCAACACGGGAGTGGACAAATGCTTTATGCAAATGTATGTATATATTTATTATTGTGTTTTAAACCTCCTTCCCGACAAGCTAGTATTTTTCATTGGTACCAATGGATTCTTAGGTTTTCCAGTTTCATATGATGCCAGTATCTTCAATCCAGCTTTAAAACTGAGCCCGCTACAATCTAAAAATTGTAAGTTGCCTTAATGCGTTAAAGAAATTAGTGGCATTAAAACGAATTTGTATTAACACGTTATTATAGCGTTAACTTTGACAGCCCTATTATTATTAGTATGAGTTTGTTTTTTGCTTCATTTAAGATAATAAGGACATGGAGAGAAAAGTGGAGAACTTTCTTTCACACTATTTTTAAAGATAAATCAGCCTCCCACCACTCGGCGCTGCTTCTCATTCTAACCCAGGCTCTCTGCTGATTGATTTTGCTGTTAATTGACCTCCTCTGTGAGCCTGACGTCATATTGAAGCTCCTGACAGCGAGTCGACTCAACTCTGAAAGGACTCACAGCGTGAAACAAAAGAGTATATAACAAGTCAAAAAAAACATCTCTGTGGGATCGGGATACAAGAGATTTGGCACAAACCAGGCCGCACAGGGAGAATCTATGATCCAGAAATGGAACAATAGCTTTGAAATGATATCCTTAAATAATGTCGTGTTAATAGGCTTAGCAGTGTTTAAGTCCTACAGAAGAATGACAGAATCCATACGATGCTGAGGTTGGGTTTTTGTTAGCTTTTTGATGCAACCTGCCTCTTGGAGAAAATGGGACGTGCACTAGAGATGCTCTGCAGTTGTTTTTTGGTATGGGTAATGGCATCGGTAACATACTGTATTTAGTATTTAGTAGATTTATTATAGGTTGAGAAGGTCCAATATATTTGAGTCTGAAAGTTCTTTCTTGACCTTTGAAATAGTAGTTTGGCAAATTGACTCTTATTATCTTATCTAATCTTATCTTATCTTATTTGTTCAACCTTCATGTGGTTAGACACTTTGGAAAGACGTAAGTAGTTTTTTTTTTAAAGCTAGTAAGTTTACCTTGAGTAAAGATTTTTTGTCAAACATTTTCTGCAGCTGGAGGCTGGTGAGGAGTTAAAAAGAGATATTTAACAGTAGAAACACCTCAATATACTCCAACGTCTTAGGGTCTGTTCACATGATTTGTCGAAAAAACGCGTAGAAAATTGTCACGCCTGCTGTTACCAAGCAACCAAAACCTGCGTGCTGCAATGACAATGATGATGAAGTTGCGTTTATTTAGCAATATAAGCCTCACTGACTAAACTAAACTCAGTCAAATACAAAGATGAATGGATTTCGAGCACCGTATATCCCTCACAGTAGTTTTATCGCTCGATTTCTCTGTTAATTTGGCTGACCTTTCAACCGGAAGTCTGTGGGACGGATTGCAAAGCTTTGGGTAGCCCTACACTAAAATGATTACCTTTTCCTCCATATATTTACCGTAGGTGGTGATTGGTTGTTCCTCGTCACATGATATGCGATGCGCGCTGCAGCGTTCCAAAAGTTTAACTATTTCTCCCCGAAAAATAGGCGCTTGGGAACGATGCAGCGCTGCAATGGCGTCTTTCTTGCTTTTGAGCGTGCCTTCTACGCATCTACATTGACAGCAATGGATTTCAGGGTACAAATACAAAAAATCTCCAAACTAAAACACATTTAAATTAAATTACAGCGGTTCAATAATGAGTAAAAAGTAAATCCGATTCTGAAAAACTGAATTTTCTATTACATACATTTGTCTTTGGCTTATAAATAACAACAACAACACATAGAGTGAAAACATATTCGATCAAAATGGAGTTGATATTGCTGTTCAAGAAGAAGCAAAGTAAATAATGTGTGTTTGTGTTAGCATGCGTGTTTCTTCACTGCTTGTTTATAATGTTAATGACAGTTGGAATTAATGTGAAATTATTCTGAAAAAGAAAGTGGACCACTGACTTCTGACAAGAAAATCATAAATGATTTTTCACAAAGTGCACTGTATTAATTGAAACACTGTAGGATTATCTGCTTGATTATATTGGTCATTGTCGGCTTTACTTTGTCCAGCCACCATGGTACACATTACACATGTTACAGAGGACTTTATGTTATTGTATGGAGGCATTCCAGCACAAGCACAAACTCACACCTCCGTTTCCTGAGTCTGATATGATTAGATTTTGGAAGACCTTGCTGCATAAATCTGCATGATAATTAGACCAAGTGGTTTCTTGAAATTACTGTAGTTAAAGCTTTCACATTAATGACATTTGTGTGTAATGTGAAGACATGTATCATAACAAACATATTTACAAAATGTCATTATCAGCTCACTGAATGCCCTAATTGGAAAAACTGGTTATGTTTGATAAATTGCAGTGATTATGGTGGATAATAAGCAATTTGCCTGATAACAGACTGTTATAATCTGGAAATCTGATATACCAGCTTTACTTGTTGCTTCACAGGACATTTAAATCAACTTGAATACAGAATTAATAAATGTATAGCTCCAATTCAAAGAGAATTACGTTAATGTCCACACAGCAAGGCGATCCCTCCAGTGGTCTTAAGACTGTGTGTAAGAAACACTGTTTTCACTGACTGTTGCATAAGAAAATCCAATTGTGGACTTGATGGAGGTGGAGATGATTGGGAAAGAACAATGGAGTGATGTTATTGAAGAGATAAAGAAGGAAAGAGAATAAACAAGAGAATAAACAAGTGAGAGAGAAAGAGAGAGAGAGGGGGGGAGGGTAGAAGAAGGTTATGAAATAACACAACTTGTGTGGGTGCGAAGGAGGAAGAGGATTTTGCTCAACATATAATTAACACATTTTACAGCTGACAGAGAGACCGAGGGCACAAACTCTGAGTGACAAGGAGGAAAGTGTAGATAAGAGTGTAACAGACATGTAAAAGCACTGCTGAGGCTGCAGCACATGAGAGAAAAGATGTGTGTATGTGGAGCGGGAGGCTGCATTAGACATCATTTGGTGGTTAACACAATTCTTGAGGAAATCTGTGTGGACACGGTTGGCATGGCAACCACATGCTTATATATTTCTCTCTACATACTGTATAAAAAGCAGTTACAGAGGAAAGGAGAAGAGAAATGATTATTTCTTTGTTTGACAAAGCAGTGCTGCAGGAGAAGAGGGTTTAACGCCCTAGTCATAGAGGGGTGGGGGTGAGGTTTTGAATAGATGAATGAATAAGATTAAAGCGTAAAAACAGAGGTGGAAACAGGGAAAGAGGATCAAAAATAGGGTGGTGAGGATGAGAGGGAAGGATGAAGAGGTGAATTGTATTTCACAGTGGTGAAGTAGTGATTTTTTGTGCCGCTGTCGCTGTGTTTTTTAATGTTTATTTATAGTTTTTCAGTCACACAAACAAGAAAAACATCAAAGCATGACAAAACCCTTCAAATGATATCAATGCACCCATATCCACACCTAATCAAGACAAAACTAGTACTCACTACTAACTTTGATTGTTTATCAATCTTTTTAGGTAAAAATGTCAAAAATTCAAGCTCTTCAAAGGCAAATATTTGCTGTTTTTTTCAATTAGTAAATTGAATGTTTGAATTTTGGACACTATTTTTAAGACTCCATCTTGAGCTCTTTCTTTTTTTTTTACTACTTTCTGACATTTTATAGACCAAACTATTTATTGCCTAATCAATAAAATAATTGTGAAATTCCTCGATAATGAAAATAATTATTAGTTGCACCTCTATATAATATTCAAAGAGAGGGAAGAAATGGCAACAAAATAAAAAAGGAGAAAAGAAATACTTCATGACAAGCAATGTTACATGTCAAATTATTATTTTATTATTAGGGCTGTCAATAGATTAAAATATTTAATTGCGTTTAATTGCATGATTGTTCATGATTAATCTTGATTAATTACAAATTAATCGCACATTTTTTATCTGTTCAAAATGTACGTTAAAAGGAGATTTGTCAAGTATTTAATACTCTTATCAACATGGGAGTGGGCACATATGCTTTCTTTATGGAAATGTATGTATATATTTACTATTGGTAATCAATTAACAACACAAAACAATGACAAATAGTTTGTACCTCACAGGTACTGCATTTAGCATAAACAATATGTTTAAATCATAACATGGTAAACTGCAGCCCAACATTCAACAACAGCTGTCAGTGTGTCAGTGTGCTGACTTGGCTATGACTTGCCTAAAACTGCATGTGATTATCATAAAGTGGGCATAAAAGCTAAAGCCAGCAAAAGTTAATAAATACCCCTACATAGACACATTTAGTGCAATGCAGAATATTCAGTTATTTTTAAGAAACAAATAGTATTAAACACTAGAGCTGAAACAATTAATCAATTAATCGCTTAGTCAAAATCAATCAACAACAATTTTGATAATTGATTTAAAAAATGCCCTGTTCTCTATTTTTACTCTGTTTTATAACATTGTAAACTGAATATCTTTGGGTTTTGTTGATCGGAAAAAAGACATTCAGAGGTGTCAACTTGGGCTCTGGGAAACGGTGATGGCCATTTTCACTATTTTCAAACATTTTATTGACCCAACAATTAATTGAAAAAATAATTGGCCGATTAATCAATAAGGACTAATTTCCCCCCCAAAAAATAGAGTCTGCTAATTTTGCTGAATAACCTAATAATACAACCTCCTGGATTGTGGGTGAATTTGTTTATCACTGGAATACCGGTACCTGACCAACTTTTGTGGTTAATGGGACAAAAAGCCAAGCTGGTGATCTAGGGACGCCTCACAAGACCTGCACCTTAAGATTAATGATATATTGTGTGTAGTTTTATCTAAGAATAGTACGTGATGATTCACTTCTTATTGAATTAAGCGATGTCTTCAATTGACAGTTACTGTCTCTATGCTTTGATCTGGTCTTTTTATGTTGATTTTATGTCTTGTGAGCTAAAGACAATCTTCTGTTTTAAATAAGGGAGACTGAAGAGCGTAGAAAAGAGTGACAGACAGATGGAGAGGCAGAGAGCTGTGTGGATGAGGTGGAACATGAATCCTATAGAGTCATGGCAGGGAGTTGTATGAACATGCTGTGTGTGCATACGTCTGCGAAAGAGCGAGAGTGATTTTCCAGCATCAATAACTCAAATCCCTTCAGGCTGCCAAGTCCATTCCTTATCAGTCCACAATTATGTCTAATCTATTGTGCCGTGTCCTGAAGTCCTTCTATGTGGGGGAAACCACTTGATTTCTCTATATCTTGCCACTGAGCATTTGGATTCCCATTTAGAACAACGCGTGTGTCCTTTTTATGGCATTTGATCTTTAAACCGCATTATTCGACATACTTCCCAATCTCAGTGGAGATGGTGCGACCAAATAAACCTGCCTGATTCCTGGCAGCACTCCTGGCTTTATTTTCCTTTCCAGTACCCCATTATAAGGAATCAGTGACAGATGCAGGTAGGCCCATTATGCACCAAACAATTTGTACGCTTCCATTTAGCCATTAATTCACGCCGTGCCATGTGTTGGTATTGCCATAATAGGACAACAGAGTTGGCCCCGGCCAACACTCGACTCCGGCTCTGGAGACTAATGAGGTCTTCCAGATCTATTGTTGGGACTTAAGCTGTGTGTATACGTGCTTTTTGTGTGCGAGTGTGTGTGTGTGCACACGTGTGTGGACACGTAGCGCATGCTGGTGTTCAATGATAATAGCCTCTTTGCCTGTTTTTGGGGAGATTACAGCTGTTGTTTTCACTGCAAACAAGCTACCTAGAGGCGCACAGCTTCCTGATACCATTTCTCATAAACCGTCCGCTCTCCTTAAAGTTGATTTTTTTCCCCCAGGAGTTTGGTTTTCCATTCAAAAATGCCTACAAGTCTTTTAACCATGCAGGGGGGGCTTAAAGTTCTTGCTTGTTTAATATAAATCTCTCTTGGGGGGGAAAAAACTGTCTGTCAGGTGGGGTTAGTAATAAAACTCATGGATGAATGGATCGCTGTGCCGTGGCTCTCTTGTGGTGTGATTTCTCCAATCGAAAGTTTGGCAAAATACTGCGTAGAAGAACAAGCAGCCATTGTGTTGCTTTAGAAAAGACTCCCTTTTTCTTTTCAGACGTAACACTGTCAGTGAAAACTGATTCACCACCCGTTGATTGATTACTACAATTATACACCCTCTCTGTCTTTAAATAGGAATCATTTGCGCAGAAGTGTGTGAGGCCTTCTTGTAAGACAGACATGACCACGGGAGTAAATTATTTCGCTGACTTGTTTGGCCACTTAGAGCGACATTATTTGACAATAGCCGGACCAGCTATAGTAGCTGTACAGTGACACATTAGGTCCAGCTAATCTGTCGCAGCCGACATGATTGTTTGAGCCAAGGGTGCACTTTACAGTATTTTCTCATCCTATTGTCCTCATTCCCAATTTACGGTTTTATGAGTCCCCTCCTTTCATCCTGCATGCACCATGTATCCCATTATGCTTGCTGGTTGTACATGAAGGGATAATGGACTGCCTCTGTAATGCCCCCTTTTGCAATTAGGACCAATCCCAAAAGACAAGAGAATTAAGGAACAAACTACAGTAATAAACTGTACATGATCATATTGCACCTCATGCAGCTATTATCTGATAATCTTCTTTAATATTCTGTCACTCCCATTCTTAAAGGAATACTTCACCCACAAAATGACCATTTGTATATCAGTTACTCACTCCGTGTTACCTCGAATTCTTGAAGAAAACTTTGTTTTTCTTGCATGCCTCCACGGTGAACGAAGAATCAAAAACCAGAGTAAATCCTTGATGAATTGAAGTTAATGGGGGCTGCGTTTAACAATAGCAAAACTATATCAAATCATCCGTTTACAAACTCTCACACAACTCGTGCAGTATGATCCAAGTCTCATTTATCCAGTGGTATGCTCACTATTTCCCAAACACACGCATCATCGTTAAAAACCTTACCATGTAAAATACTACAGACATGCACAGACGAGTAACGCACCCTTGCAAGACTGCTTATGCTTCAAGTGTTTCAAATAGTAAGACGTTTTTTTGATTCTTCGTTCACTGTGGAGGTGTGCAGAAAAACAAAGCTTTCTTCAAGAATTCAAGGTAACACAGGGTAATTGATATACAAATGGTCATTTTGCGGCTCCTTTTAGACAGGTGTGTAATGAAATTAAATGAAAAAAAAAGAGAAAAGTCTTGATGAATTGAAGTAAATGCAACATCTTATTATTTAAAACCCTTCTGCATAAACAGTCTCAAACTTGCACAGGTGCGCTACTCGTCCGCGCAAGTCCGTAGTATTTTAAATAGTGAGGTTTTAGAGAAGATACATGTGTTTGGGAAGTAGTGAGCGTATGACTGGATAAATGAGACTTGGATCACGAGTTGTGTGAGAGTTTGTAAATGGATGATTTGATGTAGTTTAGCTGTTAATGATAATTTGTTCACGAGTTTCTTCAAGAATTCAAGGTAACAAATGGTCATTTTGTGGGTGGAGTATTCCTTTAAGTCCTATTTAGACAGGATTAGTTTTCAAGAAAATGTGTGGAACGTGAAAAGACAATTTGCGCAGCAGGAGATCTCCGTGATCGGTCTCAGGAATTACATTGACGGGAGAGTCTGCTCCATTCGTGCATTGTCACTGCAACAAAACGTCTCCATATGTCAAATGTAACTTCCACAGCTGATGCTGATACACTTGAACAACAACAATATAGCTTGTTGACAAGAGCAAAGAAAAGTCTGAACAAGCTGTCAGTTTGGGCTGGTGGTCCTTCCCTCATCTAAATAACACAGCAGTTGTTATCAGTCTCACACATTTCATTTATGACAAGACTACCTTTTTTTCTTTTAGAGTACTTTATTGGACATGTTTAGATGACTTTGTAGGCATGAACAGTGAATAAAATGACAGAATTTGATGGGACTAAAACAACAGACATGCTCCAGGAATGATTACTCTGCTCATCCTCTCTCTGTAAAACTAATCCCATCCTATTACAGCTTTAAACTCACTTCCTCTCTCTCTCACCTACTCTATCTTTGTGAGATGCTGTGGCAGTCTGAATTTGATTGATGTTCCCATTTTCCTGGCTTTGCCGTACATTTAACCCTTTAAAAGTCCAGCAGATGGAGTCTGGATTTAGGAGAAAATAGGCCCTCAAATATAATCCTTCTATTATGTGTAGGTGTGTCACATATCCTATTGTTCATGATAACACCGGAATGATTTTTAATATGATTAAAAAACAAATCATATTGTGATAATGGCAATATTCCGACTTGTTGGCGTAATAACATCATATCATTACCCACAGCAACAACAGGTATGGCTTAAAGCGAAATAGCTACTGGCTCCACGGTAGAGGAGTTCCAGAAAGGGGAGCGACAAATTTTAGTAGTGTCGAACAATAGCGTCATAAGGCTATAACCCCGAATGTTTGATGAATAACCCTGGACTTTTCAGACCCTTTTAGCGACTTACTGCTCAGAGTAAACTCAGTCAGTGGCTCTTCTGACAGCAGCACAGCGTCTCCGTGGTCAAATCAGCCGACGCTACAACTGTAGAGCACCCATATACTGACTTTTATGTTAAATGCATTCAAACGGCCCCGATGGAGCTGACCACGGATGTATAAAGACAACGGAGCTGACGGGCGAGCTAGCGACAGACTTGGCGATGTTAGCGGAGGTATTCACGTCCGACTACGTCTGGTGTTCAAAATGTTCTGATGTTAACAAAGGGAACTGTATATACAAAAAGAAAATACCACTAATTTGTGAGGGAAATGTCTTTATTCTTACATTTTTGGAATTTTTTTATAAATAATGTCTGACAATGACTGATATATTTGACTTCAGGACATCTCTGACTACATACATGCTGAAAATCAAACATTCTTACTCTATTAATTTAGATACTTTCCAAAGTAAAAGTCTCTAGAAGTGTATGATTCAACTTTTTCCCATGGTCTAGTGTTAAAAAAGTTAACAAAAATCGCAATAAATCGTAATATCGAATCGCAATACTTGTAGAATCGCAATACATATAAAATCGGCACCAAAGTATCGTGATAGCATCGAAATTGAGAGATAGGTGAATCGTCCCAGCCCTACAATCCATCCAATAGTTGTTGAGATATTTCAGTCTGGACCAAAGTGGTGGACCAACCGACGGCCAGACATTGCCATCTCTCGAGTTACTGAAGTAACTTGAAGCACAAAACATGACGATGTTATAACATGACAATGTAAAACCCAAACCCAGATCTTTCCCTAACCTTAACTAAAGTCTTTTTGTTGCCTAAACCAAACTATATTCAGGACTACAGTACAAAAAATGTAGCACTTTCTTCCCTGTAAAACATAGTTAACAGTTAACATAATCCATGCAGCAATTACTTTTACTCCTTAAAAACGTATTTGGGAAAATAAATTAGTACTGTAGTGTATAATTAATTTCAAGGAGACAGGGTTGTAATTTCACATCTCACTCCTTCTCATCGTGTGTTGATTGATTGAGTGAGTGATTTTACCATTGCTCATTATTGCATAAACAGTTCTTCTATCTTACAATATGTATACAGCAGCAGCAACAGAGAGAGCTGTATACAGCAGGTTTAAGTTGCTAGTTTGTGGAGCTAAATGTGTCATGGCAGTCCTGCACCCTGAGAGCAGGCCAGTAAGATTGTTTTCAGAGTGCTCCCAGGAGGAGACAGATTTGCTCATCATACTGTCCTACACACACACACACACACACACACACACACACACACACGTCCTCATGCACTTTTTTGTCACCCTTTTCCTACCTTTGTCCTCCTTCTCCTCCTCAATTCTTTATTGCATTGTCCTCTGAAACGACACCCTAAACTGTTTATGAATGTGGTCCCGCCCTCGCCGTCCCATGAATTCAGTCCACACTCACGCAATGAGCTTTTTTCCGACTCACAATTTTTCCTGATAAATTTCTAAATTTTAATTGTACCCTTCAAATGGGCTGCACATCCTCTCCTCTCCCTTCTCCTTCTCTCTTCTCTCCTTCTCTCTCTCGTCTTTCTCTCCATATAATGAGCTCGTTTTATCAGCGGCTGTGCTGTGCGTGGACAGGATGAGTAATTTTGGAGATCACAGGAGGCTTCTCTGCATTGCACTTGGTTACAACAGGTTGTCAGAAGGCTTTGGGAGCGTCTCTTGCCTTCTCCCTGCCAGCAGTAACTATCTGGCCTTTTAACGTTCCTGCATATGGGGCCTAATTACCCAGCTAATCTCATTATGTAATTTAAAGTTGGCATATTATTCAAATTAAATGAGATTAAACTTTTGTGACACAGAATGACAGTAGGGAGCTACTTTATTTCAGATTCCTCACCAGTTGATGTGTTTGAGACAAATTCAATTTAGATCATACAGTATTTATTCCTGGGATTGTCCTCACAAGAAAAACAACAACATTAAACATGCAGTAGGCAGAATGATTTTGGCATCATTGGGCAAATATTCCTTAATAACCTTTCAGCATATTGTAATTCAAGTGCTCTGAGAGAAAACTAGACTTGTGCAACTCCTCATGGCTCTGTTTTCAGGCTTTAAAAAATCTAATCCAATCACAGGTCATTTCAGAGAGAGAGCGTTCCTATTGAGCATTCCTATTGGCTCCGGCTGGTGGGTGGTGCTTGGTAGTTCCTCAGCTGATCTCAACATGGCTGCCGGGTCACAAACTTTCTCATTTTACAGCTAAACAGTACACTACAAGATGTTTCTGAAAACATTTGAGTTGAGAAATAGGCATTACAGTAACAGAATATTGATTCATATTTGATCAGCGCTGCCTAGTTTAACCGGTTGATCGAAGTTTGCTAGTGATTGACAGCTGCTCAGTGATGTCAGGCTCCAGCTCGGCTCTGATTGATTGTTTTCCTCCAGTCTGTGAAATCTTGCAGATGCCATTAGGAGCACCTGAGGACACAGAGGCACATGTCTCATGCACTACTGTCAGGATATAGTGACCGTTTTATAAAATAACTTTTTTAAAATCATATTTGCTCCATTTCTACCCACTGCAGCCTTAAGTGTCTGTTCAAACTTATGTTTACTTTACCTATCAAGGACTTCTAGGGGTCATCAAAGCACTCTGACTTAGACCGCTTTTCACATCCTCTTTGTTAGTAAGCATTGATTTCTTTTAACCATGCCCATGGTCGTTCCCTAACCTGAAAGGGATAGCTCGGTTGTTTTGCAGTGAGGTTGTATGAGGTACTTATCCATAGTCGGTATATTAAATGATGGTCGGTGCGCCCCCAGTTTGGAGAAGCAAACAGGAATACGGGCACGGGAGCTACTGTTGTGGATGGAAACAGCAGCAAACCGTATTTTAGCTACCTAAAAGAAAGGCTCACGTAAAAAAATCGATATCTGTTAAAAGTGTACGCTATAATTATAATATTTTCACCGCTTTATCTTGCTGTCAGACACCAATTTCCGACGTGAACTGAACTGAAAGTGAAACTTATCTATGATCTATGAAAGCAGCCTGACTCTGGTGACAAAAACAGTATAGATACGTTTCACATTCAGTTCAGATCCCCTTTGGAAAATATTCTAAATATAGCGTACACTTAAACTGATATAGATTTTTTTAGGTGAGCCTTTCTTTCTCATCTTTATCCTTTTCAGT
Source organism: Sebastes umbrosus (assembly GCF_015220745.1). NCBI lineage: Eukaryota > Metazoa > Chordata > Actinopteri > Perciformes > Sebastidae > Sebastes > Sebastes umbrosus. The sequence continues at coordinate 10,233,264 of NC_051271.1, forward strand.
GGCTAAAATACGTTTTTCTGCCGTCCCATCCACAGCCGTACATTGCTTTGCTTTCATGCGGTAACCCATGTCTGTTTCTCCAAACTGGAGGCGTGCCTACCTTCATCTACTGTAGGTATTACACTGACTATGGATAAGTACCTAATACAACACCACTTCAAAACACCCAAACTGTCCCTTTAACCAATTAGTATTTCCTAACGCAAAAGCACAATGTTTCTCTAACTTTAACCAAGCAGTTTGTGTGGCTAAACTTAACCAAACTTTAACCCTGCATTAATAGATTTTTTTGGCCACTTGGAGGCGGCGCAACAAGCTGTAAACACAACATTGACATATTATCGCCTTATAAAGTTGACTTGTTGTTAACAAACAGTTGCTTATTTAGACATCCAGCAGATATGGAGCAACATTAGCATTCATTTGGAGTTGTCTTTCTGGCAACGTGATGAATGTAAATCCAATGTTTACTCTTCCTTTTAGCTCTGTTTTTTTGGTGTCTGCCAACTCCTGAGGGAAATATCTGGCTGTTTAGCTGTTAAATACTTCACTATGTTCACCAGCTTCTCGCTAACTGTGTCTTTCTGTTGTTTGGTGGTGGGAAGGTAGTGTACAAGGGGTTTATCAGAGCTTTTTCACTAAAAACAAAGTTGATGAGAGTGGTTTGACTTGAGTCAAACATTAAAGTTGCGGGCCACCAAACCAAAACAATTGGCTGAAAGATGCTAAAAACACTATGAGGGGAAGCTGAGGGGGAACTGAAGAGTCAGGTGATGATTCTCCGTGGGTTTGTCACTACGAGCGACTCCTTTCACATTATACTGTATATAGTAGAGGTCGACCAATGGTGGATTTTTAAAGGCCAATATAATAATGATAGTTTGGAGCAGGAAAAAGCAGATATCATTACTTCTACAGCAGCCTAATAGACTACTTTTGCATATGCTGTTTTTAATAATATAATAAATAAATAAATAATTTATTTATAATAATAAATAAATAAACAATCATCTTTTTGTCGCTCTGAATTTAGACATTCGCAAGAGATTATTCTGAAGTGTGATTTGATGGATTACATCATTGGAATATGTTCTATTCATTTACAATGGGTGATGCACCGTTCTGTGGTTTACAGTATGACTGGCCAGAATTACTGCTGTTGCACGTCTCGTACATTGTTGCATGCCACTCCTACAAACCCTTAATGTTTGTGCCCGGTATTCCCGGGGTAAGGAAGACCCTAAAGTGTGCTATTTCATTTCATGATACGACATGTTACGTGGCTGGATTATTTGAAAGAGAGAACACCAAATTGGTAAGCATGTTAAAGTAAGAGTGAATGATTTATTTTTCTCCCTCCCTGTCTTGTATGTTGGACAAAGAGCTGATAGTGTTGCGTTATATATTCGAGGGATAACTTTTTTCTTCCTCTCTACTTTGACTTTGTGTATCCTTGTAACCGGTAGAGGCTGCGCAACCATCGGCCACTATCAGAGCCCACCTCCGCCGATAGTTTGTAAAGCAGTCGACTTCTAATACATAGTCATTTGACACATTGTCAATGGTAAAATATTGGTTATAGCAGCCTTAACCATAGTGGTGAATAATTTTTTTAATGGTAATTTCTTTATAAGGAACCTTCAAATGATGCCAATAGGGATATTAAATTAGGAAACGCTCAAATGTGTTGTTTTGGAAGGCAATGACAACCAACGTATTTTGTTGTTCAGTTTAGGGGATTTGTTGTGATCGATGACTGACAAAGAATTTCTTCCCACGATCTTTTAAAAACAAGCATTGATCAGATTGAGTGATGGATTGTTGTGTTCTGTGCTATTCTGTTTATGTGCTAATCACAGCAGCTGTCTGTGTTGGTTTCAAATCAGAACATCAAGTGTTTGCCAGTGGGATTGAACATATTAATGCTGACAGATGTCTCAGTTATGATATCATAGAGCATTAAGCCTAGGTGCTCAATATTAAAGCTATTGTACAGTAATTTAAAGTCAAAATCTTGTTTTATTACCAAGCAGCAGTATACTAAAAGCCATAACTAATACATAGTACACGATACACACCAGTAACAGTACTCTCTGCTATAATTTCCTCCCGCTATAGCAGACTATTCATGCACATTTAATTTGTCACAGCTTCCAAAGCCCCGTGCTCAAGACAGTGCCGTTGCCTGAAAAAGTTCAAGATGACCCTCCTACAATCTTCACCATTCAGTGTCATTAGGGGTTCAAACTTAAAGCGCTGAGCACAGTGCACTCTCGCTGTATTAAATTCATTTTTTTCTGAAGCTGTACATATTAGAGGGAACTCTGGTGCCATCTCTCATGACTTTGAGCTTCATCATGTAGTGTTTTTTACGTTTAGGGAATACAGAGAGAAGAACCAGTCAGCTAGAGATAAAAGATACAAAGATAAGAGCCGGTGCAGAAAAAAAAACTGTCACATAATGTGGTGGTTTTCATGGTTTTGCGTCAGACTGAGGAAGGGCTGTTAAATACGGAGAGAGCTTGGCTGACTTGTGGGTATTTAATCCCAAACAGGCAGAAAAGGTTGAGTTTGTTCTAATTGCATGGAGCTGGGGAGACCAGTCATTTACATTCATCAGTGAGCCTCCATTTGTTGTGACTGAGATAAGGAAAGAGGGAGAGGAGCAATGCAGGAAGCAGAGGAAGGACACATTTTGGTGCAGAAGGGAAGTTTTGTTCTTATATCAACACAATCCCAGGGCTCCTCCACAATGTGTCCATAGTTATATTTCTATCCACCGGTTCTTATGCACGTTTTCGATGCTTGATTTTTGAAATGACTATGGACCAACATACTATAGCCCGTAGTCATTTTTACATTATCACATAACATTGACAAACATCTGTGATGACAGCTCCCTAAATTCATTTTTTAAAGAATTATGACCAGGATACGCACTCAGCAGGACTTTAACTTAAACATATTTGGGCATATTGATATATTGATATATTGGCCCGGCTGATTTATCAGTCCAGCTCTAATAAAAAGCCTAAGTAGAAATGCCAGAAAAAAAAGAAAGGAAGAAGTGTGAAAAAATTGGCATATCAAAAAATATTTTTTTTATTTACTGTGATGGAAACAGATTTTGTTTTTGATTACACGTTGATGCTGTAACCAAAGCCTTCATGTCAGGCTGCCACTCTGTTACATACCTCCACTACATCCAAAAGCCCAAAAGATAAAGAATATAAGACCAGGGTTATTTTGGGGGTGTGTGTAACTGCAATGTTTTGATTTCTGTTCAGATGGGTGCCCTTATTGCACGTCACCCCCGCCCCCTCACCCTCTATTACCATGGTGTCTATTAAAAACTCCTAGTACATGTGGATCAGAAAGAAATTCATGCTCAGCTGGGAAGCAGCGATGGCATGCCAGTTACTAGTGTTCAAATCCATTACATTGCATTGATTTGGCAGATGCTTTTGTCCAAAGTGACATTTTGTCTGGGGACAATTTGGTATTCAGGGTCTTGCTCAGGGACATTTGGACATGTGGACAATAAGAATCAGAGATTGAATTACCAACCCTACAATTAATGACCAACCAACTCCACCACCTGAGCTACCGCCGAATAATTTTGTAATCGTGTCACATCTTGAATGTGTTCGATCAGTTGATGGAAACAAGCGCTGATTTTGATTTTGATTTATTTTATTTTTTAAATGTGCTTAAAGGCCATGTGTGTTCTTATGCCGTGTCCATGAGTATGTGTGTTAGCGATGAGGAGTGAGGAAGTAATATCTGTTGGTGACAGCTGGCGAGTCTCTCCAGTATAGCAAAGACTGACACATCCGGCTCAGTGGTCTTTATCTTCGGTGAGACTGACACCCAATGAGTGGCACCTTCACTGGCACTCGTTCGCTCGCTCTCTAATAAGCCTTGGCCTGATTCTCAACCGCTCGGGCCTCCTGCTGTGGTTTACAACTAACATCCGTCGACCACGAGCGTAAACTTCGCTTTGCTTAATTCCTCTCAGGTGGAAAACACACAGTGTGTGTGCACTGCATAGTGTTTGAGGTAACTTCCATCATTCGGCTGGACAGCGTTGTGACACAGTTGCCGGCCGCGGAGCCATCAAGCTGTCACTCTGCAGAGAACTGAGTCTCCAACCTGTCGCTGACACAGCTAAACAATGACAATGATGGAGTTATGAAATGACTCTACCACATAATACATCATGTACTAAATATCAGTGGTTCTCAACTCCGGGGGCTACTTTCTATATTTAGTACAAGGGATTTGAAACGCAAGTGCACGGAAAGCCTGAATTACAGTCAGTGTCAGCTACTGCAGAGGTATGCTAACAGAGAGTAGGTGTTATGAGAGCCTGTTTTGGACCTGATGAAGAAACCTGGTGTTTATTTTCAATCTTATTGATCTCTTCTCACGCAGCACCGCTTGAGAGAGCTGTAGTTGTGAAGGTTAGCTGGTCGTACGAGTGTACACTAGCTGAGGCTGATTATACCGGGGCGAAGCCAAGAGGTGATGTGACACTGCAGCTGTTAGCCCCTGCAGAGTGTTATCACACACAGGCCTGTTTATTCAACACACAGTGGTGGGGAGTGCCAGACTCAACATGTTCATCTTTACAGTACAGTATATATGGGCTGCCTGTCTTTTTTTTTTTAGCTGTCTTTCTCTAATTTTCTCACTGTTTCTGTGGATTCCTCACCTCTCCGTCTTCTCTATCTTTATGCCACATCTCTCTCACTCTCCCTCTCTCTCGGCTTTTCTCTCTAATCTCCCTCTCTTTCCCTTTTTCCCTTCTTCTGTTCTGCCTCAAAGTAAGCCAACGCTTTCCGGCAAGCACCGGCTCAGAGCTTACATTCCTCTCACCCTTCAAAGCCACCGCTTGTGTGTAAGTGAAGAAAAATGAAAAGTAATTTGACATTTTTGACACGCTGAGATAAAATGCACATAACGTAACGCGGAATAATATGAATGGAAGTCATCCTCAGTCAATGACTGAGTGGACACAATAACAGAAAATTGTGTTAGCCGTTATAAAGCAGGTGATGCGTTCATTTTCTCTCTTCTTGCACACAATACAGAGTTGAACTGTATAGCTCTGCAAAGCCAGACCTCCTTTACATCAAGTACTAGAAAATAGGAAGTAGATCTGTGCAATTGGTTGGCAAATTCAAAAGGAGGCAGCTCGTGTCTGCTGCATATTTGAACAGCACAGTTGGTGATAAACATCACAGGGAGATTACAAACCTAAATGTGCTGTACACTGATACAGAGGATGTGTGACCTGCTGAGGTGTCATACAAAGGAGACTCTTATAAGTTTCCCATCTCTGAAGTCAGCTGATTTCTTGTTTTTCATCTGTCCCTGTCCCTGAAGAGTCAGTAACCAGATGTACCAAAACATTTTTAAATAAAGTATATATATCAAACACAAACAAACATTGCAGACGTTATTCCACCACAGATAAGGCTATGTGACCATTGTACAAATCAGACAGCCTTGTTCCAGATCACAACCTACATCATCAGTTTGTTTAGGGATTCAAATAGGTCAGATGTTGTGCTCGTTGACAGTTGTTTGCCCCAGTTGGAGAAAAAAATCGACCAATCAGAGCTTTATAATTTTATTTGAGAGTGGGGATGTCATCTTCCTGCATAGATAGATAGTTACTTTGCCAGCAGCTACATCCAGGAAACATAGCAACAGAAAAAACTGCCACAAAAATGTTGAAAAGAGTTGATTTGATCGACACAGCGGCACAGGTTGTTGTAAGTTGACTTACAGAAATAACTCTTTAAGTGACAGTATAGGCAGTATATTTTTGGCATCTCTGGGCAAAAATTCCATAATAACCTTTCAGCATATTGTAATTCAAGTGTTCTGAGAGATAACTAGACTTCTGCACCTCCTCATGGCTCTGTTTTCAGGCTTTAAAAAATCTAGCCTGTGACGGGAGACTTTGGCCAATCACAGGTCATTTCAGAGAGAGCGTTCCTATTGGCTGTGCTCCGGCTGGTGGGCGCTGCTTGGTATTTCCTCAATAGATCTCAACATGGCTGCCGGGTCACAACTTTTCTCATTTTACAGCTAAACAGTACACTACAAGATGTTTCTGAAAACATTTAGGCGAGAAATAGGCATTACAGTAACAGAATATTGATTCATATTTGATCAGCGCTGCCAAGTTTGACCGTTTGATCAGAGTTCGCAAGTGATTGACAGCCGGCTCTCATAGATGGAAGCTGGACGGCAGACTCCAGATCAGCTCTGACTGGTCGTTTTCCTCCGGTCTGTGAAATCCTGCCTTTAGGAGCACCGGAGGACACAGAGGCACGTGATTTTTTTTCAGATTACCTGTCTCATGCACTAATGTCAGGATATAGTGACCGTTTTATAAAAATAACTTTTTTTTAATCAGATTTGCTCCATTTCTTCCCACTTCAGCTTCAAGTCAACATATTTCTTTCAGAGCTGCAGCGATCAGTCAATTACTTGGACTGTAAGAAAACTGTAACAGGCATTTTTCAAAGCAATTCAACTATTAATCAAGAAAACGATGGACATAGTATGTTATTGTGCCTAAGGGGAGGGTGTGGTGGTGTTCAGGAACGTTTTGTTCTGACGAAGCAGCGACATAAATCTGTCTTTGTTGTTGTGAGGAGGCCTCATTATGTTGAATCATCAGCCATGTACCACAAACCCGCGGAGACGGTTGAGGGACATCCACACACGACTCGCACATGCAGTTCATTATAGGCATGACGCCCCACCCCCCCTTGCTCCAGCACACACAGCAAGCAAGACTTTATATACAGTCCGCTTCTGTCAGCCCGGGTTAGCTTGTGTTAGTTATATATAGTATATGTGTGTGTGTGTGTGTAGACGAGTGGGTGGTCCCAGCCTGCAGACTGTCACGGTCAATGAGACAATATATGGAGAACTTGGCCCCTGCAGCCTAATCTGAAGGAAGTAATTTGAAGAGTGAAGTCAAAACAAAACTCAAAGCTACAAGTACAGTTAATAATATTAGCAAGACAATTTGTCACTTCTTCCACCCAAAGGGCCAAACCTGTAATTGAGCTACCAACATAAGTGGCCTGTAATTGAGCTATTATAATTGACCTCAGGTGTGTCAGCGGATTAAAACTCAGTGCAGGAATGCAGTCATGTGCGTCTCCTCTTGTATCGGCAGCTACAAATGCAGTCTTGACGCGTAAGAATGGATATGTTTCTATATTTGTGTGCATACAGTGCAGTAGAGTGTAAGTAGGTATTTTTTCATACTAATGGCATCTTTAGCAAGACCGTTTCTATGGGAACCGAGTTGCCACGGAAACACTGCATGTCTCTTTGAATTAGAAACGTCTTTCTCTATCCCTCACTCCTCCCTTCTCTGTATGTCTTTCCTTCACTTTTTGCTTCCTCCTCCTCTTCTTCCTGACTTCCCCGACTTTTGACAGGCCAGCTGCTGTCAGTCAAAAAATCTTGTGCGAAGGAGATGTGCACCACAAATGGAGGAAACGGGGGGAAAGATGGTTTGGCATCTGTGCTCTCCAAGAAAAAAAAAAAAAAAAAAAAAAAAGAGGAGGGAGGGCATCTTTTTTAGAGGGTGAGGGGACTTGGTTTTTAATCAAAAGCTACATATTGAAATAGGAAGGAAATGTTGAATGGCATTCAAAAGATAATGATGACGAGGAGGATGCTGCGAAGAGAAGAGCGGGAAGATTGAAGGAGGAAAGGGAGGGCTACAAAGACAGAGAGGGAGAGAGAGATAGCTGATGAAAGGGAAGGGGAGATGTGATTGATTTTTGCTCTCTCTGATGCCTCTGGTATCTGTGTAACCATGCTGCCACACTTATCCAGCCTATCTGATTTAACAGCAGGCGCGATAAAGGGAAGAGAGAGCGAGAGATACATGCATACAGAGATAGAGAGTTTCAGAAAAAGAGGGGAGAAAAAGTGCAAACAGATAGAAGAGAATGGGAGTTATTGGGCTGAGTGTACAAATGAAAATGTGGAGAAAATCACCCTCATTCCCCAGGTGCTGATGAATGTTTAAATGAGGGCGAATGAGAGTAATGCTTCGAGGGAAGCGGAAGGCGTGAGGAGACACAGAAAAGGAAACCGAGTCAAGACGTGCAGAAGAAAAGCGCATCATGACAAGGTTTTGAACCGCTTGTCTCTCATTCCACGCTGCGCTTGACTCCAGCCTGCACTCTCACCTCGTGTGCTTGTTAGAGAGGGAAGCAGAATTGAAAAGGCCGGGTGTATAGATGTAGGGAAGATAGACGCAACTGGGAGGGAGAGGCAGAGGGAGGAGAGAGGGCAAACGTACGTTTTGACACGATAAATGGCTGACATAAAGCTCCTGTATAAAAAAAACACCTGTAGATCAACAAAGGAACAGGTATTAATGCACTACAGTGGAGAGCATTGTCTTAAATTCACTCTTACTGCCCGAGCTCATACATAATACTCTTTTTTTTCACATTTTCAACAATGATTCCACAGCACAACTTAATGTCTTATTACCGAATTTAATTTGCTGTTAATGTGAACTCACTTTTACCTGCTGTTGTGACACATTTGGGATGATGTACATTTTCACAGCACTTATTCCACCAGCACATCAGTCATGTCACACTTACCCCCCCTGTACCCCTATTTTATTTACTTTTTTTTTTAGCAGAAATGCTGTTTTCATTCATTAATTATTTATAGTTGTTTCCACTTTTCCATTTTATTTTTTAAGCTGCATGTACTGTCAGTAGCTGTGTTTCCATTGACATATTTCTTTGCACATTTTGAAGCATCGTATTAGAAAAGCGGTGATCGGATAAAACTTCCTCAATTGCGAAAAAAAGGCTGGTTTGAGGTGGTTTTTACCTTTAGCGAAAAAGAGATGAGGCACTATGGAAATGCCTTTGCTGAATAAATTCTGACGTAGCGAACATTTAACTCATGACTGATCAGCTGTTTCTGCTGTCAGCATGTTCTCGGATATTCCCATAATGTGTGACTGCTTGTCTTCGTCTGTGGACAACATGAAAGTGGCCACGGCCAGTACTAGCTAACATGAAAGAACTATTCAAACTTGCCCAATAGAAACAAATTCCTGAAGACTTCTCTCCATTTTCTCTCGTAGATGGTTAGAATACCAAGGTGACTTGTTTTGTTTTCGGTTTGCTGCCTCATCTACTCTGTTTACTGGCAGATTACAGCCATGCGTGGTCTATAGCGCCAACCAAACTACGTTGTAGCCGTGTTTATTTGCTCCAAACCAGTTGATGAAAATGTGCCTCATTCGCATTTTTTTTTTTTATAACGTTTCAATAGTTTGGTTAAAATTCGCTTGACAATTGAATGGAAACACAGCTATTGAAACGCAACACTTTCTGCACAAATGTGTCACATTAAATGCTTTACGATAGCTCGAAAGGCATAATCCCTCCCTTTCCTGATAGGCTTTTTAATGTGAAACATCTTCAGGAAGGGTTGAATTTCATTTACGGTAGTTTAACAGCAATGCAAAGCAAAACTGATTGGTAATAATTATAGATGAAATGAAAACATTAACCCCTTCCTGACTCATGGTGTTAGCTCCTCACTGCAGGGCTGTGCTACAGCTGTAGAAGCTAAAGTTAAAACAACACAGGGGAAATTCTATTAATTCTACTTTATCATTCAGCAAATATCAACTAAATAGGTCGCTGATTTTTCTGCATGCATGATGCACATATGGTTACCTGAAGGCAAAATCATTGTTGCACTGCTACAGGTCACTGAACCTGATGGGTCACAGAATACAGTGTAACACTGGCGGCATGCGGAGGCAGAACACTCATCCTTCTGAAATGATCAAATAACTTACTTAAAAGTAGATAAATATTGAAGCAAACTTGGTGTTCCCCCATTTGTCATGAGTACCCTCCTGCAAAATGTTTCATTTCTCAGTTGTTTGGTTGATTTTAGTAAAGTGTATCCACACTTTTGGAACGTTTAGGTAAAGGCAATCCTTCATGTTGTTTGTTTCTATTAGAGCTGTCAAAGTTAATGCAATAAAGCATTTACACAAATTCGTTTGCACGTCACTAATTTCTTCAACGCATTAACGCATTGTAGGTTGTGGCGGGCTCAGTTTTAAAGCTAGAGTGAAGATTCTGGTATCATATGAAACTAGAAAATCGAGAAGGAGGCTAAATAACGCTCCAAACATAAGCAAAACTTTGGCGAGGAAAAACTGGCATGGCCATTTTCAAAGGGGTCCCTTGACCTCTGACCTCCAGACATGTGAATGAAAATGGGTTCTATGGGTACCCTCGAGTCTCCCCTTTACAGACATGCCCACTTTATGATAATCACATGCAGTTTTGGGCAAGTCATAGTCAAGTCAGCACACTGACACACTGACAGCTGTTGTTGCCTGTTGGGCTTCAGTTTGCCATGTTATGATTTGAGCATATTTTAAATACTAAATGCAGTACCTGTGAGGGTTTCTGGACAATATTAGTCATTGTTTGTGTTGTTAATTAATTTCCGATAATAAATGTATACATACATTTGCATAAAGCAGCATATTTGCCCACTCCCACGTTGATAAGAGTATTAAATACGTGACAAATCTACCTTTAAGGTACATTTTGAACAGATAAATAATGTACGATTAATTGTGATTAATCGCGATTAACTATGAACAGTCATGTGATTAATCACGATTATATATTTTAATCGATTGACAGCCCTAGTTTTTATATGTTACCAGGTTTTATTTTCTTTGCATATGTCTGTAGTGTCAGAAAGAGGCAACAGAGACTTTCTAAGAGAGATTATGAATGAAGGATTCGTTGGCTACAGAGCTTAACAAATCCAGGTATTTTACAAAGTGCCTACAGTTACAGGACAGGGATTTGTGTGTGTGTGTTTGCATCATGCAGGCTAGCAAACTCTGTGTGGGAGTAACTGTTATTCAGTAGTAGTAGTAGTTTAGATGTGTTTGTAATTTTAATAACGTCACACCAGTTGGAGAGAAGGAAACCCATCTGACTGGAGCCCGGTCATAATGACTACTACAACGTGTGAGTTAGTGCAGCGAGAGCAAAGTAGAGGACACGTGTCTCAGGTTAGACTTCTTTTCATTGCAGACATTTTGACTCATTGCAGGAAAAGCAGCAGATGCAACTAATAACATATAACGATGTCTCAGTTAGCCATTCCAGGAAACAAGCACGCACCATAACAGGTACCAGGTATACTCAGGTTTAACCTGTGTGCTCATCATATGAAGAGTTGTGGCACCAAATGAAATGGATTTTGTCGTCTACAGCTCTGAGGAGATCTCTAAAGTCTGAGGAGAAACTATGCTATTTGTTGCATTATGGGAAATGTAGGATTCAATGATTTTGGTGCTTGGGTCTGTCAGAATATCTCAACCTCCGCTGCTTCTGCCCTGATAGAAAACCTGTGAGGCTGAAAAACAGATTAAAGTAATTGAACGAATTGTAAAATCAACAGAAAATGCAGCTCTGTTTACTTTAAGGATTTATCTGGAAGCAAAACAAGTTTTTATCAATATTCGATCTAATTGTCTATATCTAGGCTTGGTGTCCTCTTTCTCTCTCTCTCTCACACACACACATACAGATGCGAGCACACCAGTTGGTTATCCAGGTCATGTGTTAGCCGGGGTCAGTTCTAATTGGGTCTCTGGCTCGTTTGGATTGGTGGGATCTGGCCCAATCAGCATGCAAAGCTCCCATGTGTCTTAATGTGATTAATTACCTGCGCTCTCTTCAGTGCTAACGAGCTTAATCAACTCCTCGTGAAGGAGTTTTCCATTAACTTGCTGGGCCAAAGGTGGTGCTAAATTGACTCCCTCATCTACCCCCCTCCTCCCTTCATGGTCTTACTGGGCTTGCTGTTTCTGACAAGTTTCCCTGTGTAAGTGTTTTAATAGGTTTCTATTCTTACCTCTCTCTTCTGCTCTTCCCCATTACTTACAACTGTTTCACGTCTGTTACTTACCAGTTGCTCAGCGAACTTGATTTTGTCGGCTGTTCTCCGTCTTCATCTCTGCCACTCTGTGTTAGAACAAGGCTTTGGGCTTGACTGACATGATGTGAGTGCTGCCGGAGCGTCAGATGTAACAGTGGGAGATTGAATCAGACAATTAATTGTATCTTCCTCGTGGTGCACACAGTGGCGATAGCGGCGGAGTAGTAGAGAAAGCTTGAGGCAAATACTAGTTTCTTGTGCTTTCAGAGGAGTCTTTATGTGTGTGTGTGTGCGTGGGTTTGCTTGGCATTGCATGCCTGTGGGTGTATGTGTGTGTGTGTGTTGAGAGTGAATGTGTTTGTTAGACAAAGAGATTAATTTGTTCTGATTAGACATTCAATTGGTGATTACGTTTCAGTAGTGGTGCAGAATTGAAGACATGATGGCGTCTTTTAGAGAAGATAATAGAAACTCTCTGGTGTTTTAATGGATTGTAACCTAATGCCGACTAGTTAATGGACTAATGGATCAAAAGAAAACTAATGTGTCAATTTTGATAATTAATCATTTGTCATTTTTTAAGCAAAAAAGCCCAGACTTCTCTGGTTCCAGCTTCTCTGGTTCCAGCTTGCTTTTCTATGACAGTAAATTTTATATTTTTGGGGGTTTGGACTGTTGATCAGACAAAACGGGACATTTGAAGATATCACGTTGGGCTGTGGGAAATTGTGATTTTGTGCCATTTTTCACTATATTCTGACATTTCATTGAACAAATGATTCATTGAGAAAATGATCTACAGATGAACTAACATTGAGCATGGTCCTAGCTCTATATGCATGCATGGTTAATGAAAATGATCTGTAGTTAATGCTGTAAGATACCGAAAATCTTAAATATTTCACATTAATCATCATAATAAGTCATTAAATGTTTTTGGTTGTTGGATGGTTTTGTGTGCTCCTGTTAGTGTGGCAGAAATCCTACCAGAGCTGTTTGTCATGTGACCTTTTTCAATTGTATTCAGTTGCATTAAACAAAGTACAGCTAGGGATGGGTATCATTTTTATCGCTTCTTTATAGATATTCTTATTGGTTCTTTTTCATTCTTTTTTTATATATTATTTAAAAAAAAATAATTCGGAACAGGATTTGAATTTATTTATATTTTAAATATAACTAAATGTTTCTAGAGCAGCAACAGTAATGTTTACAACGGCAAAGTCACTATATAAACTCATTAATATCTCACTGGAAACAAATCTAAAATCTCAATGAAATAAATCATATTGCTGACGTCACAATACTGAGGGAAGTTTAGAAAGAATGAAGAATACAGACATCAGTCAGTATCAGTTCATCCTGTCCTCTGTCCTCCCTCTGCTAATGTGAATTAGGGATGGGCGGATCAATATTGTGGTATCGATACTCAGAACCTACTCATTTGGTATTGATTACTTAAAAGCAAATATCAATAATAAAATTATATAAATACTTATGTGGGTGGCTGCGTCACTTCCAATCGTTTTTCTTTGTATAATGTTTGTGCCAAAACAGCTGTGACGTATTTAGCTGGCCCACGTCACCTGACTGTGGAAACCATGTGACGTCAGAACCTACAGTCGCACACTTCCACATCAACCATGTGAGAGAAAGGTCCCTTCTGTGTGGAGGTTGCATGTTCTCCCCTTGTTAGCGTGGGTTTTCTCCGGGTTCTCAGGTTTCCTCCCACAGTTCAAAGACATGCAGGTTAGTTGTTGACTCTAAATTGGCCGTAGGTGTGAATGTGAACATGAATGGTTGTCTGTCTCTATGTGTCAGCCCTGTGATAGTCTGGATAGTCTGGATGGATGGATGGATATAACGAGGTACAAGAAATGTTAAAAAGTACCAATAAAAGAACCGATAATGTTGTAGCTTATAAATTCTCCGGTCTCTAATAATTTAGCACCGGTGCCCGTTTAATACAGAGTTTTGGTACCCATCCAGGAGCCCCTTTCCTTGCTCCAGCATGCCTCCTGCAGGCATATTTGCACTTCATAATGGGCAGTAAATTAATGGAAGTATTGAACGCAATAATTTAATAATTGGCTTTTTAAGTGACAATTTGAAGTTTGAAGTCATAACATAAAACATTCAAATCGAGTGAAACACAAGGGACTTTTATTCCCTGAGTGACGACTGAATGCAGCCGCCTCCTCCGAGTCTGTCAGCAGTGGGCTAACACTGCTCGCTCAGCCAAGTATAAGCCATGTGGCACTCTGCCTTGTTCATTTCCTCAGCCAGTGATTGAGCCTTATTTCTCCCCACTTGGTATGAGATTTGCAGATGATGTCATTGTTACTAAGTGTCATATCAACTTGATGAATCAGGATAAAGTTGACTCATCTAGACAGCATGTGAACATGCGGCTTAGCTGCTAGCTGTCAGATAGGTTGTGGGTAATAGATACTGTTACTAGTTTGCTGCTAAATGTTGTCAAAAAGTGTTAAATTACTTTTAAACAAGACAAGACCTGCTAGAGGTTGCAATATTTACTGCAGTACATCACGGAGTATAAGAAAGTGTGTTGAACAACATATTGAACATATTGAAGTCTTGTTCATCCTCCCATTAGTGATAGAGGAGATTAAAATCAAACTGGTTTATCTACGCTCTGCAATTTTCATACTATCTACCTATTAGACCTAGACATTGACATGTTGTGCTGAGTGGACCTATAGGAAAGAATTAAAAATGGAAAGCGTTCATCTGCTAGGAAGCAGGAATATTCTCAATAAATTTAATTTCAGTTTTCCCATTAGATCTTAATATTTTTCCGGGAGTAAACTTTGACCTGATGGTGGTTCGAAGGGAAAGACCAGAGGGTCACTACAACTCTTAAGCCCCGGACACACCAACCCGACATCAGAGACCTAGCGGCGATGAAGGGCTTGTTTTGGCTGAAAAGTTGCACTCGAACACACCGCAAAGACTACAGCCCATGGCCAGTTAGCACGTACGTTCTGCGCCTGCGTGAGAGGAAATGACTCTTCGAATCAGTAGGTGGCGGTAGACTGTATTCGACATTCAGAAAGGGAAACCGGAAGACAGAGGATGCTGGATATACAAGCCGTTGTTATGATACGTACATGAAACAAAGCGACGTAGCTGACCATTTTAACACTACTCTCACTCACCACTTAGCTTCATTCCAGATGAACGTATCGTTGTGAAAATATACGTGTGTTGGAGTGATCAAGTGAGATGAAGATGAAAAATGAGAACTGAGCCTTCTGTGTTTTTCCTCTTGACTTTTCTCGTTGGCTTGCTTTACTCACTTCCGTTTCTCTTCTTGTGCACTTATTCGTTTAAGCTGAACTGCCAATCAGAGTGATTTCTATCAACGATGGGCGGTGCCGCCAATTCAACATGCTGATTTGGCCGAAAAAACAAGGACAGACTAGAGCCGACAGTGCGGGAAACACCGAAAAAACTCGGCCGACGGACGCTCACCGACGGCCACAAACTGTCCGACGGCCGACCGTCGGCTTGGTGTGTCAGGGCCTTTAGAATTCAAGCTCTGGGATGATAATGAACATCCCCCTCCCCCAAAAAACAAAAACAAAACATGTCTTATCTCCCACTTTGATTAGACATCTTCCAGTAGGCAGTCATATAACCAAATATGCAAATACATTGATGGCAGTCAGCAGCATAGGCAGAAATCTGCTGCTTTTAAACTAATAACAGCTTTCTGCAGGGGACTGATGTAGTGAGCCTACTATAAGTAGCTAGGACATAATTTGCATGATTTGATTTGTGAGCTTTACTCACCAGGTGGGAAGGAAACGAGAAAAAACTGCCTTCCAGTAACTACAGAGAGAATCAACGTATAATTATATGTATAGGTCTTGATACACTTTCCGGGACATTATTGTAAATAAAGGTTTAAATAAAAAATGTAATTTCATGCACTTGAGATTTAACCGTAATAATCTGCTTCCATTAAAACGTTTTAAATTTTTTTTGGCCTACATATTTTGTTGAGCCTAGAGTACTGAAATGTCAAAGTGGAAAAGGCAGGGCAATAAAAATAGTGTAAGAAATATTTAGAATTTTTCAATAATAATTTGGGTCAGAATCAGACCCCGACAGTGAAAACTCTGCTGGAGCTGAAGAGCGTTGTTTTTATTGTGTAAACTGGTAGAGGCCTGTTTCAGTTTTTCCCCTCCCCCCTTAGCAGTATTTGTGTGTGTTTGTGTATGAATGAATGTGTTTGCCAGTTATGACTGTGTTACATTATATTTGTGAATTTACAAATTAAAATCTGTATGAATATAATTCTATATAGATATTTTTAGGACTGGTAATGGGTTTGCTTCCTTTAATCTCTGTACTGTGTTGCCTCTGTTCCTACAATCCTACAGAGAGGTGCAGGTTGTGTCCTGGGGATTTGGGTTTGGCTGGACTATTGTCTTGTTTTCTCACATGGGGTTGCTACACAAACAGGAGGTAAAAGCACACTATTAAATGCAACAAAGACATTTCCGCTTCACAACATTGCTTGTTTGATTGTTAAAGGTCATCTCCACTGGCAAAGTTGATTTATCGCCGAAACAAAATAGAAATTTTGATGAAATTAGCAACTGAATTACTGAAACAAACACAATTATTTACAGATTTTCCTTTTTCTCTCACATCTAAATGCTACTTCTGTATCTTGATCCTAATATATCAACATTATTCAAGCTGTACTCATGAATGAACATCAACTACAATTATGTTACAAGAGGCAAACCACTGACTGAATGTGTTTATTGCTGGGTTAAATTATGTTTACACACTCATCTCAAAATTAGCAAATTACAGCCTATCATTCCGGCCTGTATTGCCCACAACACGACAATTTTAGACACCAGCAGCACTTAATCAGTAGATTCAGACTTTTATCATAAATGATACTACAGTGGAAACAGCTTATAGTGATCACATCTGTCCGGTTCAAATTGATCACCATAGGCGGATGATTATTATAAGCAAATTTCTGTTGTTGTGCATCATTGCTCATGCAGATTACCATCTAATTGACATTTTTATATTTATTACATGAATACAAAGTGATGAAACAGACCATTTTGCTTTTTACTTGCTCGCTGCCAATTCTTCTGCCTTTTCCCTCACCAAGGGTGAGACATTTGCCTGGTCTGCATGTGTGACGCAGAGCCGGGTGAGGATCGTAAAAAGTTTCACTTTGGGGGTATTACGTGACGAAGCATTATCAATCCTCTTGACGTGGGTGCTTTCCCAGTGCACATTCATATTTCATTCAGAGATGATTTTCCTTTCCCCGTTATGATATCAATGTGCACGCAGCATCAGCCTCAGGCATCCAGCCGGAAAGCAGACGGACCGTCTGCGAGGCAAAGTATCAAGGTATTAAAGTAAAGAACTAAACTAAAATTAAATTAGCGTTAGTCTAAAGTAGTTTTAAAATGTTTTCCATATGTTGTCATGTATGAAAAGATCCCAAATAAACACTGTAAGCGGACTACATGATTACTAAAAGCAAATTATTTAAACAGCATCTGTATAGAAATGATTCTGTCCCAAGCTTTTTGATCCATATAAGCGGTTGATCACTGTAACCGTGATCACTATAAGCAGCTTCCACTGTATTTAAAAACAATCGTCAATGATGTGATTTAATATCTTCAATATTAATAATCTTTCTATTCTCTTTTTGCTGTTGCTCACCATATTTTATGTTCTCAAAAGCAGCTTTGTTTCCATGAGATCGGCCTGTATAGAGAGCGCTGCGGCCATCATTGTCGCTCCACTGGCTGCTGTGGGAGTGAATCATATTTCAGCGCTTCTGAAATCATTTCCTCGACAAAAATAGCAAGAGTAATTCAATCAGAACATTATGGGATGTTTAAAATGAAGTGTACTGAATGAAGCCGGGAGAAAGACGTCGAAACAGGGTCATTGATAATTAAACAGCCGAATATGAGATTAATTAACACACACTGTGTGTGTTTGATTAGAAATATGATGATGAAGCACGTTGGGCTCAAACTGGGGACGATTGACAGCAGCAGTGGCGGCGCTCAGACTGCGAGCAGGAGAGATAGACGGAGGGAGGAAGATGAAAGGTGGAGAAAGACGAGTGTGATGAAGTGGAAAAAGCGGAGTGTTAGAGGGAACGATGTGTACACTGCCACTTTTGTGTGTGTTTTTATGCGTGTGTGTTTGTGAGCCCCTGTCTCTGTGAGTTCTGAGGGTTCGCCTGTTTTCTCAAGCGAGACTCCTAGCTATCTCTCTCAGCCTTAACAGCCAACCCCCCCTACTCTCTCTTTCTTCTTTGTCTGCCTCTCTCTCACTCTGTCTCTCTATCCTCCAATCCTCTCCCACCAGGGCTTGTTGAGCAGTGGGCCGATATGTCGCTCTTCCTCTGCAAATCTAATTGGAGACAGGCTTTCATTGGCATGACATGGAGATGAGTTTCCAAATCCTTTCAGTCTTCCTGCTTGAGGCTCGCTCCCCTCAGCTCTCGTACGGTACTGCGCACTGACGCAGCAGCTGCAGCCGCAGCCGCAGAGGCAGTGCTCAGCACCGGCTACGGATCCAGGGAAGTGTCCGTGACAATCTGAGCAAAATCAAACGCACCCATTACTTATTGTCATAATGGGTTTAAATCACGGAGCAGCCCCTGGCCCTTCACTGGCAGACATGTTTCATTTAAATATGACACTGAGAGGGAGAGACGTCAGCACTGTGGGAATCAATCTGTGGAAAAAAATAGAAAACTTTGTGGTGTTATTTAGATGAGCGTCTGCATTAACATACTGCGTGTTTCCATCATCCGCTGGGTCTCCGGTGAGTTCACCGAGAGTGTGGAGTCACCGCCTTCACTGGAGGTTGTACTCACATGTTATTCAGCACTATAGTACCTCAGGGAGCGGGAATGAGACACAGAGGTTTGTGTTACTAAGCTAGCTCTCTGGTGCCATATCTGCACAAAGGTTGAATAAAGCCTCCCAAGTGATTCATTCCTCTACCAGACTTTTTTTGGGGGGGCTAATTCACACAACTAACTGTTGCAGATTCAGTGCCACTACACCTAGACTATTTTGAGATTCCTGTGCTGAGGCTGAAACACCACAGTGGTGTTTGATGTGACTCAGGGTGAGAAAGAGACAGTGGGAAGATACGAGAGGGGAGGTGCGATTAGTGATATAAAGAAACAGAGACTATAATACATTAATTGGTCGTGACCTGCCAGTGAAAAAAAGGAGATTTGAAAGTGCAGCAGTGGAAGATGAGACTCTCTTTTCAACATTTGTCATGAATTTACATGATTTCTTATATTAAAATGCTCACGATACAAGTCTTTGTAGAATTTACCTGCACCCTGTCGTCTTAGCATAATAAACACAACAAAGCAAAAAGCAGAAAAGGGGAAAAAAGCAATCTACCCAACCAATTCTGTAGGACGTCTACATGCTTTGTTGATGGAATTAAAAATTACCAGATAGCAAACATAACCACATCTTTAACAGAAGGTCAAAAAAGTCCCATCAAACATTTACTCCAGACTGCTAATGCTCTCTTGGAAAAACAACTGTTTTTCTTGTTTCTGGTCACTTTTTATATTTAGTAGGCTTTTTATTGGATTTGGGGAAGTTCACACTCCAGCAACTCCGGAAAACGTTATTTCTGAAAGTGTTACTGTAAAGGCTCAGTAAACAACAGGTTTGAACCTGAAAGCAGGACTCTGAGACCAGGTCGGTAAAATACAAAGTTAAAGTTTACTCCAGGTCGAAAACGTCAAGAGGCAGAGAAAATGGCAGAAGGCAGAACCGCAGTACATAATCGGGCGGGGAGTGAATGGAAGTGGGCCGGTATGTATACTACTGGGCTGATGGCACAGGTGGGCGGGAGAGGTCAGGTGATGGAGAACACAGAGGTTACTGAAGGGCAGGTGGGAGTATCAGGATCTGAAACGACAGTGGACTTAGTACTTGGCAGGGAAAAAACACAAGGAGAACATAAGACTAGGAATTGACTGACGTTGTGACAGTTACGTTTGCCAAACTCAGCGTTAGTCCTCATCTTAAAGTCTTTCTCTTGTAAAACTGAAAACATACTATTAGAAAATACGTATGTAAGCTAAGCAACAAAACAGTGTTACGAACAAAATAACAATGTGTTCTCTTACATTATAACTTATACTTCTTCGAGGACTAACTAGTTGTACCGTGCAATACAAGAACAATGCTTCTTTTTTTCCATGTCTTCCATATGGATCGCTAACCAGTTTATGTTTTTATGATCCTTACACTTAACCTTTTTTTTTTTTGGCATTATGTATATTTTGGATTTGCACTTTATTTATATTTACGAGCCGCAACAGCCATTGGCCACCGCACTTTACGGCCCTGGCCTGATTTGGCATTCCGAAATTGTACAGGTGTGTAGTTGAGATCAAAATGAAGGCCGAGTTTGAAGATGGGTGTGGTCCAAGCAAGGGCGCTGGAAATAGGGGGATAGGAAGTGTAGTAGGAACTCTAGTTATATTGACATTTTGTATTTTCACTCTTTATAAAGTATTTGCACTCTTTCCTATTTTGTACTGCAACTGCTGCAAAATAATTCCCTTCAGAGTAAATAAAGTTGTATCTTATGTTATCTTATCAACTGGTGAGGTTGCCTAGAACATGCAGCTTTACCCTCTTTACACCAGCTTTTAGCATAATATTATATATATTTATAACACGGCTGTGTTATATTCTGATTGGTCAATCACGATGTTCGTGGTCTGTAATTTCTGTATAACAGACCGTTGCTATGGGCGCAATTCAGATGTCGGACTCTGGCGGTCCGTTTTTGTGTCAAAATATTGATTTCTTCAGTAAGTAGCCGTGTAATAAGCGGGATAATGTAAAGCCAGCGGGTCATTGTTGTGACAGAAAACAATGACCTGTCAGGGATTCTTTCACAACAATGACCCGCTAGCTGTACATTATCCCTTACATATATTATAGAGTACGGTCGCGACCTGCTCTATATGAAAAGCGTCTCAAGATAACTTCTGTTATGATTTGACGCTATATAAAAGTAAAATAAATTGAATTGAATTGATTATCTTTTAAAAGATTCTTGTCTTAAAACGACTCAGATTCAAACATTAAAAAGTCAGCTGGAGATGACATTTGCACATGAGAGAAGTTAACCTTCAGGGCTTTTTGCCAGAAAGGGTGTCTTTTAACCCAAACCATGATCTTTTCCTAAACCTAACCAATTAGTGTTGTTGCCTAAATCTAAGGAGATTTCTGGCAGAAAGCCCGGAAGACTAACTTCTCTCATGTGCATGCCCTTTTCAGTCTTGTTATGGAGCTAATGTTAGCTTAATTAGCTAGTTGGTTAGAGCTGATAAAATCTGTCATCTATAGTTGGTCGCAGACTATATTAAATACAGACAGACAGACATAAAAACACCTGGCAAAGTACTCAAAACCTCTTCTGTGTTAGTTCCCGCTACAGTAGGTGTCTCCAGGACCACATTTTACCATGATGACACACACAGACTCACAAGGTGCAAACAATACCAGCGTCGCTGTCACGGCTGGTAATGAAAAGCTGCTTTTGTCTACCGCTGTTTGAAATCAATGACTCATTGTTAAAAAAAATTACTAAGCATTGCAAATGTGAAATCTGCATCCATTATTGCAAACTACATACTTGCTAGAATGTAAAGTTTGACAGCAACAGTAACAACGGAGGGCGGGGCTTAGCGAACACTCAGTTAACAAAGATAGATAGAAGAAGTCTCAGACATAACCTTAAATTTCTTTACACCAAAACATTTTGAGTTGTAAAATGCGTCTTCAACATTTAAACTAGCTTTTGTCATAAGTTATTTTTTAAAACTCCTGTATATTACAACTAGAGAGGCCCGTTCATACCCGCCCATCCTGCAGCCCCTCTTTAACCACAGCTGACAGCACACATTACAAAATGCAACCGACCTCACAGACAGCAACTTGCAACTTTGAGAGAGGAGACACAAAAACAGAGCTTGAAAATTAGGTGACAAACCTCTTTCTTGGGCTCGTGGTTGAGTAGAAGTATGATGTGAAACGACAGGCAGGAAAGCAAGCAGGCAGGGATACGGGTGGCTCTGGTAATGACACACACACAGACTTCGCCCTGCAGGACACTTCACACCTCTATGATATGAACTAATGGAGCTGCAGGACATTATGTAGAAAACAGAGGACAAAGAGGAAAAGGATAAGGTGGGGGTCAAGAGAAAGACAGACGGAGAGAAGAACTGACACTAATGCCATGTGAATAAAGGACAGAAATTAAATAGGGGTGATTAGGAAAGAGAAAGTAGAATGAGGTGATGATTAGCTGTAATCTAAGAAGGAGAGAATGATGTAAGTAGTGCCCTCACCATCCCTCTGAATGGCAGGTTTGGTCTCACAAGTGATTACACCTCTCTGAGCCCCCTTTTAGAAAGAAAGAATCAGGAGAGAGCGATAACAAGACAAAGAGGGAGTTTAGGAGGTTGAAGGAGAAATGGATGCTGTGTGAGTAAGTAAGTGGGAGGAAATGAAAAAAAGCAAGATCCAAAACAGCAGAGTAACTCAATGATGGAAGAGAGAGTTGAAGCCGAGCTGAGGAATTTCGGTTCACCCATATAAGAAATAAAAATCGCCCAGTTGCCTCTAGTGGTATCTGGCCATGCAGATTGTTCTGGTTTGATTTGTCTCTGAGATTTCTGCTGCCACCCAAATACAAGGGAGGTTGAAAGCTTTGGAAAATTACATTTAAATTATTCATCATTAACGTGTCTTTCCAAAAAACAGTGTCCTGGTTACCCTGGATAATCCACAGAACAAAGCGGTTTTCATTCAAACAACTTACTACAGTAGCAGATAGCATTTTAGAAATACTCACGAGTCGCCCCAACACGCACCAAACCTCCCTCAGACAATAATGATCAGAAACTAAAAACAAGGTCTCAACTTTTATTGAAATTATTTATTTATTTATTTATTTGACAGGGACCATACATGTAGGCATTGTTACACTTAATTAAAGTGCAACTGATGCAGTGTATATAGGACTTCTAGCCGTAGCTAATTTACAGGCCTTGTCCCTGGTTAGGCTTTTAGGAAAAAATAAATAAACATAATACAACATCATACATAAAATCACATATTACAACATTGTACATTACAATCAGTAATCAGTGATCACAGGTTTGGTTTAGTTTCAGCCAGTGTTTCACCTTTTCATTGAAGGTTTTCAGGTCAGGTTGTAGTTTTATTTCCGTTGGTAGGGCATTCCCAAAATGTACTCCTTTTTAGTGAAAAAGATGACTGACTCTGCAGTTACCATTTGTTCCCCTTGTGGCTTTTCTATTGGTATTTATTTTTGTGACATATGTACAAAGTACAGCTGGGGCGAGACACATTTAAAAATAAATTTGATAAAAGAAAACTTGATAAAACTATCAAAACTGAGCAATGTGTACTTTTTCAGAATTATACAGTGGTGCCATTTCATTTGTTTTTTTGTACACTTGGATTGTTCATATTTTATACATTCAATTAGCTGTTCAATTATACATAAAAGTCTAAATGTTGTATTAAAGTCTGTCATCCTCACTGCCAGGAATACAATACTGGCGGAGAAATGCATAAATAAATGTATAAAGTAGTCAAATTTAAACATATTCAATCTAAGAATACTGGAAACAGCTTATAAAATAACCACCATGTGTTAGTTTTTAATTATGTGTTAGTGTCCTCAATTGTGGCTTTTGCCTTCTGCAGAAGAAATAGTCCTTATGTTAACTGTTACAGCTAACAGTATGGTCTATTTATTATCCAGAATAACCTTCTGGTTAGAGATGTTGCTGCTGAACTGTTTAATATAACGTTTTACTGCTGAGAGCGTGACAAACCAAAGTCCATTCACCTCCACTGTACAGAAGAGTGGAGGCAGAAATATCTCGAAATTGTGGCAAATAAAACCCAAACTACAATAAATGAGACAATATGTTTTCTACTTTATGTGAACCGACCCTCTAAAGGATGAGGCTGGTGTTATTTGATATTTTTCATACTTTTAAAAAATCCTATGAAAAGACCGAAACCACCTAGTCCACCAGTCCACTCTTTTCAACTTACATACCTACCTACCTGTCTGTGACACCCATCCCAAAGCTAATCTGTTCCTACTGAAGACGCAAATCTTTAAAAACGGGTCATAAATATCTAATTTAGTTTTTTAAAAAGGCTCAGTTACTCCCTAAAACAGCAGGGCACTGTAGTTTTTAGCAAATGTTACAAACAGGAGTAAATAGCACATTTGCTTGGGACTATTTTCAGTCGCGGATTAATACACATAGTGCTCCACTACTACAGTGCTCACAGCAACAGGATGGTGTATGTGGGACTCAAACTAAGCTACAGTGGCCATCATAATGAAGGAGTCACCCAGTTCAACAGTGTGGCTCATTGATGTATTTTAAATAGTCATTGGAGGTCTGTGGCACAGAGGAATAAGGTATATCAGGCTTTGACTTCACAATACATGTTAGAAGGATCAACTCATTGTTGGTTTTGGTCTTTTCAAGGGATTTGTTGACAATAAGAAAAATAAAGAATACCACCACCTGCTTCATCCTTTAAAGACAGGAAGAGGTGTCTGTGTGGTGAACAGACAGATGGTGAACATGGTTACAGAAAATGACTGGATCCACAGATGGAATAACAATGTCAAGGAAAATTACATGTAGCGTTCATCTTGACAATTCATTTAAATGCATGTTGAAGCTGAAAACCTCAAACAATGATGGAAGTGTGAGGTTAGAGGCGAATGGTGCATTAGCTGTCGTTCATGCGTGATAATACCTTCATTACCTTCCTGAACAGCGGAGTGTATTTACTGTCAGCGTAGGGAAAATGTCAGATTTCAGCCTGCACACACACACGCACACGCACACGCACACGCACACACTCACTCTCCTTCCCCCCGCGTTTCCACCACTGACATCCCTCTACCATCACTTGACACTGCAATGTTATTACCTCATTACAGTGAAAAGTAGGTAACAGATCACTTCTGTCCCTGTGGGTAAAAAATGTGGAGGAAGGGGGAGATGGGCTTTGATGTGGAGTGGAGTTAGCGCACGTAACTCGATGACTGATCGCCTCCTGTATGACTAACATGTATGACCGATTGCACACGTGGATGGATACACGTAGTTCACACATGTGTATAAATGCACACGAACGTGAACATGAGTGTAGCGGTGCATGAAAGTGTAAGCTGCTCTGGGGGGTATATGTAAACAACCACTGAGGAGTGAATATTTGAACTTTAGCTTTTCATTTTAAATTGAAGTTCAAGACAAGTGAAGTGAGATAATTGATTAGAAAGCATTTACTGTGTAGTCCTCACTAATCAGGCTGTGATGTGTGGAAGGTCCTTGATTTCACCTAGATTTTGATCACATTCTGTATCAAAACAGCAGATTAAGTAAACAGCAAAGATGATGGACTTAATGGCGAGTTAAGCTGGGCATGCACTGTACGATTTTAGCCTGTTTCTGGCCCGAACTTTGAGCCACATGACTCATTTTAGAGTCGGACCGAATTTCAGCTTCGTCGGGCGTCGTTTGGCGTGCAGTGTACGGGGGGGACCAAGGACCGATTAACTCCTCCCGACTGGCCATCGGATAGTCGGATGAATTTTTGACATGTCCGAAATTTAGGTCGGCCGTCCACAGGTTCTCGCACAGTTGAAACAGAGCCACGAGTCGAATGTCAGTGCCTGTTTTCTTTTTTCCAACGGGCCGTGTTTTTGTTTTTCTAATTTACACGTACAGTGTGAGCACTCAGGTTGTGGCTGACGATCGGACCGTACAGTGTGAGCACATAAATCGTGAGATTTGGTTTTACATCGCAAA
Organism: Sebastes umbrosus; assembly: GCF_015220745.1. Classification (NCBI taxonomy): domain Eukaryota; kingdom Metazoa; phylum Chordata; class Actinopteri; order Perciformes; family Sebastidae; genus Sebastes; species Sebastes umbrosus. The sequence goes on from NC_051271.1 coordinate 10,259,236, forward strand.
CGTTCTACTCGCACAGTAGAAGTAGGAATTACACAACAACATTTCTAAAATCGTACAGTGTTGGCCCAGCTTTAAAATATAATATTGATACCACTGTCTGTGCATTAAATAATAAACTGATAGCTTAGTTTAACATTAAGACTGAAGGCAGGAGGAAACAGCTACCCCTGCTCTCTCCAAGGTTAAAAAATGACACACACAAGCACCTCTAATCTCACTAATCAACATGTTGTATGCTTGTTTGACCCGTACATAAACAGAAATCCAACCATGACAATTTGTGATTTCACAACCTCACACCAAAATCTGTGCCTGCTTACCGATCGTATCTGGCAACCAGAGTTATAGTCTGAGATGTTGCACAGAAGTGATGGGCAGACGTATTTACACATTATACATTGTTTAAATAGGTAAGCTTTGGAGGTGTTACCTTGGTCTTTACAGGATCAAGAGATCACACGTAAATCTATCTTGTCAGGCTTCAAGTAATGCGTTTGTGTCCGGACCACCAGTGTCTGGACCAATCGGTGTCCTGTGACGAGCTACTGCAGCTACAGGCGTGGTTTAGGTGTGTGTGACGCGACACAGGGAGGCGACTGTTCTTTCAAAACAACAATGGTGGCTCCTAAAGAGGTTAATGTAAATGCTGCAATAGCATCAGTTATATCGGAACTGGAGAGTATTTCTTCATTCATTGAAAGAAGAGCAAAGAACGGCACTGAAAGCTTTTCTCAAAGTAAAATATGCTCTTTTCCTGACTGGCTTCAGCAAGAGTTTGATTGACAGATGGTTCATCCAATCACCTGCCAAGTATTTTTTTTAAAGTGCCTGCCCTTTTCTAAACTCTTTCCAATGACTGTCTGCTTCTCAGATGGTTCTGTGTAACAAGTCATCTGGCGCGTCAGGTTAGGTATTTCTAGCCAGGCTAGTGGCGTTTCTCTAGGGATGGCAATGTTAGTCAGGCTGTCCACCACTACTTTGGTCCAGAGTGAAATATCTCAACGTCTTGTACAGACATTCCTGTTCCCCAGAGGATGAATCCTCATAACTTTGATGTTCCCCTGACTTTCCCCTCGCGTCACCATGAGGTTAACAATTGTGGTTTGAGTGAAATGTCTCAGCAACTTTTTGGATAGATTGCTATTAGATTGGGTACAGACTTCTCCAGAGGATGAATTGTAATGACTTTGGTGATACCTTAACTTTTTATTAACGTCATCAGGTAAAAGTGTATCGTATACTTTAGTTTATGACCAAATACTTTGTGTTTAATGCTAATTTCCAAATGTTAGCATGCTAATACAACTAAACTAAGATGGTGAACATGGTTAACTTGTTAAACATCAGCTTGTTAACATTGTCATTGTGAACATGTTAGCATACTGACATTAGCATTTAGCTCAAAGAAGGGCTTTGCCTTTTTACAGCCTCACAGAGCTGCTAGCATGGCTGTAGATGCCTCACTTTGGACAGAACTAGGGCAGCTGCTTCTTTATGCTAAGCTAGGCTAACCACATCCTGCAGCTCTGTATTTAACACACAAACATGAGAGTGGTGTCAATCTCATCATTTGACTCTTCGTATTTCCCAAAATGTCGAACTATTCCTTTAATATAAACATTTACTTGACCTCTGGAGCAATGTGGACTATGAAACAGTGAAGCAGCGACCATGTTGAAGCATGACCCAACACCTTCAGTCATCTCAGTCACCTTCCAACAGTATATTTCACTCTGGACCCAGACATGTTGCTGTTCTCATTACACCCCCTCTGTGATGTCGCCTCCAGTCACTAACACTTGTGAATAATCCATCTTGACTTCTGTGTCCTGACGAGTTGCTTGGCAGTTTTTACATGGGTGACCGACCCGCCCTTGACCAATCCATGGCACCAGACATCAGGCTCCTGGAGCGCCAAGAGCTCTTCTTATTTTGTCCCTTCTTCCTCTGTCCTTGGAGAAAAATGTTTTGACAGAGATGTCTGACCACACGTTTGATACCGTACATTAATATCATCGAACCAGGTGGCCATCCTACCTGTCGTGCTCTCTGCAGCATACTAAATCATAGCTTTGTTGGTAATGAATGACTCACCTTGTCCGTTTTGAATATTCATATCAAGTGGAAAAACCTTGTTTGACATTGCAAAGAAGTAAACGCCTCTGATTAAAACATCATAAATACAATAGATAAATTAAAAAATATGTCATATTGTTGCAGTTACAGAGCATACACAGATGAATAAAGTATTACTCTGAGCTATAAACAGAACTATATTTGTTCCTGAGGCTTGCAGTAGCTGGACACGCTCCACAATCATCTGTGCCCTACCTTCCAGTTCTCTCTTATGCTGCATGACTCATGACCTTGTTTGCTGATTGGCTCCTTGTCTCTGGTTTCCAGGACGACCACTCCATGTTTTTCCAGTTTGGTCCGTCCATCGAGCAGCAGGCCTCCGTCATGTTGAACATCATGGAGGAGTATGACTGGTATATCTTCTCCATAGTCACCTCGTACTACCCGGGCTACCAGGACTTTGTCAACAAGGTAAATAAACACTTTACAGACACTTAGATAAAGACATACATGTAAAATACAGTATGCGCTGTATACAGTATACTTATGGGCATATAGCAGTAGTTGTGTATGCACTACCGGCATACATGATATACCACTTGGCAATAAGTTGAGGCCAAAAATTAGGACGAATAATATCTGCTAAATGTATTCCTTTGATAAAAGCTGACTCCAGAAGCAGCAGGATACTTATTATACAGCTAATGGCCGTAAACTTTTCCAACCATGGTTTCAAATGAGAGATTCACTTTCGCTCTGGGTCCCAGGCACATTAGGTATTATTACTTTTGTCTTTTGGGGACCCATTATAAGAGGCCTGACAAATACTGTAGTTCTCATATTGTTTTCTTATCCTTTGATAAGATGTGTCTTCTCTATGTTTTGTTTATTTTGGTATTTATTTAGCTAGGACTATTGATGAAATGATCCTAACAAAAGCAACTACTGGTATTTCTGAGTACATGATTGTCTGGTTTTCAGCCATAATTTCAAGCTTTCAAAAATGATAAGGTTTGGCAGAGTCTGATGTAAGTGGGTAGCGAGTTCCATTTTCTGATTGCTTTAATGGAAAAGGCAGATTGGCCGAGCATGTCTTTTTGAATGCAGCCACTCAGTGAGGCTTCAGCCTCCTTATCTCCAGGGCTTAGAACAGACTCTTTAAAGGGGATGGTATGAGATCCTGAATAACTTTGAACATCAGACACACGTCTGAAAAGAATAAAAAGTTATTGAAAGTCAGCTAATCATATTTCTTAATAATATTCCAACAGTGGCAGGGTCTTTCCTTTGAACAAAGTTAGAGTAACAATCTGGTTTAAAAGGAAAAAAATCACATTTTAATCATCTAAATGGAGGTTATGAATTAGGACATTTAGTGCCCATAGTCCATTAGCTTTATGTTGAATGTATAGAGTCTCATTCACATGGTATAGTTTATTGTCTCTACTGTATATCTGCAAAAATATTAAAAATATTTTGAAAACAATCAACTCAAAGCCCCAATTGATTAAGCATCTAGAAAAACTTAAACCAGTTATTACCAGGCGCATAAATCTCATTCTGTCCTACTGTCCTCTCTCAAGCAAATATCAAGCACACATATAGCACACTGTCGTCGTTGTTTGCATTGTTAGCACTGTTAGCACATTTAGCTGTAAGCCGCCGGCTCAGCTGTCGCCATGTTGCAATAGAAATGCTCCCAATCTCGCATTTAGTGAACATAAACATACCATAATGAACGTAAACAACCAACATGGCTATTGTTAGTACTCACAGCTGTCAAGGTAGCAGCTTGTGGAAAACTCCCGTAACGCACAGTGAGTGCACGGGCAGAGTGCGCGCAGGCAGGCAGGCAGACATCCAATCATTTCATTAGGCACAAATGAAATGATTGGATGGGCTTATTTCAGTCCTGCGACAGCCACAGATACCTGATTTTTTTTCAGTTTTTTTCAGAGAATTTCAACAAAAAATGTTTTTGGAGAAAATTACCAACCCTACCTACAGTATATCCACAAACACTTCTTGCTACACCTAATCTATTAACCCCATGGTGTTGTGCTCTGGGACACTATCTCCATGAGAGTTTCCTCTGTGTGTATGAGGATATAGCCTCAAGATTTGGGAAAAGAGATTACCTAATCTCGCTCTTGTTACATTAAAAAATCGACCGCTGCGTCCTACTCCCAAGAGATGTGTAAAGACAGAACAGTTTTGCAATCTGGGAGCTGGAGGAGGAGACATCTCAGTCAGTTTTGTTCCAGTATCTCTTCTCAACAACTCGACTGTATGTGTGCAGCCTACGCTCTTTTAAATCACATCTCCCTTTCCTATCAAGGTCCGAAGTACCATCGATAACAGCTTCGTGGGCTGGGAGCTAGAAGAAGTCTTCCTACTGGATATGTCAGTGGACGATGGAGACTCCAAGATCCAGAACCAGCTGAAGAAACTGCAGAGTCCTGTTATTTTGCTTTACTGCACAAAGGAGGAGGCTGCCACTATCTTCGAAGTGGCCCACTCTGTGGGCCTCACAGGTTATGGCTTCACCTGGATCGTGCCCTCGTTGGTGACTGGAGATGCAGACCACGTTCCCGATGTCTTCCCTACAGGTACACCCAAACACCATCAGTCTTACCATCCCCCTCACCCCCTGACATGGTAAATAGAAACCTCATACCATTGCTGACATAAAAATTGGAGCTAATTAAGGCAGCATATGAAACTACAAAACCTAATGAATCCATTGGTACCAACTATGTCATGCTGGCTTGTTGCCAAGGAGGCTAAATAACGCTCCAAACTTGCACTAAATTTTGGCGAGGAAAAACTGGCAAATCCATTTTCAAAAGGGGTCCCTTGACCTCTGTCGTCAAGATATGTGAATGAAAATGGGTTCTATGGGTACCCACGAGCCTCTTGTTTACAGACATGCCCACTTTATGATAATCACATGCCGTTTGGGGCAAGTCTTAGTCAAGTCAGCACACTGACACACTGACAGCTGTTGTTGCCTGTTAATTCAGATTCAGATTCAGACAACTTCTTTTATCCCCAAGGGGGCAATTCATTTGTAGCATTCCCAGTCCATATATCCATACACACAACAGACAACTAATAGTTAGTTAAGTTGTGTTGGGCTTGAGTTTACCATGTTATGATTTGAGCATATTTTTTATGCTAAATGCAGTACCTGTGAGGGTTTCTGGACAATATGTTTCATTGTTTTGTGTTGTTGATTAATTTCCGATAATACATCTATACATACATTTGCATAAAGCAAGCATATTTGCCCACCCCCATGTTGATAAGAGTATTAAATACTTGATCTCCCTTCAAGGTACATTTTGAACACATAAAAAAAAGTGTGATTAATTTGCGTTAAATCGCAATTAATCATGGACAATCATACGATTAATCACAATTAAATATTTTAATCGATTGACAGCACTAATTTAAACATATGCTGTAACTTAATTAAAGTATTCCACCTTTGCTGAATGTAATTTACTGACCTCATCTAATCTGTAGACAGGCAATCAGAGGTGCAGAGGTCAGACTTTAAAACCAGAGGGGCCAGGTTCGAAATAATTTAAGCAACTCCTCTCCTTAGTGCTGTAGAGCAAGCCACTAAAATCTGTATTACATTATTATGTGGTATTTTTTCAAAAAGCTTTGTATTGAAATGTGGGCAGAAGTGACAGATGGGCTTGTTTGCATATATGCAAATGTTTCTCCTTGTGTATTTGCTCTACGCTGTGCCAGTCAGTGGTAGGATGCATACTGATTTCTGTTAACCTCAGGTGAGTGAGTTTATATTTATAGTAATGCTGTAGCTCAGAGGTAGAGCGGGTCGCCCACCAATTGGAAAATCGGTTCGACCCCCTCTCTGTCGAAGTGTCCTTGAGCAAGATACCTAACCCAGAATTTCTCCAGAAGGCTGTGCCATCGGTGTGTGAATTAGTATTTCAATTAGATCCTGATGGGCAGGATGCATAGCAGCCTCTCAGACGAGAAAGGCGCTATATAATGGTATATGGGAGTTCATTTGGTCATATCTGTAAATTTTACGACGATTTATTGTGCAATAGCTCACATACATATGAGATTAATGTGAACTGACAAGCTTTACTATTATATTGTGGCCATCAGTTCTAATAATAGTCTGAGCTATGGCCTCACTGGAGTCCATCATTAAGAGAATTTCCAGTGATGTTGTTTTCAGAGTATTCTCTGCAGGAAAAGAGACCCTCTATGTCATCTTGCATCTCCCTTCCCCTCACCAAACATGTTTGAAACAACTTATTTGAAGAATTTACTCCTGTAGTTCCACATCTTAACATGTGTGTGAAACCAGTAACAACACAGAGGCTGCCTGAAAATGCAGGTTTGCCTTTTTCCAATAGATTTACGGTGCAGGTTTCAAATGTGAACACATAATCCCAACCAGCCACGAAAAATGACCCGAAAGCGCCATTGTTTATGGGCGTAAGAAATGAATGCTGACATCTGATAGCCAGCAGTTCCTCATGCTTGGAAAGCCAAGCATAACAAAAATGAGTTGAGGGATGACCGTGGTCTCGACCGACGCTCATATTCAGCTATTATTTCCATGTGATTTCAACCTGTATGAGCATTTGTATTTTTAAAAATAGAAAAAGGAAACAGCTCCACTCTGGCTTGAACCAAATTAAGATGTTGTAGGTATGATTGCACTCTTGATTTGTTCTCAGTGTTTTGCCACTTTTCAGCCTCTTCAAAATGCTTTCATTTTTATATTTCATTCCCCCCTCCGGCTATATTACATTACACTCTGCCTCTGCCTGCCGATTTGTATCCTCCCTCTCTTTCTCACACTTTTCTGTCTCTCTCTCCTTCCTTTTCATCATTCTCTATATTTCTTTCTGCTTTTACTTCCCACTTTCCATACACCCCTTTCTCTCACCTCACTCCATCTCTCTCTCTCTTTCCCAGGGCTTATCTCAGTGTCATATGACGAATGGGACTACAACATCGAGGCCAGGGTACGTGATGCAGTGGCTGTCATTGCCACGGCGACCTCCACCATGATGCTGGACCGGGGGCCACACACCCTGTTGAAGTCGAGCTGCCTCGGGACACCTGACAAAAAGAGCTCCAACACCGGCCACTCCAAGGAAATACTGAAGTGAGTCAATGCTAGTGGGATGGGCGGTCAGCGGAAAGCAGGGCAGAGGGGCTGGGATAGACAAATACAAATATTAGTAATGTAGACTGTAAAATGAGTAAGCAAAATTACACCCCCGAACAGCGTTTGTCCAATCGTAGTTTGCCAACTGTAGTAGGAACCATGGCAGGCTTGTCAAACTTTGGATTTCTCTACCTGTTGAATTGTTGCACTCTAGTTAAAGTGATCCTAAAAACACAAGAGCAAAAGTGCAAGGAATGGATTAAACAGTGTGTTTAACTGCTCTAACGTAAACTGCAATCATTGGCATGCCCGGCTATCTAGCTTACTACCTACAGTAGTAACCTAGCGTTATTTCCACTCGCTTTCCGAAGGCAAGGTGGATGTCATTAGTTTTTCATTCAATCATTCATTCCACGTTTATTTTTATCTCGAGGAATTATTAAAAGCATGCCCTCATTTACAATGACGTCGTGAGTACAATAAAACAGAATAAATACACACAACATAATTAACGAATTACAAGACGCAATCAGCCAGACATTAATAGAACAATGTTAAAAACAATTCAAAGTAATTAAAGTAAACTGACTGTGTGTGTGTGTGTGGCATGCCACTGTATGTCAACCTTAAGAGCAGGATGTAAAGGCTAAGGACAGGGAGAACCCTGGCTCCTATAAAATTACAATCCCGTACAATTTAACTGCATTCTCATTTGCATTTTGAGGGAAACGTAATTTCTGCCGGATTACGGTCGCAATGTTAAACACATGCTTAAAGTTGTAAATTGAAAAAAAAAAAACACAACAGCAGTACTTGGTTAGGTTTAGGCAACAAAACCACTTGGTTAGGTTTAGTAAAATAGCATCATGGTTTGGTTTAAAATGACAATGTACTGTACGTGAACGATGACTTTTAAGTTTCACATGGGACACGAACAGCGGTCGCCTGGGGTGAGCAGTATAGGAGGCTAATCCTGTGGTTCCTTTGTCCTCGGAGTGCGATAAAAATGTTCCGTACACAACTTTTTGTTGAGACACCCCTTACTGACTCTTGGGATGCGGTTCGTGGTCTGTCCTATTGTAATTACATTATAATTGTTTTACTTTAGTGTTTTGTGCATTGTTTTATGTGTGTTTGAGTGCTTACAGGTAATTTCCACGACATTAGCCAACTATGTTATTTAGTGAGGTTATATGTTACGTGAAAAAAACCTGTTCAGGGCTAGAGCATCTACCGCGTGGGAGCCAAGATGTTACTATATCAGAGTAGCGATAGCAGTTTACACCGCAGCTCAACTCCAGCCAAATTTATGTTAGATATTGTTGTGTTTGCCAAACTCATCAGTGATTCCTCAAACCCTTTTTCTCTTGTAAAAGAGAAGCACACTGTTTGAAAATATGAACAATAAGTCATAAATCTAACCATTGTGGTGCTTCTCCAAATGTGTTGTTTCATAGTAAGCACCCAAGGATAAACATTTCAATTCCAATTTTATTTGTAATACTGCACTATAATCATGTTCAGACCCCAGCCGCCTTATTCATGTGAATGACAGAAGGCTCTGATATGCAATACATGAACAATGCTGCTCTTTTTAATTAGCTGGTGACAATGCTGGTTTTAAGTGTTAGCATTAGCTTACACTTGTTAACTACAGCTGATAAAATCAGCTAGTGGCAGTTGTCATTTCAGCCGACAAAATCCAGAGAAGCTGCTTTTGTTTACCACAGTATGAAATCAATTGTTTCAGAAATTACTGGGAATTTTGATGGTTAATCTGCCATCGTTATCACTGTACGCTGCTTATGTGGCATAAAGCTTGACAGATGTAGCAACAGTCACTAAGTGGAGTGTGGCTTTGTGATGGGTAGTTTAAGGAAGGGTCCAAGGCTTTGTCTGCCAGTTGCCTCTCAAATTGAACAGGTTTGCTTTTACATCACATTTTCAGCACAGATCCTTTTGTCTTTTGAAGCTGTGACTTCAAATAAACAACCTGTGCTTCTGATTAAATATTGTTTTGAGTTTGAGCCATGTTCACCTAGTTTTATAAGCTTTGAAATTTATTTTGGTACAGAAGATGAGCAGGGCGACATGCACAAAGCAAAAAGACGGGCTGAACAAAAGCAGATGAAATCTTTTTTTTTTTTTTTTTTTTATTCATATGAGTCAGAGCCCGAGGTACCGGCTGGTGAAATCACAGGGAAAAAAATGCGTGGTTTGGTTTTCAGTTGCTGAAGCGCGGTTGAAAATATGACAATAAATCCAGCAAATGTGCGACCACACACATACACACACACACACATGCTACAAATACACACAGAAATGAAGACACGTTCCCTAAGGAGAACCAGAATTTGTTTAATTAGCCAATAAAAACGTAAAACACAAGATGAACAGAGACATTAGCTCTCAGACTTATAACAACAATCTTGTATTATCTTTAGCTTAACCCACAGCCATCTCTAAATGAAAACATCCTTCTTTTCCTCTTCCTCTGAACTTCCTTGTTTTTCGCTTTTTGGCACATAACAGTACAAACAGGAGCATTGGTATTCAATAATTAATCCCCATTTAACTTCATAGGGCATGCTTTTACAGTTCACATTGATCAGAGATTCCACAGTTAATTGAATGCTCGGGGACAACCGGATTAATGAAAAAAAAAGAGCCAAAGAACAGGCGTGGGGTTATTGCTAGCACACAGAAACACATGCAAACACACACATACATGTGTTATTATAGCATGACATTTAACTGCTCTTTAGGGCTTAATCTAATACAAGATTAGAAGTTACTGGTGTTATTCCTTATTAGATGTATTCCCCTACAAAACTATGCCTGCCTGCCTTTCATCCCTCCTTTTTTCCCCCTAATATTTAATATGTCCTCTGTTTTTGTTTGTTTGTTTCACTGTCAGTTTGAATTTGAGGAATGTGAAGAACTAAGGGAAACATTATGCAACCTCCCCTGCCACTGTTGCATTAATCTCCAGGTTGAGGTTGATGTATTACTGTAAATTTTGGTCTTGTCTTTACCCGTGTTTCTGTATTTAATATCAGGGGCACTTACCCGTGCCGTGTAGCATTCCGCCACCAACACGACTGAGATAACAATAACACCACAGCCATGAATATTTCAGTCCCCAAAGGGCGCTATCAGACACAGGGATAGCTCTCAATCATCCTTCAGCCATACACCTGGGACGCTACTGTGGTGTGTGTGTGTTGTGAGAGTGTGTTTTCCTACTAGCCGTTCCATTTTTCTCCATTTGACTGAGCAAAACTAGAGACTTTGGATCGGTGGATTTTGGTGGTGACCCCAGAGGCTAGAAGCAGCCTAACACACACACACATATAGTAATTCCACCTATTCCCTCCCCTCACCCCCAGAGACAAAAGCAGTAATAAGACCATATGTCTCTGCGTGGTCCCGTATAGCTACAGGCCACAGTGGGCTGCACGCTTGCTGGATAAGCATGCCATCCTGTCAGCGCTGATGGACGGTGATGGGAGGCCCCAGTGAGTCACGCTCTCAAATTTGTTTAGGGGCTACTTGACCTTATGGGGCAACAAACACACAAACACGCATATCTAAATACATGCATACACCGCACGCTTCAACACAAATAAAGAAGCACACACACGCAGCGCTCTAGAGGCCATCCATTGTATCCTGCCAGACAGAGAGGACAGGAGCGCTTGGATAATGAGAAAATGTGCTCCAAGTGGTTTCGGATGAGGCGCTAAGGGGCTTATTTGTGTGTGTGTGTTTTTGTGTGTGTGGATGTTGCAGGGAAAGGGATGTGTTTTTATTATTTGTTTGTGCACTTGCGTTCAAATTCTCTCTCAAATCCCCGTGCTGATTGAAATGCCGCACTGGTAGATATGATGCAAGAGATGATTAATATTTTGTAGTGAGTTCTCTTTCATGTGATCTGACGAGACGTTTGTCTTCATGTCTGTGGGCTGACTGCACGCGTTCAGTCCGAGCGAGCCCGTCCGGTAGAGCTCATATAAAACCCTTTTTCTGCGGGCCAATTGACTCGTGTGCTGCCTCTCATGCATGTAAGGCGAGCAGGTTACTCTCATCCTATTTCACCTTTAAAGTAGAGCGGTGTTATTGCATTTCTTAATGGGTGCAATAAAAGTGTCTAATAAATCCTGGCTCTGGTTATTAGAAGGCAAGCAGGACATTTAATTGTGCTTTGGGGCATCTAGAACACACACAAAGCACAAATGGTTGTTTGCTTTCAAGGGCTGACACCTTCTGGTTGGTTGGTTGGTTGGTTGGTTGGTCGGCCGATATGCTCCTGTCCGACCAAAAGCTCATTGGTCGGATGATCGCTGGTGTTAATTCATAAGGAGAAAAGCACTTTCTTAAACCATTATTTTCGGGTCAGAAGGAGCGTGTGCACACACACACGTCGAGCACCGAGTCCTTGTCTCAGTCCTTGTCTCAGTCCTTGTCTCTGTCCTTGTCTCAGTCCTGACATTGTGCTACTATAATGCATAAATTTGGCGGTTTGCGGACCGGATTCGGGAGGTTGATTAATGCATATTTTTGTGGTGTGGATCATAACGGGTCAGGCGGGTGTGTCACTACTTGATAGGCTTTGAACATATCAGAATTGGCATATTTCAATATGTTTGGTTTAATAAATAGCCTAATCATTTTGTGCGCATCCCCTTGCGTCAGCTTCGAAGGCTTGTTCTATTTCTACATCATATGAATCTGGGCAGGTGGCGCTGGTTGGCTTTGAGTCTGTTGTTATTATTTAAAGGAACAGTGTGTAACATGCCGGGGGATCTATTAGCAGAAATGGAATATAATATACATAACTATATTTTCATTAGTGTATAATCACCTGAAACTAATAATCATGTTTTTGTTAGCTTAAAAACGAATGAGTCTTAATATCAACACAGGGAGCGGGTCCTCTTCATGGAGTCTCCACCATGTTTCTCCACCATGTTTCTACAGTAGCCCAGAACATACAAACCAAACACTGGTTCTAACGAAGGCCTTTTATGTTTTTACGTTACCTGAAGGCCACCATAGTTCTCCAACACGCTTGTGAAAGCAGAGTGCAAAACCGGGATGCCGCCGTCTGACTTCCGTTGCGCCTAAAGTAGTGTTATTATCGTATGGACGGCCTCTGAGCGAGGTGAATGGCGTTGCCACGGTTTTGCGCTCGGCGGGTCACGTTACATCAGTCTTGGAAAGGGAGGAGTGAGCGGAGGGGTAGTCAGGTGGTTGCAATCTACAACCACACCTCTAGATGCCGCCAAATCCTACACACTGCACCTTTAAGTATAAAATAATTAGGTTGAAAATAATTTAATATGCTGCAAATAGCTTTTTATGTTTGTTTATTTATAATTAATTTAGACTACCAGGTAGAGCCCACTATGGCCAATTTAGTTAATCAAGAGATAACTAGAGATATAGATTTTTTTTTCTTCAGCGACCAATCGATTCTTTGCTTGGTTGACTTCAGCGCTCCTCTTTTCATAGACCCTTCCTTTCCATGGACGTGGGTCAGTAATTTACACATCCGTCTCTCGTGTCACTCAGCTCCTGTTTCTTTTCTCTCCGACTTCTCTTTTCTTTTGTTAACCTCTTTTCCACCGAGGTCTCTTGCTGAATTACGTGGATACATGACTTTCTGATCCTGAGTATTCTCTGCTTTTCACCCCTTTGTTCTTCTTTGTTTTCCTTTTCTCGCTCTTCGATGTTCCTACAGCAGTCTGTTCTCACTGAAAAGCTCTTTCAATTAAATGAATCTAAATCGTTGAATCAGAGAGCAACGATGGCTCTCTTCCACCCCACACCCCACCCCCCCCCTCTCTCTTTCTCCCTCTGTCAAAAACTGTTGATCCTAATTTTCTATTTATAAATACATTGTAAGGAGGGAGGATTAGTGTGTTTAAGGACAGGATTACTTATATTGAGCATGAATTCAATTTTGCTCATTTCACTCTGTCAACTGTGTCCGCTTCCTAATTCCTGTGAGGGACATTTAAATGCCACAGATATAACCAATCAATACGTTATATGGTCTTTTACTTATTGGATCTGTGAACACTATCGTTACTACATGTTCAGAACCGTATGTGAGAATTATTACATGTTTGACTGTTACTGACATGCATTTTATGATGTAGGAATATAAATTCACTTTTTTATAATAACCTTAGTTAGTTAAGAAAGAAAGATGTGGGGAACTTCAAATAAATTCCATTTTAATTTAAGCATTTTAAGCCACTTTGACTCAACATTTTAGAGTTAACATGTTTAAGTCCAACCATTCATTGTATGTAGTAATACAACATAGAGTAGTTTCAAACCGTCAATGATTTGGCTCTTGTTAGAGTCTAGACAAACCTGAAGGGGGTTTGCGCTCTTGAATCCAGGTTTTTCAAGAGGTCGTTTCAGGTGTGTGCAGCCAAGATAAACAGTCCCACATTATAGGAAAGAATGTCCGCACGTTGACTACGTTTACATGCACAAAATATTCCAGTTTTTGCCCTTATTCTGAAAAAGACAATAATCCTACTAAGCTGTTTACATGGTTAATGAAAATGAATATTCCACTAATGTTACATGCCGCTGTGCATACTCCGGTTAACGTGACTGGTGACGGATGTTCGACTGTGCGAACACAGCCTCCGTCTTTCATTCCTTCAACCACCTTCTTGAAAAGGTGATATTTTTCCTTCGTGTGTCGTGATATTTGCGTATATCCAAAAACCTGTTGATATCTAAGTCTTTCATAATGTTTAAAAGTAGGTGTGTTTCTCCTTCTGATCAGAAATGTGGGCTTTTCTTATGGGCATACATCCCGTTAAGGCGTTAGTCTCCAGCCCTGATGGTACCTACAGTACCTGCAGTACTGTAGAAAAACAAGTACTGTCACGTTTTCTGAATTTTGGTATTGACTTGGTACCGAAGTATCTGTTCTCGTGACATCCCTAGAGGTAACAATAGCCAATCAGGAGAAAGGTAGCTTGAGTTTCCCTGTTGGGTTGAAGTATGCCTTGGCAAGATGCCACAAGTAAGATGAGATCATCAGATCAATTATTAGAACGTTTTTCTATCTCACCATGCCCCAAATTACCTCCTTGTCTCTATGAATATATTTTAGTAAAGTGCTGTTGAGGACACACTCGTGTCATTTGCTTTACCTTGAAAACAAAAATCATAGGATTTTTTCAGAGATTAGAGACGACCACTAGAAAAATCAGTATTTGAGGTTTGCAGACTGTGGAAGGTCAGTGTCCTTGCCTGTTAAGCCCTTGTTCACATTTTAAATGAGAGAGGGCTCTCTCTGATAGACGGCTACGTCTCTCCAGACTCCGCAGGTATCTGTCTGATGTCTCCTGCTCTACAGGGGTCCTCATGGGCCCAGATCACATGGAGCTCCTGTGGACTCACTTATTAAAGGCTGCGGCTCAAAGAGACTCAGAGCCTTACATCTTTCCTGTGTGTAGTCCACATCACTCTGTATTTATGCTGTCACAGTGCTGCCACCAGCAATAAATGAGGCAATAAATAAACAATTAATTTCTTTTTTTTATGTTTTTCAAAATTCTGTTTCAGTCCCAATAAGGGATAATTCCAACGTTATTGTTTTATTTCAGGGGAAATTCAAGTAAAAGCCACAAAATCATCTTGCAGAAAGTTTAGTTTGTGGCTACATTGGAGCACTTGTGGATGACAGTTGACTGCAGATTTGATCAAACTGACTGGCTGACAAGCAGATAATACAAAATGTGTAATAATGACATGCTGGAGAGAAAACAATTTCATGCTGATCATGTAAGTTATCAAGTCGAGTTATTACAATTATTCTTCATATTCTACTTTTAAGACTCTTCCATGATGGACTCATTTTTAGTTTCATTATATCTGCAGTCACACATGATGACACACACATTTTAAAACATATTTTAGGGGACAAAACTAGATTTTTGAAAAAACATGAACTTTATATTAGAAAATACAAATGAACTTTCAGTAGATATGAATCATTATGTTTAGTTGCAATGATGCACAAACAAACCAGACCGTCAAACTAAAAGCAAAAATAAAAGTCTGATTCAAAACACATAATTCAACTTAATTTGGCAGGCCCTGAAGAGAAACAGTTGTGCCACGCTGCACAGATGTGTTTTTAAAGAAATATAATAATAAGATGGTTTGGTGTTGCAATTTTAATGACTTGACAATGTTCATTAATTTGTTAACAATTACTGTGGTAGTTAATTAGTATGGTTACTTTTGTGTTGTGTTGGGTAATACGTATTCTCACCACAATTTAACCTGTTCTAGTTGTACATATTACACAGTCTCCTCACACACTGCCTCTATCCCACTGGAATGTAATGTGCAGTTCATCAGTAGCTGGTAACTCTTCAGAGGCAGGTCTATTGCAGTCATCCCAGATTATGAGTCATCCACCCAAACCTGATACAGTATGTACATGCGTGTGTGTGTATGTGCACCACACACTTCCTTACACACATGCAGAGCAGGGATATATTTTTTTGCATCCCTGCATTGCAGCGTGCAGAGAGAATTTGTGACCCTGTACGGCTTCACTCTGAGATAAAAGAAAGTCATATTTAATGTCTCTGAGATTCGCTTGGAAGAGATTTTAGAGGAAAAAAAAAACAGGGATTGTGTCCATGCCATTGATGATTCAGTGTCTCTGTAACTAAAAAATAAATTCCCCTCACAGCCAGTGATTAGTTGGGGAACAGTTGGTGAGCAATGCGCACACAAGCGCTGCATATGGCTGTGCTGAAGCCGCGTGAGGCTCTGCTAGTAGCCCATCCTAATAGTTTTTATTTTTTTATTTTTCTTCCTCTTCCAGCAGAGTCAGAGGGGAATTCTGACATGAGAGGGGATCAAACGGCACATAAAAGCTACATCAATAGTACAGGGATACACAATGATAAACAGAGCAGCCTCCTCTGCTGTAAATTCACAGCGTGCGTCAGCCTTTGTGAAGGCACAGGTTAATGTACGGGCAAATGAATCCTATTGATGTGTGATTCGACGCGCTACTCACAGGTGAGATGGAGAGATTGATCTGAAAGTGAAAGACAGCATGAGGGGAAGTGGATAAACACTCAGGTTTAGACAGAAAAATACTGCTTTTTTCTCTCTTTCAACCAGCCTCTCTCGGGCGAGATTACTGTTCCCATGGCAACGCAGCTGATTGCATGAAAATTGCTGTGGTTGTGGGTGCCATGGCAACACATTACATTATACTGGTGTTAAGAGCCTCCCTTGCATGCGTCCCTATGTTGCGGTTTTCTTGCATGTCACCCCGTCATGATGACACAAACATATGCCGCTACTGGTCACGTGGGTTGCCATGGCGTCAGGGCGGCAACAAGTTGGACCTCCTGAGCCTGCACCCACACCGCCTTGATCTTTTTGGTTCCCTATTCAATCTGAGATTATGTTTAAGAGGCTAATCCCATGTTACACGCGCATTACAGCACTTTTGGTGTGCTAGCCAGCCAGGATGCAGCAATAGGCATTTCATGGAGGCTTGAGTCATATTATTGGCTTTCTCAAAGCATGTAGCCTACTTATGTCTGTGTATGTGTGTGTGTGTGTGTGTTTGTGTGTGTGAGAGGTGGGATATAAATACAAAACCTTACAGATAGAGGTACTGAATGTTCTAGTAGGAGGTACTTGCGATAAAATCTTGGGTAAATTTCAGGCCCATTGCTCATCTGTTGTCTGCGTTTTTTTATTCACTCGTGAATAGATTTATTGTCGTTTTTTCACACTGTTGGTTGGAGATGATGGCGGGTAAAATGTGCACGGCACCTCCTTTAAAAAAAGTCTGCACTCACACACAGCCCCTCACTCCTTGCATTCAGACAAGATATTTATTTCTCCGGTGGATTGTTTCAGAGGCAGAGCGTCTCCATGGTGATGGCAGCCCACAGATCAGGACGAGGAAGAGTGAGGGAAGGAGGCGGCAGAGAGAGAGAGATGATTCCAGCTTATCTGCCACTGCTGTGCACTTGTTGACACACATATATGCTGCTGATGCGTATTCATACAGGCGGTTAATACACTCTCTACTCCTTCCTCTCTCTTCCACCTCTCACTGCTGGTTTCTTGTTGCTCTCTTCGCCCTCCCTGCTCACACTGACTCTCACAGCCTCAACGTTCCTCCCTCAGTCTATCAGCTGCCATATGTTTTACCAAGCTTCAAACTGGGTCATCTTTGCCATATGACACGCAAATTAAGCAACCTTTACAACAATGAGTCAATTAAGGCGGAGAACAGCAGCACTATAATTAATGTCCCTATATATAAAGTAGTAGTAGTAGTAATAAAAATTCATTTGATTCGGTTAAAGTGGGTTTGCAGGAGCGATTTAGAAGAAGATGCTGAGTTCCTCTGGCAGGTCATTCCACAGTGTGGGTGTTTTAACCTGTTTTTGTCCTAAATCTAACTATGGCAACAACAAGCAGTCCTGAACCTTAAGACCTCAAACCTGCAAAATCAGTCTTTTAAAGGTATAACAACAAGAACACAGACATATAATAAAATTAGGGCCGTCAATCGATTACAATATTTAATCGCGATTAATCACATAATTGTCCATAATTAATCACAATTAATCGCACATTTTTATCTGTTCAAAATGTACCTTAAAGGGAGATTTGTTTTTTTGTTTGTTTTTAGTACTCTTATCAACATGTGAGTGGGCAAATATGATTGAAAAAATGACAATTTGGAGCATTATTTAGGACGTTTACATATTAGGTTCGATTGATTTGTACCGTGCCCGAGTACGATTGGCCCCCGTCTCCACTTCCCCGCCGCTCAGCTTTCACATTACTAAAGTTGTTCCATACCCGAGTACACTTGTGTCATCATCCACGTGTATTTGTTTATGTTGAGATCAGCTGTTCTAGTGGCGGAGCATCGTAAAACACTTCATTCAAACTTCACAGAAATAAAATGAAACTCACCAAAACCATCGTCGTTAGTCATTCCAACAATCACCAGCTCTTGTTTGGTCAAAATAAACCCTTATTTCAGCGAGTTTGATGTTAAAATATACCAGCTCTACACTCTGTTTCCCCCGCTGTCTCTCTCACTCTCTGCCCGCTGAGCAGCTGACTTCTCGTTCTTTGGAGGCAGACCATTAAATTAGCTAAATAAAATAACAAACATCACGCAATCTGAATACCTACTATTGTTTATATTTTAAGGAACCTCTCAGCTGCCTTCCTTCCTTTGTCACCCACGGCCATACAGTTCAGAGGATGAGATCGGCATATGATGCGCGCATATGCAGACATAGACATGAAACAATTTTGTATGTATCCGGATTTCTGAGGTTCGGTCGTTACTCACGTTAACTAGCACTCCACTTCCGTGTTTTGGTACGGTTGGCTTTCACACCTGATGAGAATCGTACCCGAGTACACATGAACCGTACTCCAGACCACCTTTTCAAGTGGACACGGTGACACGGAGCGTTCACACTAATTAAACGAACTGGACTTTGGGGACAAGTGTACTCGGATCTGGGCCCAGGCCCCTGATGTGAAAGCACCCTTAACCTCCTTCGCAACAAGCTAGTATGGCATGGTTGGTACTAACCTTAACCTGAGGTTTTTTAGTTTCAAATGATACCAGTATCTTCACTCTAGCTGTAAAACTGAGCCCACTACAACCTCCTAAAGATTGATTGCGTGATTCGATTTTGCGTTAATACGTTATTATTGCGTTAACTATGACAGCCCTAAATAAAATACATAAAAATATATAAAATGCGAAGAGTCTAATCAAAGATCAACAAAGCAGATGAATGCAAAAGCATACTGTAAAACCAGTGGGTGTCAGATACTATACATAGCCAGCTCCAGACATTATGTTCTGAACCACATAACACATTTCACAAAAGAACATTACTAGTATTTCACTACTGAATATTCGACAGCGCAAATGAGTCATTACAAATACCGGCCAAGTACAGTTTGTGATTGAAATGTTTTGGCTCAATAGTTCAAGACATTTGAGAATATTTATATCTTTGATTTTATGTGTGTGCTTTCTCCCACCACCCCTCCCACTGTGTTAAACTGTGAGCATGTTAGAGTTATGACAAGAGAAGTTACCAGCAGCATCTTATACTGTGATAGCAGACGTGTTTGTTGCTCTCATGAACCTTGTTTTCAGCAGCATCAGAAGAGCTCTAGAAACCGCTCTACTGTACGTTACCTGCTCAGCACCAAACAGCAGACAGACCCAGTTAGCGCCTAGCTGGTGAACACACTGTAGTGGAGCATTTAGCAGCTAAAGAGACAGATATTTCCCTCAGGAGTTGGTGGAGAGCAAAACAGAGCTAACAGGAGAGTAAATATTGGACTTACATTCACCAGGTGGCCAGATAGATGACTATGTGAATGTTAATGTGTGTCTGCTGGGTGTGTAAATAAGCAGCTGTTTGCTAACACGTAGCCACAACAACTTTGGTGTTTACATTGTGATTGTTGTGCTGCTCCAGAGGCCCAAAAAAATCAATGAATGCAGTTTTAAAGAAATCGACTACAGACCGTTTGTTGTAAATGTAAACATTCCAGATGTGTCCCTGTTTATTTCCTGTTACAGTGTATGTGAATGACATAAGCTGACAGGAAGTAAACATGGACCCAAGCTGTTGCCTAGCAACGCAATGTCTATGGCTTTGTCCGAAATCACATACTATGCACTACATACTCAACAGGTGTACTTTCGTCAACAAACTTTTGTGCGAATAAACAGTAGTGTGTATCTTTTCGGACGCACTGAGCAGTAATTTACGTCGTCACTTCCTGAGAGCCTCCTTGCCGGTTGGAGACGTGTAACCATGGTAACCCGTGCCAACCTTATGTGACCAAAATGACGATTTGTGAGAATCTTAATCTGAATTAATTTAAAATATATATATTATGCCTAGCAAAGTGAAATCTTATATTAAATTAAATTAAATTGAAGCATTTTTTCATGTTACAGAGCCGTCCGTCAACATCTGTTATGAATATTGTCGTCACTACTACATTGCATTGTGGGATATTTATGCCGCTGTAGCGTCCAGCGTTGCATACTGTAATATTCCACCAGAAATAGTATGCAATTCACCTACTATTGTTTTAGCCTACAAAATAGTATGTTAGTATGACATTTCAGACGTGACCAAGCTGACAGGAAGTAAACGTGGACCCAAGCTGTTGCCTAGCAACGCAATTCCGTGGAAACGGTCTATATTTTCAGTTCATCTTGATGTCAGCGCTGTGAAACATTTATCAATTTATATTAAAAAATTGTATTGCCACAGAAAGTATAATGAAGCAGTACAACTATAAAGAAATCAGTGTTTTACATGTTTGAAACAGTGTTATCCTAGACCCGTATTTCCTAACCCCCCATGTTCCTCTTTGTAGTGATGGAGATAATGTGGTACACATGGAAAGTTTGGCAACATTTATCAATTTATCAATTAAAATGATCACCACACTCTTGAGTTTGTTGGGGGGTCTTTTAATTATGAATATTCATTATGTATTTGTAAAATTGTGGGTAAGAAATAATGTTTAAAGTATAAATTCTGCACATTTTGCTTTCACTCTACAAGACGGATATTCGTATCTCTGACTCAGACTTGAATTGTCATTCTCAGGTACCTCATGAATGTGACATTTGAAGGCCGAAACCTGTCATTTAGCGAAGAGGGTCACCAGATGTTCCCCAAACTGGTCATCATTCTTCTAGACAAGGACAGACAATGGGACAGGGTGAATATCTTGCTCTCCTCTCCACTCCACTTCTTCATCTCTTCACTTTTTTATTTTCCTCTTCTATTTTTCTTCGCTCTACTGTCATCTTCTTTCTGCCCTGTCCTGTCCTTCTCTCTCCCTCTAATCTATTTTTTCTGCTTAGTATTTTTCACCCTCTGTGATGTGTCTGTCACTTCTCCGTTTGGAGTGTCGCTCTGTCACTACCTGTTACAGTAGCCCGTACATCACACAGCCCTTCTCCCACTCACTCGTGCAGGTTGGCAAGTGGGAGAGAGGCTCTTTGACGATGAGGTACCATGTGTGGCCTCGCTTTGAGCTGTACTCTGCGGCGGAGGAGCATGAGGACCACCTGTCCATCGTGACTCTGGAGGAGGCGCCGTTTGTCATCGTGGAGGACGTGGACCCACTCAGTGGGACCTGCATGAGGAACACCGTGCCGTGCCGCAAACAGCTCAAACTCAGGTGAGAATTAAGACATAAGAAAAAAAATTGTTTTGTTTCCTTTCATTCCTAAAGACATTTTTGTCTCAGGGGAGTAAAGAAATCTGATTTGTTTTTACTGTGTGAATCCAGGATGAATATTGTAGAGTCAAGATGCGAAAAAATAGAACATTTTTTCTTAATGAAACTTAGTGTGAGACATATTGATTTATACATCAATATGGCTGCAAAATGAATAATTTAAAACTCTCCTGGTATACTGTGTAACCGTCTGCATGTATTCAAAGTCAAACAAATCACCAGTATAATAAAAAAGCATCGGTAGTTTAGCAGAATATTATGCAAGCTGTGAATGTAAACGAAGGAAATAAAGAAACAAATCTGTGTTATAATAAAATATGCATGTACGCCATGATTTAGAGTACATTTTCCCTTTGTTTATTATTTTTCCGTCACGGCTGCATGCTGTAGTGAATCTCCTTTTTGTTCTTCGCTGGACTTTAAAGATATGATTTTCATCCTTTCACAATCACTCAGTGTCATTTGATTACCTCTGCTTGCTTTACTACTGCTAACTAGATCATTGTCTTGGTTTCTGTCACTGTTGTCTCCCCCCCTCTGCTTCTTCTATCCACTTCTCCTTGGTGTGTGGTAATGAATTTTTCTCAATGGCCTCCTTTTCTATCAGTGGCCTACCTGAAATCTCCTGAGGGTGTCCTAAGTCTTCTGGCTCAGTAGTTTTTTCATTGACTGATCTTCGACCCCGCTATTTCTCCTATTCCCCTATTCCCCTTTTCTCGTTCCCTCTGTCCGTCTGTCCGTCTCTTCCTTCAAAGACGCCTCACATACGGCATTTCAGGGATAGGCAGCGATATGCCACAGAGAATGTGCGGGATTTCTCTCCAGCCAGAAATACTCCATGAGCCTGATAGACAGAGCTGTGCAGATTTGTGAAATATGTGGACACGGCCTACACTATTTCATGTTATACAGTGTATTTTATCTCAGTAATCATGAAGGCTTTCATTATTTTCATTATCAATTAATCTGCCGATTATTTTCTTGATTAATCATTTGGTCTAAAAAAATCCAAAAAACATCCATCCCAGAGCCCGAGATCAGCCCAAATCCCAAAGGTCTTTTGTTTATTATCATATATGACAAAGAACAGCAGCATTTCTACACATTTGAGAAGCTGCAACCAGTAAAGGTTGGCATTTTTGCTTAAAAAAATTACTGAAACGATTGATCGATTAACAACAATTTTTGTCAATTAATGTTCCGTCAATCAATGCAGCCGATCCTGGATTGAAACTCAACAACACGTCACCTGATTGTTTTAACTTTTATTTCATCTCATCCTCGCTGCTGTCCTCTCTCTCTTTTAAATCTGCTAGTTTTATGTACCTGAACCCAAATACACTTTTACACCTGTTCCCCTATCTTTTCTTCCTCTCTGTACCGCCTACCAGCAATCAGACAGGCGATTCAGGGATTTACATCAAGCGCTGCTGCAAAGGTTTCTGTATTGACATCCTGAAGAAGATCGCCAAGGCGGTCAAGTTTTCTTACGACCTCTACCTGGTCACCAACGGAAAACATGGCAAGAAGGTTAATGGGACCTGGAACGGCATGGTTGGGGAGGTGAGGACATTCCTCGTTATTTTACACATAAACACAATCACTCCGTTAATTCCACATGTTCTTGATGAATTACTGGCTCTGATTCTGTTTGACTGGTCTGTAGTGCAGTGGTTCCTAACCTTTTTCCTTAAGGGACCCCTTTTCTATCAGTTTTAAGTAAACTGATGACCCCTGACTAAGTGAGATATTTTATGGATATTTCTTATTATATTCAATGCATCACAATAACGATACATAACAACTGATAAACCGTACAATTTAACTCAAAAAGTGAACGCAATAACTGCTGTAAAACGAGCAATTTGGAGGAATTTTGAGCAGATTATTTCCTGTGCATATTGCATCAGAGATGAGTTTTCCTCTTATTTTTAGGAACTTTAAATACAATTCTCTGTCTGTATTATGTATTTTTTTTTATTTTAAACAATCATTCATACTTAATAAGATTCTTTTTTGACTAATTCAGTGTTTTCTTCTCCTTTAGAAAGAACAACTTAATTTAGTTTTCTTCACATAAATGACTGAAATGCTGAGCTATAGGCCAACTGTTTATTTTTTTTTAAAAAGTTGTTTTACACCCCTTAAAATCAAGAAGGCCTCGTCACCCCCCGTTAAGTTTTGACGACCTCTATTGGGGGTCGTGACCCCCAGTAACATCCGTAGTGGACAGATGTTTTTGTATAAGGTTGTACAGAAGAAGAAAGGTGGATCTTGTTACTATAAGCTTAGCCCAGACCAGAAGGAAGCAGCAGCTTTGCATCGGCTGTAAACAGCTTTAAAATACTCACAATGACAGTTTGGTCGATTTCATACGGACCTGCTGGCACATCAGCTGATCGTGGATTTCACAGCTGGCAGAACGCTGGAGACCTCGCCATGCAGCCGTTACTCACCCAGCAGAGTGATTAAACACAGCAGTATACTTAAAATAAAATAGTGTGTTTCTCTGACTTCCATCAGAACCAGTATAGTACACCAGTACATTCACTATGACTGCGGGTCTGTTTATTAATTGGCATCTGTTTAGCTCATCATTGTGGGTGTTGTGTCACTGGTGGCATCCTTACCACCATTTAACTATTTTCCTAAAAGCGTAGTGCATTCAGTGTGCCTCCCTGAAGACATGCAACTCTATTTATGAATCAGTGGAAAAAGTGATTTAAAAAAAATAATCTGCTTCAAGTTGCAGGAGTCAAATTTAGCATCTGTTCTTTTGTAAAGTGAGAAAAGTTGTGATTTCAGATGTAGTGTAACGGAGAATTTGGTTACCAAGCTTCTCTCTCTCTCGTTGCATTTGTTTAATGGAGCCCGATGGAGGTCATTATAACATTTTTAACACTAGAATGTGAAACTAATCACTTAATGTTGACAAGTAGAATATTGGAGAGCAGCAAACAAGGTTACACGAATATTAACCATAAAAAACAAAACAAGAATGTGGCAATTCAAACTAAAATGCAGTGCTTCATATTTCCTGTGAGAACACACCACCACAGAGTCTACTGCTATGGATTAACATGTTTTAAATTTAATCCGTTTTAATTTATTCATTATGCTTTATGTTTATTTACTCAACGTATGTTCTATTTCTTGTTTTTTCACTTTCTTTTCCTTTGCTCATCACTTTTGCTGCTCTTATAGCAGTTTTTAATTCACTATTCTTTATAATATGAATACAGTGCACAGAGTAAATTGCTTTTCAAAATTTCAAAATCATTTAATAAAGCAAGTAAGTATGTAATTTAATACTAATGCTAACACTACTGCAACCGCGGAGAGTGTTTTGGTCCCCATAGGAATTTTATTTTTACGATAGGGCTAATTATATTGTCTGAATGTCTCTAACTCACCGTCTCTGTCAGCCATCGAGCTGCACTTGTTCCCCACAACCTGGCCTGGGGGGGAAGCTATGATCAGCTCTGCAAAAAAAACCCTCAGGAGGAGGACAATGAGGCTCCTAATCAGAGATGGAGTAAGAAAAAGACATAGAGAAAGAGAAAGCGATTGGAGGAGCGAAGGCGAGAGGGAGAAAGCAGCCTCAGGGAAAGACCCACTTCTCTCCTGCACACGTTACACATTAGACATTCAGCACAAACCTTTACAAATCGATGTGATGTCCAATTTAATTGATTATGGCATAGAACGAGCGACTTTATTATTATCTCAAAAACGTAGTTGAGTTAAGATGTGCAGGGTAATATAAAAAAAGTACAGTATATTACGTCCACCTACTGTAAATTCCTGAAATATACATCAGCATAGGCAAGGTTAAGCAAATGTGCAGTGCATGCATGCATTAGTCCATGTCCTGAAATGCTTAAGCAAGCAGCTAATGATTTAATTTAAATAGGGTGGGGAACAGAACAACAGACTGAATGAGAAAGAGAGAGAGAAATAAAGGAGGCCTCTATGAAGAAGAGTGGCAAACAGGAAAAAAAACAGAGAGTAGGATTCCTGCTCACTCCGGCATACATATCCCTTATTAACACCGTCTCTTGTACTCCGTTTTTATTCATCGCCTGAGGCTCCAGAAACTTCGGGCTAAATATACCTGAACACAGTCAGAGGGATGCTGGGTTGGTGGGGAGTCGAATACTGACCCAGTGTAGTAATTATCCCTTTTCCTCCTGCTTCCATTCTACCGAAATAGCGTGTTAAACAAGTGGCAAAGATGGTGGCTCGTGTATGAACTGCAGCACTGAATTTCTTTCCCCATCATGTTTCTTTCACCACTCTGTTTTCACCGCCGTCCTGGGAATATTCAGCACTGACCTTCCACGTTCCCCCTCCTGTCTGTCTCTGTCTGTCTGTGGTTGACCCTCAGGTGGTGCTGAAGAATGCCCACATGGCAGTGGGTTCGCTCACCATCAACGAGGAGAGGTCAGAGGTCATTGACTTCTCTGTGCCCTTCATTGAGACGGGGATCAGTGTCATGGTCTCCCGTAGCAACGGCACCGTGTCCCCCTCTGCCTTTCTTGGTGAGGAAAAAACGCGCCTGGTGCTTCTGGCAGATGTACAACGCGATCGAGAACACTTACATGCACAAACACACTTACATTGTATAATTCATGCACAATCAGAGTGAGAGCGGGTTTTTTCCTAAAACAATGACACTGTTTAATTGTCAGTGTGCTCCAGCAGCACGTAACATAACAAGTTTGGTTACATGGTGACATTAATTGTCTCACCACGAGGTCCATTTAGTGGCTGTCCTGGTGCTTTCATTCATATCACACACAAAAGTTGTCATGGACTTGTCAATGTTCAAATTTCCACTTTTCTGAACATTTTAAAGATGTCTCTTTGCTTTAAAAAGTGTTTTAAATTCCTTAACATTGTAATCCTTAAAGGGGTAGTTTGGGTTTTTTGAAGTGGTATTCTATGACGTGCTTATCCATAGTCGGTGTATTACCTACAGTAGATGACGGTCAGCACGCCCCCCAGCATTGGGAAACAGACAGGAGCATCGACACCAGAGCAAAGCAATAAAGTGCTGTGGACGGGGACGGCAGCAAAGCGTGTTTTAGCCACCTAAAAGAAAGGTTAACCTAAAAAAATGGATATCCGTTTAAGTGTACGTTATATTTAGAATACTTTTGGACGGCGAACTGAACTG
The DNA here is from genome assembly GCF_015220745.1 of Sebastes umbrosus. Lineage (NCBI taxonomy): Eukaryota > Metazoa > Chordata > Actinopteri > Perciformes > Sebastidae > Sebastes > Sebastes umbrosus. Next base: position 10,286,001 of record NC_051271.1, read on the forward strand.
AAAATGAAACATATCTAAACTGTTTTTGTCAACGGAGTCTGCTGGCACTTCCCCGTCGGAAAGGAGAAGGAAAGGACTGTCTGACTGCAAGATAAAGTGGTGAAAATATTCAGATTTTTTTAGGAGAACCTTTCTTTTAGGTGGCTAAAATATGTGTAAAAGTACAATGTTTTGCTCATGTGTCGGTGATCCTGTCTGTTTCTCTAAACTGGGGACACGCTGTCTACTGTAGGTAAAACACCTACTATGGATAAATACCTCATACAACCCCACTTGAAAACACCCGAACTATCCCTTTAAGATTTCAGTCCTTGTTAATTTGGCGACACCTGTTGTTGCCGTGGAAACAGCAAGTGTGGTTTGACACTACAGGTGCCAGAATACTGGAGGCAGCAAACACTCGTTGGGCAGCTACTTTGTCAGAAATACAACAGCTGTTTTATTTGTTTACAGAGCAGCCAAACGTAATAAGGAGGTTAGTTAATTGTTGTCCTTTTTTCTATCGCAATGTGATTTCATGTTTTCCAGATAACAGCTGGGCTTAGAAGAGTTTGTTACCTTGCTGAGGAGATGGAGGCGTCGCAGCTCAGTGTGGCTGCTCCTTCTTGTTCCATTACAGAATCAGAATCAGAAATATTTTATTGATCTCTGTGGGGAAATTGGGACATTAGTTGTGCTTATATATAAGCATAAAGAAATGTAAGAAAATTTGTATGTAACATGTAAATTATGTACATAATGCTACGATATAACACAATATATATAGAGAAATATAAATAAATAATAAAAATATAAGACTTTTGTACAAATATGTGCATCAAACACATACAATATACATATAACCTCGCCCTGTACATGTCAATTATATAAATTACACCCTGTAACATTTAAAATAGATAAAAAAAATGTTTTGTAGACATATTTTTGATGAATGATCGCTGCTTCAAAATGAAATTTGAATGTGAACTAGCCACAGTAGTAACTTAATAGAGCTCTGATCCTACAAGTCTGTAGGAGAGTGAACAGTATAAACAGTGAGGCAGTTACCAGTGAGCTGAAATTACAAACGGCAACGCTGCTTTGTTTCCTTTGAATCCCCCGTGTGCGTGTAAAGGCAATTTGAATCCAGCACGGGATTAGCAGACTTCGCCACCAACAATGAAAACTAATATATAGAGAGGTAATTGTAAATAAAGTAAAATAAAATGCATAAATAGTTTCAAAAGCGAGTATTAATACTATTAACTTTAGTGCTCAGTAAAATGAAAATTGGAACATTTACAGCTCAGACATCTTTATTTTTCCCAAGAAGGGTGAATTCATCTTGCAGCTTTACCAGATCCATACACACAGCTTAAAAACCTGCAGGCGAGGTGTTAAAGTCAGAGGTAGATCAACATACATGGGTCAATACAGATCATGTGGCTCCAGAGCAGCTACTAAATGGACCTTGTAGTGAGATTGTTTTATTAGCTACAGTGCTATGGTGTTTGTCACAGGCTGTTATGTGTGTGAAAATTGCAAAGCGGAGTGCAAGTGGTGGAAAATGTGCCCAATTCAATGAGTACATCTGTCCATTCACACCTACCAACTTCCCTCTCGGTTTCCCCTCTTGAGAAGTGCTCGTTAGTGTTCACACAAACGCAGACCAAATCCATCAATGTGCAGCAATGTGAGCGCACTGACTAGTACATAAACGTCTGAATACAAATAATCATGTTGATACCAGGGGGTGATTTTATCATTTTCTTTAATTTGGTTTAATGAACTTCCTCTCTCTGTTTCCCTACAACCCTCCCTTCCCTTTCCCTTTCCACTTCCTCTGCACCCTGTTCTCCCCCTCCTCTCTGTGTTTTAGAGCCCTTCAGTGCTGACGTCTGGGTGATGATGTTTGTGATGTTGCTCCTGGTGTCGGCCGTGGCTGTGTTTGCGTTTGAGTACTTCAGCCCGGTGGGTTTCAATCGCTGCCTGGCAGATGGGCGAGGTGAGAGGATTGCACACACACACACACACACACACACATACACACACACACACACATGCTGAGACACAAATGCATGTTCCAAAAAAGGTGACAATGAGGTAGATTTTCAGGCGCTCTCATGTGCTGAAATGAAGACCTCGTTGGCACGTTTTGTTACCTTGAATGCACCATTCAAACCAAGCCTCTCCTGCGCTAAATTACTTTGACAATCCCTTCTGAATGAGTGCCACTGGAGCGCTGGGACTTTCTCCTCGATGCCGTGGAGTACTTATCTCCATCTACAGTCACTTAAGCTCTTTCACTAATGAAAAGGATCATTGACAAGAGCCAGATAGGTGATCTTAAGTATTCTTAGCGTCTCTGTGTGAACAAAGACTCCTCTGTTCTTGCATTACAACGGCTTTTTTTTTTTTATTGTGCCATTCTCAAATATTACGCAACGTTGTTACACCGCCACGTCGAGGGTTGTAAAACCGATGAGTACACTTAAGTAGATCTATTACCATACATTGAAAATATGTGTCAGGTTTAATGGTGTCTGACAGTATGGAGCAACACTACGCTGTTGAATCAAATTCGGTTGCAGCAGGCCGTTCGAATCAATTTGCCCATCAAAATCAATGGTTCAGATTCAATCTATTTTTTTCTCCAGGTTTTATACACCCGGCTCTGTTTGACTCTCAGGATTGCATTAGCCTGCCTCAACGGCAGCCACTCAAGATAAAATCAGAGGTGTGTTATATCACCGCTCGCAGCCTTTTTTTATCAAGGACCAGAGGGGAGAAGAGTAATGGTGTTTGGTTTGGAGTTATGTTTTCTGAACGTCTTCTGTCACAGCAACAGTATGTATGGTTTAATCGCTAGGTAACGTAAGGCCGTTGTCCTTTACTGCTGCTCCAGCTGTAGCGTAATTGTAGGCTGCTGTGTGCCCATCTACTCCCTCCCCCCTTCTCTCTCTTCCTCCCTGGTTTTGATGCCACGGAGCTACAGTAGGTAGTGTTTCCATCCTGCTACCTTGTCATGCTGCCATCGAGGTAGGTGGATCTGAGGTAGTCTGTAACAGTGGGTTGTCACGGCAGCGGCTGGAAGAGCGGATGTGGACCGCGCGGCAACATCCTGCGATCGTTGACAAACTAAATGATGGGAAAAAAATCCAGTCTTTGTCACCACCATCCATCAAGTGCCTCCCACAACGGCGGTCATGAGTAAATGCAGATAAAGTGAAGTAGCACCTGGGATCTGTGAAACTGATTTCTTGCATCCTCTTCCCTCTGTCATCTTTCTTTGTACCCCTCCTCCCTCCCTCCCTCCCTCTTCTTTTATGCCTCTCCCAGAGCCCGGCGGTCCGTCCTTCACCATCGGTAAGGCCATCTGGCTGCTTTGGGGTCTGGTCTTCAACAACTCTGTACCCGTGCAGAATCCCAAAGGTACCACAAGTAAGATCATGGTGTCAGTGTGGGCCTTCTTCGCTGTCATCTTCCTGGCCTCCTACACTGCCAACCTGGCTGCCTTCATGATCCAGGAGGAGTATGTCGACCAGGTGTCGGGCCTGTCAGATAAAAAGGTGTGAATTCAAAGCAGTGTGAGGGGTAGTGGGGCGGAGGAGCAGGTGTGTGAAAGTACGTAACGTGGGGTAAATTAGAGTCTGTGAGCGGGTTCCCGATTTAGGACTGTCACTAAAGATGACTTACCTTTTTTATGTATTTTATTTTATTTAAACTTTATTTATATGTATTACGATTAGACACAATTAGATGAGCTCAAGTGCCCTGTGAGTGACACCACTCATCATGTTTATTTACAGTTATTTGAAAGTAATTTTGAAGTGTTATTTAACACTATTAGTTATATAAAAGTGTATAATGTTACAATATTTTTTTATCATTTGAATCATCAGTGTTTTGGTAGGTTTGGTCATGAATGTATTTGTTCAGTGTGACTACTATTTATGGCACGAGCTGCGTGTTTCAAAATGCTAACTAGTTTTCATGCACTCTCAATCGTAACAGGTGGTTTTCAGGGTGGTGCGAGGAGAGTCCTGTGCGGTCGGCCTGTTGAAGCCCATAATTTATTGGTTATTGTGACAATAAATATACTACAGGGAGCTTTTGAAGTACCCCTGGTGGGGAATAATTGGTTTAGTTCATAAAGAGTCCAGGTTGATTGTTTTGAAATTGCCTGTTTTGTTTAACAAACAGTCCAAACCCCTCTATTTACAGACACGACAAAGAAAAGCAGCTAAGCCTCAGATTTGAGAATGTTTTGTCATGTTTGCTTAATAGATTACTTCAACGATTAAATGATTGTCAACATTGTTGTGGACTAAGCTTTTTGAAATGCTTTTTTATAATATTGGGCACCACAAATGAACTTGAACTTTATCTATTGATTTGCAGCCAAATAATTTGTTGATCAATCAATCAGTCGAACAACAGAAAACGAATCAGCTGCTGTTTTGATAATAGGTGCATCAATTTAAAATCACTTCCAAGCAGTAATAACAAAATGTTACTCAGTTACAAATTGTGGGAATCTGCTGCTTTTTTATTTTTCTTTCTTTTCTTTGTCTTATGTAACGCATTAACGCAACTTGCTAGAGTGAAGATACTTCATCATATGAAACTAGAAAAACCTAAGGAATCCATTAGTACCAATCATGTCATGCTGGCTTGTCATGAAGGAGGCTAAATAACGCTCCAAACTTATGCTACATTTTGCCGAGGAAAAACTGGCATGGCCATTTTCAAAGGGGTCCCTTGACCTCTGACCTCAAGATATGTGAATAAAAATGGGTTCTATGGGTACCCACGAGTCTCCCCTTTACAGACATGCCCACTTTATAATAATCACATGCAGTTTTGGGCAAGTCATAGTCAAGTTTTGTTGCCTGTTGGGCTTGAGTTTGTCATGTTATGATTTGAGAAAATTTTGTTATGCTAAATGCAGTACCTGTGAGGGTTTCTGGACAATATTTGTCATTGTTTTGTGTTGTTAATTGATTTCCAATAATAGATATATACATACATTTGCATAAAGCAGCATATTTGCCCACTCCCAAGTTGATTAGAGTATGAAATACCTGACAAATCTCCCCTTTAAGGTACATTTTGAACAGATAAAAAATGTGCAATTAATTTGTGATTAATCACGATTAACTATGTGCTATCGTGTGGTTAATTGCGATTAAATATTTTAATCGATTGACAGTTGTTCAGACAAAAAACTGCCAGCTTGGGCTTTAGAAGATCTAATGGGAACTTGTCAGTTTTTTCTAACATTTTATAAACCAAATGATTAATCCAGCAATTTAATAGATTAATCAGTAATGAAAACAATCATCAGTTGCAGCTATTAACTAATCGTTTCAGCACTTGTATATGATCTTTATTTTTGACCTTCATCTGGTGTACAGTAGGCTACATGTTTGTCTGTCTTTTTGAGTGCAACTCTAAGCATTTCATTAATTTTGAGTTTCTAAAAGCATAGCCCCTGTGCTCAACAGTGCATTAGCGGCTATTTGATGCGGCTCATGTCCCTTTTATCATGCTAACGAGCACTCCTCTGTCATTTTCTCTGTGTGGTTTCTTTTCCCCGCCACAGTTCCAGAATCCTAACGAATTCTCGCCGCCATTCCGGTTTGGCACGGTGCCCAATGGGAGTACGGAGCGCAACATCCGCAACAACTACCGGGACATGCACACTTACATGACCAGCTTCCACCAGAAGAATGTAGATGAGGCGCTGTACAGTCTGAAGCACGGGTGAGGAGGAGAGAGATGGAGAGGAGGCGGGAGGGACTGATGGTGGGGGGATGTGGGGAAGGAGGGAGTTGAAAGGATCTCAGCAGGGAGAAAAGAGACATGTGTGATGAAGCTGTGAGGTCCTGTACTGATGCAATACAGAGAAAAGATGATGAAGGAATAAGGAGAGGGAGCATTCTGGGTGATGTGGGTGGGCAGCCGGTGGAGCTGTGTATCAGCCTGCCACTGGCACCCAGAATAGCAGCCTGTGGTTGCTATGAAAGCTAGCTAATATTCACCCTCTCCGCCTCTGAAGTGCAGGCTAATATCTTCCTCTTCTATTCACTCTCTCTCTCTCTCTCTCTCTCTCTCTCCCTGTCTTCTAATGTGTTCATCAACCACTGCTAAAGGATTAAAAATGCAAAGCAGTGATGTACCTCTGAATGACCAGAGAGGCCTGTAGAACCCAGAGGCAACGTTTGTCACCAAGCTGGAGACTGTCATGTCATTTTACACTCAGTCAGGATTGATCTGGATATAATAGAGTAGAATACAGGGAAATGTTTCAGCTGAGACAGTATGCACCTTGTCACACGGTCAATTTAGTTATTAGGTCTAAACAAAAGTGTTTGATTAAAGATTAAAGCTAGGGTTGGCAATCTTAAGAAACTACCAAGACTACGCTAGATTTTTAAAATGATCCAACGGAAAAACCCGGCCCAGTGTTGCCAACTCTTTTCCAATGAAAGGTAGCCAGCAGCACGAGCTCCAAAAGTCCCTAAATCTAGAGCAAAGTCGCCCAGACGGCAACACTGACAGTCCGACAAACTCAGACCTCCCTCCAAAGCCACTCCCCCCTTAATTATCATTATGAACGTAAACAACGAACTTGTCTATTGTTCGTGCTCACAGCTTTCAAACTAGCAGCTTGTGGAAGACTCTGGTGATGCACAATGAGTGTACAGGCAGGATGTGTTTTTTGTCAGAACATTTGATTTATTGATGCTGTCGGGATATAATGAGAATTTCAACAAATATAACCAAAACATGTTTTTTAAGAAGATTACCAACTCTAAGCTTTAATTCTTGATATTAGAACAAAACAAACTTACCTGTTATTTCCGAAGCTTTCAACCACATCTCGTGGTTGTTGGATCTTGTATTGAGAATTATTTTGTGTAAGTTATAAGGTATATACTGAAAAAGCACTGCTGCTCTTTTTCCTTGAAGGCTTGAAAGTTTTTGTTTTTAGTTTTTTATAATAAAATAATCAGTGATTGTATCCAAAATCCCTCCCTACCCGGATTCTTATATTTACTTTCCGACATATTATATAAGTGTATGAATTCAAAGTTAAATATCTCTGCTTTATAATATCACAGTGCTATATAATGCCTTCATAGTGTCCATAGCAACAACACTGCCTTTTTCTTAAATATCCCTCAATGCAATGTTTTGCCTGGTAACACATTATTTTATGGGCCCATAAATTTCAAATAATTCCCTTGTAAGTTTCCTCGAAATAACTATGTAATGTGTCATTAATTATAGCTGTAATAGAGAGTTAACACTTTCAATTAATTCCAATTAAATGCTAAGCCAGCGTTTCCTAGAGTGTTTTACTCAGAGCACAGCAGGTCGTCTGAACATGCAGAAATCAACATTAATGGAGAATACAGTCTCCGTTAATAAATGAATGATGAATGAATATTACATGGAGCGGTTCCTACAGTACATGGAAATTACTATTAACTATTTTTAAAGTTAAAGGAGCAGTGTGTAGGATCTGGCTGTATCTAACAATGAGGTCTGGAGCCTCTCGTGTGCCAAGCGTGTTGAAGAGCTACGCTGGCTGACGCAAAAACGCAAATGGCACTCTCTAGAGCCAGTTGTTTTAAAAGCAGTGTAGGTCATCTGGAGCAGAGCCAGTGCGTAGAGTGAGTGATTACATGGGAAGTGAGTGGTGAAGCAAGAGAGAGAGAGAGAGCAGCGAAGACGGGAGCGAGTAACATAATCGACTCCGGCCCGAGCAGGAAAAGTTAACAGAGTTTGGTTTGTCTGTTCCGGTCTACTATAGAAACGTGTCGGACTCCGTGGAGAGGACCCGTTCCATATGTAGATATAAACGGCTCATTTTAAGCTTACAAAAACACAACGATTCTTATTTTCAGGTTATTATACACTAAAGAAAACATACTTATTAATATTTTATAACATTTCTAGCAATAGATCCCCCTAAATGTTACACACTGTTCCTTTAATGCAGCTACCTAAACTAACTAATATATAACTGTCTAAATTACATAGTTATTTCCAAGAAACATTCCAGAAGTTGGAAAGAAATAAACCCATAGAATGAAGTGTTATCCATCACTGTTAATGGATTTGTAATTTAAAATCAGCAATGACACAATTTATGGTGACTCATAAGTGTCCTAAAATCTCAATTTATTATAAACTATTGAGCGGGAATAGTGATGAATGAGCGAGCGGGGGAGTGATTTTGGACACATTCATTCACTGTCACTATATGATTGGAGGTAAAAAAAAAAGCCTCCAATGTAAAAGAGTTCTTCTAACACATTTTCCTTCCGTCACGCTCTGTAGCAAACTGGATGCCTTCATCTACGACGCCGCGGTGCTGAACTACATGGCGGGCAGAGACGAGGGCTGTAAGCTGGTCACCATCGGGAGCGGCAAGGTGTTCGCTTCCACCGGCTACGGCATCGCCATCCAGAAAAACTCCGGCTGGAAGCGAGCTGTTGATCTGGCCATCCTCATGCTGTTTGGAGATGGTAAGGAACTGGTTTGTTATTTGTATATTATATATTTTGTTGTTGTCATTTTGGAGATAATGGTTTAATTAGTGTCTTATTTGTATTGTAATATCCTCACAGTAAATATCCCGTAGAAAAGGATTAAACACCATGACACCTTCTCGGAGGTATAATGTTTTAACAACCAAAAACATACTCAACAAGAAATTGCTATTGTAGCCTTAATTTATTTCACTCTGTTTAAACAAAAAAGAGCAAGAAACAAAACACAGTGATCATTCAGGTTGAGAGTGTAGTTATGCTCTCATCAGTGTATTAATGTTGTAGACATGAAGTCATCGAAGTAGCTGTAAACTGAGCTGTGACTCAGACGGTGGTCGGTGTTTGTTATGGTGACAACCCAAGAACCTGCTGGTAGATCCCGGCAGTCGATGAGACTGTCGAGCTGCAGGATGAGGCCTCCTGAGCCAGGCTGGCACATTTCAGTCCTTAATCAACAGTGAGGCATCAGCAGGCCTGAAAGACTGCAGCTGCTGCATCTGTAGAAGTGAAAGCTTGAGTTTGGAAGGAGTTTTGTTTATTTGGTAACTCAGGAAGAACTGGCAGCATGCTGGTAGAAGGTAGAAGGAGCTCTGTGTTGGACTGTTTTAATTGAGAGAGTTCTTCAGTGTAACCTTGAATATATTTTGATTTGTTCTGGCTACACTATAGCATCTCAACAGGTTTTTTTTCAAATCTGTTAATGAAAGGATTTCAGGAGCTTTCTGGTATGAACCACATGCTCATGTTTACAATCACTTTCATCCACAAAATTACAGTACCAGAGGCCTGTAATACGAAGCCAAGGACAAGTCTACTGTCTGCAGAGCGGCACATTTTACAAAGGAAGAGCAAACTATAATATTAGACAAATACAAAGAAGTTAAACACATAATCCAGACTAAAAGTAACACCGTTGACGCTTTTGAATGCAGGAAGGACAGCTGGCAAAAGCAAAAACTTCCGATGTGTGAATGCGTAAAATTAACAAATTTACTAAGTAAACGACTCATAAAAGTCAGCTATAGTCACCTGGATGGGGCAGTGATATTATAAATAGCTTTCTAAATATAATGGATGTATAGATTATATTTCATTACACCCTCCTTTCAGTTGCATCCCCTTCTCCGGCGGTGTGAAACAGACTTGAGAGCAAGTAAAGAATATAAATATAAAAACATAATTCAAAGCTGTAAGCACCCACAGCACACAGCCAGCTGTCCTTCCTGCATTTGTCAGTTTAAACTGTGTTGTTTTTAGTCTGGATTATGACTGTAACTTCTTCGTATTTGTGTAATATTACCATACGATCCGTGCACCAAGCTTTGATTGGTCAGTGGGCGGTGCTTACATACGAGTTGATCTCTTATCTGCTCCGGAGCAGGTTAGCTGTTCAGCATAAGTTACCATGGTGATCTACCTCGGTAAGAAGTGAACCACCGTCGTAGGACGGAAAACCCAGGGTTGACCCTGAAGTTACCTCGCTAATCCCAAATCCTGTTTCGTAGTAAAGGCCTCAGAAGAAGCAGACATAAAGGCTGTAAAGCTCAGCCTATGATTTTGAAAAGTGTGTGAATAATTTAAACCTTTTACCACCTCTAATGGCTGATAAGTAATGTATGAGCCAGAGTGTGTATTTAGCCTTTTGTTTATTACTATTATTATTTCTTTAGGCTGCACACGGTCTTTTGGTTTACAACACTTCCGCTAATTGGCACAGGGATGTGGTTTCACTTATTTTACCTGTTCACTTGGACCGCGGGAGTCAGACAAAGAGGGTGAGATAGGCTTGGACATTTTCTTTTGACTGTCGCGCCAGGTCCTACTTTAGTTAATCCAGTACAGTTATTGTTTGTAATTCTTTTCATTTAATAAACATCATAACACGCATCTGAATTTAAGTATAGATTTCTTTGGAACGAGTCACACAGTAAAGAGCATACTTAGCCTCTTAGCGGCCTTTTTGATTCATAGTAATCACTACAAGTGATGTGCAGCGAGCTCAGGAGTATTTTACCGTGAGTGTTCACAACCAGCATTTGTGTCTTTGTAGAAATTATTAATGTAGCACCATATCAAGTGAGTACTGATATACAGCCAGGAGGAGGCTGAATCATGAGTCTGTATCCCATCAGTGTGCATATCAAGCAACACTTATGATACTGTACGTGCGGCAGAGCAATGCTCTCAATTTGTAGGTCGTGTTTTCATTTTGAGCCCCAGCTGCTGCTGTTGTGTGTTTTGGGTAGTGACCGAAAGAAACCGGCAGGGTGTCTGGTGTCGCTCTGAGAGGATGACGAGTGCAGTGATCCACGTGGACCTCTGCATCAAGCTGCTGCTCTGTCATCATGAGAGGATTGAGCCAGTTGAGGTGGTTTGTGTATGTTGGTTATGGAAAATCATTTGGCACCTCTGTTTGAACGGGTTCTGGTGGACACAAATGACACGGAGGTCGGGGATGATGCAAGACACACTGGAGGGACATTTCCCATCAGTATGGACTGATAATGAGACAATAAACCATCAGGTACAGACATATGAAAGGACCCCTACTGCCTAACAACACCCGCATCTCATAACTCTAAAGTGCTGCTGTGTTGTGAGCCTGTTTAAACACTTCCTAAAGCTTCTGATCCACATATTATACACACTAAAATTGGACATCACAGTTTACAAAATATTACAGGAAACCATTAGTCTGTGATGCAGGTTTTACTCTCTTAAAGCCGGTTATTCTGCTATCAAACACGTTGAAAATGTTTTACAGAAAATTCTCATCTTAAGGTCCACTTCCTTAATTTTTCCAATGCTTTTTTCAGGATTTATAAAAAAAAGTTTATTCATTTGATATATGGACACCTGTTATGTGACTTAAAATCTCACACAACAACTAAACTGTTGCTATGACAACCGAGCAATCTCCATCTGTTGAGAAACGCCGCAAGATGTAAACAAGTAAGTGGACCTTGAAATTAGATTTTTTTTTGTCAAACTTCTAAACTATTAATTATTAATTTGAATTATTAATTACTAATTATTAATGTAAGCTTACCATAGTACAGACATTTAATAATAAATACACATTGAATCAGACTCGGTCTTGGTATGCACTATTGGCGGGAGGCCTTTGACTTTCGATAGAGAAAGGTTAATAACAGTCACTTCACAACAGATTTTTTAGACCCAACAATGATTCGTTTAGTTGAGAAAAATAGTCAGAAGAAGAAAAGCTGCAGGAATTTGGTGGGATAACTGTCTCTGCCGCTCTGCATGCCCTGTGGCCACAGTCTCTCTTTAACAGTAGGGCTGTCGTGGTGAAGGAAGTTCCCCTGCGGTGATAATGATTGGCTCAACAGTGCGGTATGCTGTATTATTGCTGTATTATTCATTTCAGTGCTATATAAATAAGCTTTATTTTAGGCTATCATTAGGTATATTGTTGCTTTTTAAATGACGAAGATGACAGTTTTAAAACAAATTGAATACTTGTTTATTGTTAAATGCAGAACACGGAAAGGCAATGAGACGCAGCGTTTTGTTCAGCTGGTTGCGTCTGGTAGCTATGATAGGGAATATCCGCAGAAGTAAAAATGACGGCACAAGGTAGAGTACTTGCTCTGGATGAAGAGAAGGTTGAAGCTTGTAGGGAGAGAGGACGGACACGCCGGTCTATGTGAATTAAATTCTCCTCCATTGTTGTTGTAGTTCAGCACATGTAGCCTACAGGTAGGATGTGACGGTTGGTCTTTGTGGTAGTTGTCCCGCCCTTCCTCAATTGTGATTGGACAGCTGGGTAAAAAAGTGACAGTGACGAGCGCAGCTTTTTACCCAAAGTTGAACATTTTTCAATTCCCGCCGACCAGAAAAAAACAATACTATATATATACTTCGATCATAATGTTCTAAACCCTTATACACTATAACAATTCATTTTAAATAATTATTCAATTAATTAATTCATGTTTATTTCTGATTTATGGCTAGAACAACTTGTCACAAAGTGCTGAGCAGCATCTCAAATTAATCTTCAATCAAATCTCCCAGCTTTCAGATGATGTACACCACTTCTATGTGACATCTACTGCTGACCTGCTTTAGCCCCCTAAAAAAGACAAAACGGGTCTATTGTGGGTCTCGGGGGGTTAACAGGTGATAGAAAATGATAGAAAATGAATGGATGAATGCTGTAAAGCATATTTGCTGTTGACTGACAAGTCAGATAATATTTACTTTTGCTGTGAGAAATGTCATGAATGTATTCATATACTCTCCTATTGTATTACAGTATATCCTGAACTTCCTACGAGGGGAAGTGTTCCTGCTTATAGAAAAGGACTGAAGTTCTGAGGGAAACAGGAGGAATGTGGAATAAAACATTTTTAAATGCATCACCAGCCTTGGTCCTGGCAGCACTTTTACATTTTGTATCTCGGGAAAAGTTTCATGTAAAATAAATGATTGTTCCTGATGTGAATCGTTGCCTTTGGAGAGTGTACTCCAGAGATAGCATGTGCTCCGCCACCTGCCAGATCATATATTGTACAGCACACACACACACATGATTGTCTTCGGCGTGCTCTCACTTTCCATCCCGGTGTGTGTGATGGATGAAGGGGTCACTGCAAAGAGAACATTCACCTTGGATCAGATCTTTATGAGCCAAATCGACTCAGACCTTGACATACGCTGCTGAGTGATATACAGTCTGTGCATGTATGTGTATGTGTGCGTGACTGTGTGCATGCTTAAATGTGTGTGTGTGTGTTCCCCAAAGGTCAGACAATATGTCTGCACACATCTACCAAATGGAAGTAAAGCCTTATTGTTCTGTCGTCTGTGTACAAGAGGCCAACACATCAGACATTACCTCTCATTACTTCATGCACACTGCTCTGCTGTCAGCACTCATCCGTTAGTCCAGGTTAAGAGATCAGACTCGTCAATGTTTGCTGTCACGTCCTGTTAGAGTCCAGATATGAACAGGATGTAAGTCATATGTGCAGAAGGAGAGGATCAGCGATGGCCTACTAACAGGAAACTGAGTGCCACTTCATCTGAACAGATGTAGGATCAGGAGGGAAGGGGGAGAGGGATGGGGGAAGATGATGGATAAGAATGGAGGAGAATAATTAGGATAAAAAAGATTTAAATTTCATTATAGATTCTGCTAATTGATCCAGGACTTATTCCTATGATGCAATTATGGTTCATATAGAGTAAAGACTGCATCCAGGAGAGCCTTTATCCTGCCCTCATATCATTGTCATTGAAATCTGCAGTCTGATAAGAAGAATCAATAGTGTCCGAGTTCAACTGCTGTCCTGAATTAGACACTGGTTCGCAATGGGAACAAATTTGCAGTTTCCATCTCTGATCTGAAGATGTTAAGGAGGATATTAGTACGGTATAGTTAGGAATTCACATAAAAACAAGAGCGTCTACACTTTTTGTGGTTGTGTTTGTTTCTTTTATTATAAAAATCTGCAAAGATTGCTGTGTTCTTGCACCACTTTAATGCTACTTATTTAGAAGACATTACAAATCAAATAGGCCTTTTTCATAGAAGACATTTGCACAAGCACAGATGTCACTAATAACATACAAAATTATACTTTAATTTTCATCCTTTGAAATGCAGTTATCACTAACACATTTTCTTATTAGACATCTTAATAGACATTCTAGTGAAGAATTATTTGCTTTCTTTCTGAGAGTCAGATGAGAAGATTTATACTGCTCTCATGTCTGAGAGTGGTATCAATTTTCTCATCTAACTCAGAGAAAGAAAGTGAAAGAGTATTTCGCTAAATGTTGAACTATTTAATTCATGATCAACATAAATGAAACTATAAACTTTTCCCTTTGCTTTTTTTCCTCTTCACTTTCCGTTTGATGCTCATCAGCAGGATAACTGATCGTCATAAGAACCACTTAACACTGCACTTTCTTTTCTCCTACTGAGGTTCATTTAGGTAAGAAAGTCTTGAAAACTAGTGAACAGCTGTCTGAGACAAACACACACACACACACATCCATCCATAAAACAGTGTTATGCAAGCATTGGGAAAACATATACCCCTCCTTGATCTCACACAGACACACACACACACAAAAACAGACCATTGGTGCAGATCAAACAAATCTCTCTGGACGTGTCCTCCCCCCTTAGCGGTCCCTCCAGGGATGTGGAACTGAGGGGGACACATTTTAGGGCGGAAACGCTCGTCACATGACCACACACACTTCCTCCCTGAGGACTGTCAAGTCCCAGCAGGCAGTTGTTTTTTTTCCCACAACAAGGAAGGGATAGCCTTGCATAAGCACTCCTTAATGAGGATGATCCTCAGGGGGGCGTTCAGTCAAAATAATGCAACATGACATTTGTTGCACGTACATGAGACCTGAGCTGTTTTTGGCATCAACTCCCATCCCAAAAATGTGCCTTCTCTGTTTTATACTCACACTTACATGTTCGGATACCTCCGGGCAAACTCACCCAAGAGCACAGGTCACACCAACATTAACGCTAACACCCCCGATACAGTAACCTGTGTATATGTGTCTCTCCCTCCTCCAGGTGATATGGAGGAGTTTGAGGCCATGTGGCTGACGGGCATCTGCCACAATGAGAAGAACGAGGTGATGAGCAGTCAGCTGGACGTGGACAACATGGCGGGGGTCTTCTACATGCTTGGGGCCGCCATGATTCTGTCATTAATCACCTTCATCTGTGAACATTGGTTCTACTGGCAGCTGCGCTTCTGCTTCATGGGCGTGTGCTCCGGGCAGCCCGGGGTCACCTTCTCCATTAGCAGAGTGAGTGTGCTCGTGTTTTATTTTAGGTCTGACCTTTGTCCTCCTGACAGAAAGATCACAAGAAGGGGTTGTTTTCAAACCACTGGCTGCGGTTGAGGTGTATCGAGTCAGTCAGCGGGATACGATGACTCACCTGACTTAACCTGTGGCTTTTTTAGCCCAGGCAGTCGTTAAACAACAAAACACGAGTCAATAGCATCCTGTGCTATACGGTGAAAAAAATCTTCACTTATTTCAATTTTTATAACAAACTACAAGTCAGGGAGCACAATATTACAAGAATTTATTACACATATTAATTTTACCCTATCAGACACAGTCCAAAAACTGCATTTATGTGCCTTTTTAAAGTTTATTATTAGTTTAAAATGTCGTATTGAACATTTTCTTTACTAGAATAACCAGGACTATTTAAAAAATGAAGAAATGTTTGATGTGAATAATTACATTGAAGATTTATGATGGATATTTTTATATGTAGATTTATAGGTTTGGCTTGAAAAAACAAAATCTATTTTACTAGAAATGTGAAGGTGTTAAATATGAGCGCTCTTTACAGAACAGTAACGCAACTAACCAGTGAAATCTGTGAGGTTTTTGGTGTAACTGACTACAGCAATGGGCTTACAGCAGACTCAAAACAAATAAATGTTAAAGTGAAACATTTATTCAAAGTTAAGGTGTCAGTATGCTCAAACAAACAAATCCATAAATGTGTGGCGAGATGAAAAGGCTGTCGTGAAAGGAAGAGGCGAGACGTGATAAGCGCACATTTTCAGACAGTCTCTCCTCAAACACATTCACTCGTTTTTACACATGGAAAGTAATTGGGCTAAAAATGACAAAAGAGAGCCTAAAGCCATCTACACATGATCAGCGGTAAAATCACTCTGCGCTGGCTGTGCCATTGTTTTCCTATGGGGAGAGCTGTGCTGCCCGACAAGGCAGAAGCCCTGCCCTTGCCGTGGCAAACTGAACTTGTTGCTGCTGACCTTTGAAAGCGCAACCAATGAGAACAGCTGCAACTGTTGTTGTTGTCTAGAAACAGGGAATGGCGTTCCTTAGGTTTGCTTTTTACTTTAGGACGCAACAGTCGATGGGGAGGGGGTTTCAGACGCTGTTTGACCATCCAACAAGCATTCGGTTAAAGCATACTGGCATCTTCTATTCAGGTTTAGCTCCAGTCAAACTATGTCACTAACCTTTCTGACTTCATAGAGGTCAAGAGTGAACACCTAGAATGTGAATAGTTAACTAAACTAAAGCATCACAACCAAATAAATAACACAGGCAACTATTTAGTGAACTCTGTCAACCTCTTCACCCATTAAGGACAGTGAAAAACAACTTTAGTGTGCATGTGTCGCCTGGATTGCCAACAACTAGGGCTGGGTATCGGTACTCGATGCCTTTTAAGGTATCAAGTCAAGTCAATTTTATTTGTTTTATGCCCAAAATCACAAATTTGCCTTGGGGCTTTACAACCTGTACAGGATACGACATCCTCTGTCCTTTACAGTGCAAACCTCTCATCGGATAAGGAAAAACTCCCCCCCCCAAAAAATCTTCTAACAGGGAAAAAAGAAAAAATGGAAGAAACCTCAGGAAGAGCAACAGAGGAGGGATCCCCCTTCCAGGATGGACAGACGTGCAATAGATGTTGTGTGTACAGAGTAACAACATAATGAAAATATAACATATCGACTGAGATAACACAGTACCAAGTAGTATCGAAACGTCTCCAGTCAAACGATACTTGCAATCGATCCTTTTTGTGCTCAGAGCTAAAAAAAAAAGACTATTTGTATGGCTTTGCTCGCAATCAATCACCTCAGGCGTTCTTCAATTTAATATGATGTGTGATTGGCCCACTACCGCAGTAGCTACAACCCATACAGCCGGGATTGGCTGCCTGCACACAGAGATCTCTGAGCCGGCGGCTACATGATGGGCATCAAATAAAGTACTCTGTTGGTATCTGTATCACTTTAAGGGTACAGGTATTGGTACTGGCATTTTAATTTTTTAAACGATACCCAGCCCTACCAACAACACACAAGCATAATTGCTCGTAAAGACCATGGCTATTGATATGTTGATTGACAGCGAGACCAACCAGCATCAGTCCCTGACGGGGTTAACGAAGCCTGCAGTCTTTGAGAAAAGTCCACTGTTTATTAACTTAATGTTGCTGAAATAAAAGCTACTTAACTATGCTGCACTTTCTCAGCCGGTGACCTGGAGGCGTGTTTGTGGATGTGGAAGATCTCGTCTCAGCGTGGTTACGACTCGGCTCAGATGGGTCACTTAACAAGGCGTCTCAGTGTTATTGATGCAGGCTGTTTAGGTCTACATAATAATCACTTGAGGTGTAAATCATTTGCATAATGTTGCCTTTTAAGAAGGTGGGGGGGGGGGGGTAATTTGCATGTTGTTGCATGCAAATTGTCTCAGTTATTATTTTCCTGAGAAAAGGACACCAGTGTTTATGTGTTCGGTGTTTCTAATTGTAATGTCATTTGGTTTCCACCCACTCAGACTAACCTGAAAGAACTTAAAACACAGACCTGGCCTTGAGCACTTCAGAAACGCACCATTTCCTTTTCTTTTTTTGTTGTCGAATTGGCAGGAATCTCCCTCTGTCTTTGTAGCTTCCGAAACTGCTATTTTTATGCAAAACATAAGCACTGCTTTTTGCATGGTAGCTTTACGATTCACTCTGAGCTCTGACATGCTTGAGAATGATTTTACTTGTTGCATTACAACATCCATTTAAAGTGCATACACGTTTCAAGAGGTGCTTCTACAGCCGGATATCTTTTATACATTTCCATGCCTGGTTTAACACCGAAGTTGCAGCGCGAGGCAGAAAAAAAAAAAACATTAAAGATAGCGCAGCATTCAAGAAAACTGCATTTCATATACAGTATGTAGACATTGTAAGGATGGACAAGTGATGGGAGCACAAAGGGCTAATAAAATACAGAGGAAGAAAAAGAGATCAGTTAGCGAGAGTCATGATAAAGAATAGAACGGGTGGTGGGACAAAGGCAGAGTAGAAAAGAATAGACACAGCGGTGTGCCAGGTACCTCTGTTCTATTACCTTTCACAGCAGCTGTAGTAGCTATAGATGTAGAGAGATAAAAAGAGACAATCCCATTGGAGCGGCTGCCGCTCACCCGAGCACCCGAAAACGGAGATAAAACAGACACAAAG
Source organism: Sebastes umbrosus (assembly GCF_015220745.1). Lineage (NCBI taxonomy): Eukaryota > Metazoa > Chordata > Actinopteri > Perciformes > Sebastidae > Sebastes > Sebastes umbrosus. The sequence goes on from NC_051271.1 coordinate 10,304,574, forward strand.
AGAGAATGGAGGCATAAAAGAAAAGAGGGTTGACGATTCAGATTCATGAATGTGGCTCTGCAACGGGGAAAGTGACTAAGAGACAGACAGAAACTGTTTCTGACAAGTTGACGCCTTTGAGGAAAGTTGGCCCGCGCGCTGGCTGGTGGGTAGTGTGTCCTCGACCTTTCGGATTTGGCTGTCGCCTCGACCACAGATTCCCTCAGCCCCCATTTAAACACGCTTGTTTGCCTTCACTCGCAAAAGGCTTTCCCCCCTCTCTTGAAAATCCTGCTCTTAACCAAACAAACCAAAACAAACGCGTACTGATGGATAATGACATTTTAAATAGACGATTGTTGATGTGTCTCAGACAAACTTTCGAAAAGGGATTCATTTCCTTGGCAATGTTTTTCGTGAATAGAAACAAAAAAGAGTGAAACAATCCCGAGGTAGAAAGCCAGTGGCACCAGTGTCAGCTGAATTTAAATGACATTGATTAAACCTATTGATTGGTGGTCAAAACCACGAGCTCACTGCACCTCTTGTGTTATCAATCAAGGCTTTGATCTGCTCCTTCAGTTCTCTGTGTCTAAAGGTGGCGTGCTGAGCAGCAGCTGTGAGGGTCCATGCTGTTCCCAGGAGAAAAGTCACTTATGAACTCAGCCCCTATTACTGTTTAATAGTGTGTAAACAAGAGGCTGGTCAGAGAGAACATGGCAATGCATTAACCTCTCTGCCTCTGTTTGCCTCTCTCTCTCTCTCTCTTTCTCTCTCTCTCTCTCTCTCTCTCTCTCTCTCTCTCTCTCTCTCTCTCTCTCTCTGTCTGTCTTTCTGTTGATGTGTCTGCTGTTTGACTCCCTCTCTCTAACATTAAACCCCTTTGGTTCTTGACTACTGCCGCACATTTTACTGTTTGTTTTCTTCTCACTTGGGCGTCATACCCTACCACTCTCACTCTTACTCTTTCTTCTTCCCATGGCCTGTCTCACCCTCTCTTTCTCTCTCTACCTCCCTTGTCTTCTAATTTTCACACTCCAGGGTATCTACAGCTGCATCCACGGGGTACAAATCGAGGAAAACAAGTCGACCATAGACTCACCCTCGGCCACCATGAAGAAGAACATGAACAACACCCACTCCAACATCCTGCGGTTGCTCCGCACTGCCAAGGACATGACCGCCGTCCCGGGCATTAACGGCTCTCCGCACGCCGCCCTGGAGTACAGCCACAGCGGCCGCGACTCGGCTATCTACGATATCCAGGAGCAACGGCGCAGCTTGGTGGGTCACCCTGTCGACTGCAAGTCGGCGCCGCCCTACCTGCCAGAGGACAACATGTTCAGTGACTACATCAGCGAGGTGGAGAGGACTTTTGGGAACTTGCCCCTGAAGGACAGCAACCTGTACCAGGACCATTACCTGCACCACCACCCGGCCTCGGCTCTGGGTATGTCCGGACCCCCGCCTAACAGGCCGCGTAGCTTAGGCAGCACTAGCTCGTTGGAGGGGGGCATGTTCGATTGCGACAGTTTAGGGGGAGGGGTAGCGCCCATCTTCACCACCCAGCCCCGCCCCTCCATGACTCACAGGAATACCAATAAGTTTGACCTGATCGCTGGCCACACCCCTGCGGATTCCAGCCAGGGTGGGTTCAAGGGAAACAATGTGTACGGGAGGTTTTCTTTCAAAGGAGGCGCATCCAGCACGGGGCTCATCGGGGGTCACGACAGGTACTGTGGTGGGGGTGGGGGAGGCTCAGGGGGGGACGATGGGAACATTCGCTCAGATGTTTCGGATATCTCCACGCACACTGTCACCTACGGCAACCTGGAGGGCAACAACAAGCGGCGTAAGCAGTACAGGGACAGCCTGAAAAAGAGGCCAGCTTCGGCCAAGTGCAGACGGGAGCAGGACGAGATAGAGCTGAGCGGCCTCAGGAGGAGAGCCCACCACCACACCGTCCACCACCACTTCCCCCACGGGCCCCTGGCACACCGCACGGTCTCACCTCCCCTGGAGCGGAAGAGGGGAGGAGGAGGGGGTAATTCTTCACCTTACTTATTCCGCAAAGACAAAGAGAACCTGAGGGATTTCTATGCGGACCAGTTCCGCTCCAAGGAGGGCAAGGCCAAGTGGGAGCAAGAGGGTGGAAGTGGAGGAAGCGGCGTGGGCGGTGGTAGCGGTGGTGGTATCTGTAAAACCTTAGTACCTGTAGAAGACTTCCTCAAAGGTAAAGGCAAGAAGCCGGAGTGTAAAGGTGGGCTTGGTTCAGTGTCGGCAGGGCAGCAGGCCCACACCTGCTGGGAGAAGGGGGTTTCTGGGCTAGGAGGGGGCGGCATAGCAGGGGGTGACTGGGAGTGTCGTAACTGCCACAATGTGTGTCACCACGGAGGGGGTGTAGGAGGAGGCGGCGCTTGCTCCGCTAGCGGAGTTGGAGGAGGCGGCAGTCGCCCCAGCTCCGCTAGCAAACGCTGCGACTCGTGTAAGATCCAGCCAAGCAACCTTTACAACATCAGCGAGGATAATAACATGGTGTTCGCCGCAGTGAAGAGTAGCGTAGGACCCAGCCAAACACCACCTCAGGCGCAGCGCAGGAAGCTAGGGCCGGGTGGGAGGGTGTTACGGAGGCAGCACTCGTATGACACATTTGTGGATCTGCAGAGGGAGGGGGCAGGCCGCATGGGAGGGGGTGGAGGCGGCGTTGGGGGTCAGTTTGCCCAGCCCCGAAGTGTGAGCTTGAAAGACAAAGACCGCTTCATGGAGGGCCCCAGCCCTTACGCCCACATGTTTGAAGGGTATGCAGGTGAAAGGGAGCCTTCCATGTTTGGAGGAATAGGCGGGGATAGGGCGAAAGGAGGGTCCTCCTTCAGTTTGTTCCGTGGAAGCGATGGTGGGTTGCATCAGCGGTCGGTGGGGGAGAGAGACCAGAGGGACAGAGATAGAGCTATGATGGGAGGTGGGGGCTGTGGTGGTGGTGTTGGTGGTGGTAGCAGCAGAGGGGCCGGGACTTACTCCTTGTCTAAATCTCTCTACCCAGATAAGGTGAACCAGAACCCCTTCATCCCAACCTTCGGCGACGACCAGTGTCTATTACACGGCGCCAAACCGTACTACATCAAAAAGCCACAGACGCAGCAACAGCAGCAGCAACTTCTCAACAACAGCCGAGGAGGAGGGGACTTCCGCGGCTCCATGGGAACGACTTCCTATTTGCCCGCGTCCGCCACAGCTGGGGTGATGTCCAATGTGGCCCCCAGGTTCCCCAAAGAGCTGTGTCTGGGCGGGGTGGGAGGGCCAATGGGGAACCACCACGGGGCCAGCAAGCTACTGCCCGTGGCCAGGGACACGTTAGGCTTGGGGCCGGGACAGAGAAACTTCAACGGTGCCAGCAATGGACACGTTTATGAAAAGCTCTCCAGCATTGAGTCAGACGTCTGAGGGTGAAGACGGAGGAAGAAAGACAGGAGGAAGATGAAGTGGGTGAAGAAATGAGGGGGGAGAAACGTAGAGCTGCTGATGACCTCTGTGTGAAGAGAATGAGGAGAAACGATACTGTGTGTGTTGTTCTCAAAAGAATTTGGACGATGCACAGAGGCTAAGCTGTGAAGTCCGGCGGGAGACGAGTTTTTAATGAGAAGAGAGGATTCTGGTGCTGCTCCGACGCTCAGAGAAAGATAGGAAGGGAGGGAGGGGGAAAAAAGTGAAATCAAATCTCTGCTCTCTTCACACGCTCATTGTCTTTCCCTCCCTCCTGCAGTTCCTTAACACCAAAACAAACATTTTGTTTAACAACGGAAATACAATCATGAATGAGAAATCAACGCTTCTGTCGAAGTAACAGGGTAAACTAATAATAATTGTATTGATAATGTTAATAATATTATTGAATATTATTCCAGTGTTTAATGATGATCGGTTTGGATTGTTTTTTTCAATTTTATTGATTTAAATAGTTCATGTTACATATTTGTATGATGTTAATTCTTTCTTAGCTTACCAATATTACAGGAGACTGGTAGAGCAGTCATCTTTGGTTCCTGTAATTTGGACTCTTCTTTGCTATTAATTCTTCATGTTTGATTTTTTTTTTTTTACTTTTCTTACTCTTGAGTGCTGTGAAGTGTATGTGAAAGGCATGACTTGCTGAGTACATTCTATGTACTTATAAATTTGCAAAGAAGGTCTCTTTTTTTCAGCTGCAGAAGCAACATCATCATACTGATTTGCCGTTTCCTCTCCTTTTTTTCTGCTCGGCAGTACCAAATGGGTCTCACATTTTGAGCTGGATGTGCCTTAAAGGATTAATACTGATTTTCTACACACAAGATCTGTTCTGTCGGTAGACAGATCCACCTGCAAACGATTAGTCTAATTGATTTGAGTGTGAAAACACACCTGAAAAAGTCTGATGAGGGTAGAGTTTCATGAGCATAACAGACTTTTGGGCATTTAACAGATGTTAGATAATGCAAAGCTAAACGTGCTGCCGTAGAGGAAGCTTAAATTCCTTCGTAGATCCCCGACAATAAAAGTAACTGATAGCAGGATTACAAGGGTTAAAACCACAGTGCCATGATAAACAAACATTCCTGTTTCCCAAAAAGTCAGCTACGACAGAGCAGCGCCGCTGTTTGTAAAGAAATACGAGTTAGAAAATAAAATATAGGAGCTGCTTCTTCTACTATTAACTCCACAATTAATCCAACTGTAAGTCCTTGAAATCATTTACGAAGAAGCTCAACAAGCTTCATCGCTCCTCGCCTCCTCAAACCCCACCGTTCATAACGGACGACCCAGGAGCCAACTATCCATTAAATACATGTAAATCACGGTTAATGTCCGCTTGTTGCCCTCATCGCGTTTCATTGGGTCTGACTCAATTGGCCGTGACAGTTTTGCTGTTCAGGACAGGCACATAATGGACTCTCAGAGTTAGGCCTCTGTTGCCGGGATGAGCAGCAGTAACGTTAATTATTCCATGATTACGGCTATAAGCGCCGCCTGCTGCATTAGATGGTCACATTTGAACGATGGGAAGTGTTGAACATTTTCACTCTGCTGGTCTAAAGCACCACAGCGAGCTCAAGTACATAGTCCCAAATATTCTCTTGATTTAGTCTTTCAATCATTCATAAATGACATCCTTATAGCATGTCATTTCATTTCATTATTTATCTAAAAAAAGATTATAGCTTAGAAATGGGGTATAAATAGTACAAACAGTTTGTGCTCTGTTACCCTGTGATTGAATAGTTGGACATTTTGGGAAATACGCTTAGACCTATTTGCTTTCCTGCTGAGCATTAAAGAAGATCGAGACCACTCTCAGTGTCAGAGTTAGCTTAGCTTAGCACAAAGACTGGAAACGGGGAAACAGCTAGCCTGGCTACGTCCAAACTAAGGTAAAAACATCCAGTCCCTCTAAAGCTCACAGATTAACACATCTTATATTGTTTGTTTAATCCATATAAAGTGTAAAAATGACACAAAGGAGGGTTAGCTACAGGACTTTTGGTGCCTTCAAATGGAACTCGTGAGCTCGTGTTTACAACATGGGAAGTCGTGTACGCCATGTGCTTAGCGTTCAAGTGGTTAAGTTTTAAGAACACTGCTGCTAAGCAACAGCAATATTAACGTTATTGTTGGCGTTTAGAAGCCACAGAGGCTAACAATTTAGCAAGCTAGCAAGTGGGTAACATAATGCAGTAAATGCAGAGGCATAATGACGTAATGAGGAAAAAGATGAGGCTGTTCGGAATATCAACATTTTCTTCAGACATATTTGAAATTACAAAGAAAAACAACATACAACTAAAATTATAATATATTCACTTATTATGCACCAAAAAATTTACTTCCATGGCCTCCGCCATTTCTGACGTCAACAAACACGTCACAACTCGTGAACTCGGAGCTTTCGGAAACTTTCCATTGAGTGGGGCGTTCATATGGACTCAACCCGTGAACACGGTAAACACGACCCCATTTGAAGGCACCATTTCTTGTAGTTACCATGTTGTTGCCATGCAACCAATCAGCCAAGAAATAGTCCACAAAACAACAACTTGTCACTTTTACACTTTTAAGTTTTTTTTTTACAGATTAAACAAACAGGATATAACATGATAAAGGTGCCAAATTTGATATCTAGAGCATTAATATAGCATCAAACAACTATTGTCTATGTAAAGACATAGAGGCGTAATGTCTACCTGAGCAGAGAGAGAAGTCGCTCTCCCTCTGTGTATGTTGTAATCAGAGCTTCTCTTTGCTTTGTTGACATCACCGGGCCGACTGCGTGTGCTTTTAGTGCATGTGAGCGTGCCCCACTGGCTAGCTCACCGCCGCCGCTCTCATATGGCGGATACAGCTGATGACGGCGACGTCGCGGAAGTGTAGCACCCACCCTCCAGTTCCCCCCTCAGGTAAACACGTTATCTCTGTGCACTGTTAGCGCTATAAGCACTGTTAGCTGCGAGCCGTCAGCTCGCTGCCGTCATGTTGAGAGCTGTTGAGACTAAGCTAGAAATCACTTTGCTATTTAGCACCTTTACTTAGTGAGCTTTAAGGCAGGGTCAGGCTAGCTGTTTCCCTTTGTTTCCAGTCTTTGTGCTAAGCTAAGCTAACTGGCCACTGGTCCTAGCTTCATATTTAACATACAGATATGAGAGCGTTATCAGTCTTGTCATCTTTCTCAACAAGGAAATAAAGCGCATTTCCCAAAATGTTAAACTATTCCTTACACTCGTAACAAGAGGACCTGGATAATGTAAGTCTCTTTCATCATTTCTCCCTCTATAGCGTTGCTCAAACTCACATATTTCACCAAACAGAACATAAAGAATAATTTCACTCTGTACTGTAACCTTGATTTCTCCCCCCATCGGACCATAATCTGTTTCACATGCTGAGATTTTGATGAAGGAAAGAATTTGCCCTCAAGTCGTTTTAAGATCCTGGGTGGATCGTGTCAGCTGCAGACATTTGAGGAGAAAAAGAGGAAGGCTGGAGAAAGTAAACAGCGTCCTGAAAGCAGGTGGTACATTTAGTAAAAAAGCATCGCCTTTCTTACTGTTATTCTGATAAAAGAGGCGACTCCTAAATCCACAACATCAGACACGCAGCTCATCTCTGCCCTAATAAAGACAAACATAGAGGTTAGTCACAATTTAAGATGTCTATTCTCTATTTCCAGTTATTTATTGTCTTGACTTTTTAGTCATTTTGCCAAACCAAATTGTAATACCTAAGCACAATCTGACTGAATGCGTCGAATATATTTAGTTTGTCGTACATCCCAGTCAGAACTTTAGAAGACTTCACTTCTCTTGGTTGACAAGTCAGTATGTATGATACTAGGGGGTCTCTAGTGTTTGTAAGGACTTGCATGTATACACTTTTCTTTATTTCTGTTTTTTAATCTTAACTTTTAGCCCAGAAAACAAAATGGGTGTTTTTGAACAATATTTGGAATTTTTATCAATTTCATTGATGATCCATGTAGTACTGTGGGTGCGTGTGAGGTGTGTGTGTGTGTGTGCTTGTTTGTGCAAAAGAAAACACCAAGTCTAAATTTTGATTATACTTTAATAAATATGGCTAAATTTAAATGAAAGATTTCACTAGGATAGAAAACATTTTCTTTTATTAATCTTAGATAGTTTGTGTTAATGCTTTTAAACAAGGTTGAGGTCTTGATTAATACATTCATCGTCACTGAAGAAGCCTTTTTTTTTTCATTTCAACAAATTTTCTTTTTAAATATTCATTATTTCTGTTATTGTATGTGCCTGAATACATACGCTTGATTACCTCTGTGTGTGCTCATATGGGAGAGAGACAGAGTGTGTGTGAGAGATAACTGTTTATTGTACTTGTATTATAAAACTGTATGTAAATACTTTACCTCACGCTCATGGACTTTTGATAAAAAAAAAGAAAACTGTACAAAAAACGGCAGAGAATAGATCTATTTGGGATAAATCTTTGATTCGTAGGTCCCCTTGCGAAATTGCTTTTGTAAAGACTTCAGGCCAGGATATGTGCAATTTATTACGACACTAGATAGTGTGCACATTTAACGAGTCATGGTTTTTAGATGTGGTTTTTATTTTCTGTTTGATTTGGTCAAAGACCAGCTAAGGAGGTTGTTTTCTCAAAGCACCGTCATTAATCAGTACACAGAAAGCACAATTGATTATTTATTGCATTTTTACAGAGGAAGTCTCTTTTCTTTCCTCTTTGACTAATCTTCTGTTTTTGTGTTTTGTTTTGTTTTTTGCCACAGAAGAATCGAACAACTCCACCCCCGAGCTGTACAGATTGTGATAAATGTACATAAGACAAAAATCTAGTTCACCCTCGCATTTTTTTGTATGGAGAGATATTACTTGTGTGAAGAGAGTATTTCAAATTTGATTGAATATTTAGTAATATTGAAAATGAGATTGAACACAGTCAATGTGAAAATAAGTGCTGAGAAATATTATTCTTCTGTCTCTTTGGAATAAAAGTGTTGAGTATTAATAAAAAATAAGAAATCTCAAACTTATTTGTCTTCTTTTATTTTATCATTTATGTGTCCACAGGTTGGCAGCGAGCAACAGGACGTATTTCACGTGTGTACCACCAACCGATTTGACTGTTATCAGGCCATTAAATAGGCGTTATCAGTCACTATAAACACCACAGATGTGGGACATTTGGGCCTTCTACGACTACTACGTTGCAAATGTGAAAGTGAAACTTAAAAGCAACACGTTCTAACACGTTGTAAAACTGAATGAAACGTCATATTTTTAACTCAAACAAAAAAGCTTCTTTGGGTTTAGGCAGGAAAACTACAACTTCTTAAGGTTTAGGCAACAAAACTACAACTTCTTTAGGTTTAGGCAGGAAAACTACAACTTCTATATGTTTCGGCAGCAAAACTACAACTTCTTTAGGTTTAGGCAACAAAAATACAACTTCTTTAGGTTTAGGCAAAAAAAACAGTTAAGTTTAGGGAAAAACGTCGTATTTTGGGTTAATAACTACGAACACAAAGACAACTACACATAGTTAGTTTCACACAGGATGCAAACTCTGGTCTCCTGGGTGAAAACCCTGTGTTTTGTGTCCTCCACCCCTCATGGAGTTTCACACTGTCTATACAGCGCCTGACTTCCTCTTCTGCTCTTGTCATAATTACTAGAGTCGCTAGAGGTCACTGTCACTGTTCTTTTATACCTTCTTTCAGCGATCTACCATGTGAATAGATGAGAAAACCTACTAGTGGGTGTAGTAGGCCCCTATATTGACCCATATCTACAGGCCTTTTAGTGACTGATAACACCTATTTGATAGCTTGACAACAGTCTAATCGGCTGGCCCTACTTATATTTGACATTTATATGTGTACATGTAACCGATCATGTTATTATGTCCCATACAGCCAGTGGATCTGAGATAATGGTGAGTGTCATCTTCTGCTCTTTCATTGCATCTGTTGCTCTCATAAACATGTGAGATTGATGTTACTCATGTTGGATAAGTGCTTTTGTAGAGCAAAGAGGAAAATAAAGAGGCTTGGGAATAAAACGATAGGCTGAAGAAGAAAAGAAAAAGAGAGATATTGAGGGAAGGAAGAGGTGATGCAAACTGAACGCAGCAGAGATCAAAGCACCCCAAAAAACCTCACTCCCCCTCACTCCTCAGACTCTCTCTTTACTCTGAAAGCCTTGTCCAGCAACAGGAGTTATTTAAAGAAACCCGCAGGTTTGAAAATGTATACCGACGCCTTGTGTGTGTATGTGTGTATAGATGGTGGTGGGAGAATTTTAACATCTGCGGTCGTGGATGCTGACAGAAGGATGTGAGGCGGTAGAAATAATCCTTTAATCAGTTTTTTATCTCCTGCTTCTTAAAAACAAATCTTTACTATTTTCTCTGTGTGTTCATCTCTTATTCTCTCCTCACACCAACCCAACAACCTCAGGATGCATCGCAACACATGTAACTACTTCTTGACAATTAACTTGTTACCTAGCAACTGGCTCTTTTTCCAGAGATGGGGAGAGGGGTTGAGGAGGGGGAGAGAGAGAGAGAGAGAGAGAGATTTATACAGTATTCCCACCGCATCTTAACTGGATTGGATGCAACAATGCATTGACAATACAATACCAAAATGGAAAGTACAGCCTGAGCTTAACGCCCACACATAGCAATGTAGGGGGGGTGAGAGAAGAAGAAGAGACGGAGAGAGAGGAGGAGGAGGAGGGGTGGTTGATGTATAGATTATAGTTTGGAGAAAAAAAAAAGGGGGATGAAACATGCAGAGGGAAACAAAAGAGCAACTGACAGGCGGCGAGTGTGCAGATGCAGGTTGAAAATGAGAGAAACACGCTGCAGTATGTGGTGTGGATGACAAGTGGAGTTGTAGAAGAAGAGGAGAGAAACTGGTTGCTGTAGAAACACTTGGCAAAGTTTTAATGAAGGCATAAAGTTTGACGCCTGTGCCCACAACTCACACACACACACACACACACACACACCCACCCACACACACACACACACACACACACACACACACACACACACAAGATCACCATACGCAAACAAACAGTATAATTATGTTAGCAGATAATAGGCACCCCCTGCTGGGCCCATGAGGGCCGCTCCTGACTTCAGCTGAGCAAAAAAACAAAAGATCAAGCCTCAATGAATCAGTTGTAGTGTCACGTCTGTTTACGGCAGCAGGAGAGCACTGACACCCTGTGGCAACAACATGGCATCCTCCGGTCACTGTGTGTGTCATCTTAGGACACGGTGCACAGGTACATTTCATTTATGACTGGAGTTTAAGGCAGAGGTAAAGTAACAAAGCACAGTGGTGACAGATGCTACTGGGAAATCAAATGTTCATTGAGTATAGTCGGTCTGTAGATTATTAGTATAAGAGTAGGATAGCCTACATTTTTGTAGTTTATATGTTTTTGTATAGTTTTTAAAGAGGTACAACATCTGTACAGTGGGAGGAAGTGGAAGGGTGTCGTCCATCTTCATATACAGTCTATGGTTATCACAGGTTGTGCTTGAGACTGTTCTTACAGAAAGTCTGCATGGGAGCTGTTGAGTTTGAAAGACGTGGTGTAGAGGGTCTATTGAAAGACGTTAATGAGTTTTAATAAATAAAAAACAAGTTTTGGAAGCTTAAACCACACTACAAACTAAGTAAGGACATCTCGTCCTCTGCTGCTGCGATTCTTTTAAAAAAAATCGGATTCTTGTGAGTCCCCAAACTTAATGGAAGTGCGATATTGAATAATATCTTGAGATTTTGACGCCATTTGGAGCTAGAGTCCGCGCAGTAGTGATCGGAGGGGCTGGAGCCGCGGTATCGAGGTCCTGTCTGAACCAATCGCGAGCCGAGCAAAGCCGCAGCTTGTCAGCGTGAGAGAATCATAGCTGTCAATCATGACGTCTCACCCCCTTTTTATAGCATCAAATAACTTCTTAAAAAAAACAAACTTATTAGTTATCAAACTTATAAAATTAACACTTGAACATACATCAGCATGATAATAACTACCTAAAATAACAGAAACCAACTTTGGGAAAAATGTATTTGGTGTGTACTTTGAATTTTTAGTTACATGGAGGGGGCGGGATTTATGACCTGTACCGCAGCCAGCCACCAGGTGGCGATCAGGATGTTTTGGCTTCACTTTTGGGGAGCTTTCACGTCGTCCATCTTTATTGTGTACAGTCTACGGTGATAACCCTGATGACATCTGTTTTTTTTTCTTCTTTTTTATTTTGTGCCCATTCCTGACATCTCCTGTCATATTTTTTGTTCTGCTTTAATCGCTGTTTGTATCTGAAGACCCAGGGTGCCATATTAACTGAATAAATAACACATAATGAAATAAATCATATTAATAAATGCAGGCAAAATATATAATGTAACCATGAAATTGTTAAACGATACCATACATTTTTTTTTTTAATCAGCCCATTCTTTTTCTGCTTCTTTCTTACATTTGTCTTAATTTAACTGCCATTTCTCCAAACGACCATTTAATTTCATGAAGCCAATTTTTTTTATCAAAGTCTTCATGACAAACAGAGCCATGTGATTGGCTCTCCAACAGCCAAATATTTACTAAATTAATACTGAACACTGTTTGTTTTTTGTGCCAAAAAATGAAAAGCAGAAAAAGTACATCACGTGATAACAACTAAAGTAAATGAGACGCGAGCCATTATCTGCTGAGGAAGGCCATGAGATGTGGTTGAAAGCAAACAACAACTGCTGTTTCCATTCTCAACATTTTTTTTTTCATTTTTTTTTCCGTGATCCGTTTTCTAATTCTGATCTAAATTATTTTCTCTCCTGTGTTTATGACTTAAGAACAGGTGAAACTTTTTTTTTTAGCCAGGATCATCTTTCCAAGTTCTTTTTTTTTTAAAGTGAAACAGGTAAAAAAAAAAAAACTTAGGCAGATTTTTCTAAGTTATTCATTTTTCATGTCAAATAACAAATAATAATAATAAAAAATTTAGGCAGATTTTTCTAAGTTACTTTTTTTTTTTTTTTTTTTTACCTCTTACGGAAATCTACGGAAGCCCTGAAAGGCAAAAAAAAGTAACTTAAAAAAATCAGCCTAAAATAAAAAAAAATGTCTACATGTTTTCAGACAGGAAAAAAAGTAACTTAGAAAAACCAGACTAAACATTTTTTTTACCTGTTTCACAGAACTTTTTAAAAGTTTATCCTGGTACAAAAAAAGCTCCACCTGTTCTTAACTTATAAACACAGGAGAGTAAATAATTTAGATCAGACTTAGAAAATGGATCACCAGAAAAAAATTATAATAATCTTGCTTGCCGCTCAGGGCTTCCGTATCTTAAAGCTCGAAGAAAATACACATTTTAAGGATGTTGCTGTGCAGAAATAAGCTCCTGAACTGATTAAAGATGTAATATAACAATAATAATATACTATAGGAAGGGAGTTTGTGTTTCTGTATGTGTCCTGATTTTAAACTCAATCTGACATTCAGAGCTGGACAATAAAATAGTGATAATCATAAAAAGAATTTATTAAAGATAAGAGTTATTTAATGACTAATACAAACTTTAATCATCATCTCTGATCTCAGAGTGTCTAATAATATGTCTATAATATGTTATTTTTACAAAAAATGAAAATCTATACAGTTAAAAGTTTGATATCATATTTCTGTGTTAACTTTCTCCTCCCCTCCATCATTGTGTGTCTCTCTCTCTCTGAACCATCTTCACTCCCCCTCTGTTCAGGACTCTCACCCGTCTCCTCCTCACCACCCGGCTCTGGCTCCCCCTCGGTGGACTCGGCCTCCCCGGGGTCCCCGGTGTCCTCCTCGGGGTGTACCGGGCCAGACTCGCCACCTCTCCTCTCAGGCTCTGAGGTACCGGTACCCGGCCTCCGCCTCCATCCTCCTCCTCCTCCTCCTCCTCCTCCTTCATCTCCCGGTAGCCGTGGTGACGGAGGAACGGTTCCAGCGTTGCTAGGCGATGAGAGAGCTCGCTGATGCGCCTGCGCAGTAGGGAGACTTCTCTGAACAGGTCGTTGACGGACTCGGACAGAGGGCGCACCCTGCAGGACGAACAGAGCAGGCTCATAGGTAATATCATATATAAATATAACAACCGGGGAGAACAGTGTGTTGTGACAGGGTGGCTGATTATAATTTGTTAAAATTAGTGGGAGAATTAATCATTGCATTTAAGTGTGCTCATTATAGGCTACAACTCACTCTCATACACTCCATTATTGTATACTTTAAGATCACTTTCTAACTTTAGACTGGCTGCAGGATGAGTTAATGACATTAAAAAAAAAATATTTGTTGAATGTTGTGATTTTTTTTACATATATTCATATGTAATTAGACCTTTTCACTTAACCGTTATACTTTCTGTAGAGAAAAACTCACCACATGGTCCATTTAGTACTAGAGCTTGTGATCATATCACACCTTCTTCATCAGCAGTTGTCATGGAGTTGCAAATGAAGAAATTTCCATTTTTTTTTGAGCAAAATTCAGGACTTCTTGTCTATGTTGGCTTAAACGCTTAAATTTGAAAATATAGGCGACAACTTGGTAAAATATCTGCTGATGAAGGAGCGATACATCTTTTGATGTTTTGTCAACTGATAGGGAGATCAAATTTACTCAAAAATACCATACTGACAAAAATACTACTTTTGTTCACAGTTTAATTTTAAATATATTAATAAATATATTTTATATTAATATATTAATTTTATATATATTTTAAATATATTAAAGCTGCAATGGGTAGAAATGGAGCAAATATGATTTAAAAAGTTATTTTTATAAAACGGTCACTATATCGTGACAGTAGTTCATGAGACAGGTAATCTGAAAAAAAAAAAAAAATCATATTCCTCTGTGTCCTCCGGTGTTCCAAATGGCATCTGCAAGATTTCCTTTACCGGAGGAAAACAACCAATCAGAGCTGCCGTCTCTGAGCAGCTGTCAATCACTCGCAAACTCCGATCAAACAGTCAAACTAGGCAGCTCTGATCAAATATGAATCAATATTCTGTTACTGTAATGCATATTTCTCCCCTCAAATGTTTTCAGAAACATCTTGTAGTGTACTGTTTAGCTGTAAAATGAGAAAGTTTGTGACCCGGCAGCCATGTTGAGATCAGTTGAGGAAATACCAAGCACCGCCCACCAGCTGCAGCACAGCCAATAGGAACGCTCTCTCTCTGAAATGACCTGTGATTGGCCAAAGTCTCCCGTCACAGGCTACATTTTTTAAAGCCTGAAAACAGAGCCATGAGGAGGTGCAGAAGTATAGTTATCTCTCACAACACTTGAATTATAATATGCTGAAAGGTTATTATGGAATATTTGCCCAATGATGCAAAAAACATTCTGCCTACTGCAGGTTTAAGTCCAAAAATAAAATAAAATAAAAATCAGAAAATCAGAACCAGCCTTTACTAACCCATCATGTGTTAGTTGTGTGGTAGTAAACGCCCCCCTGGGTCATGACAGTTAGTGTTTTTAGATTGTTTTATGCATGTGAGTGAATTGTTTGTGTGTTTTTATGTTTATATACCTGCTTGCCTCAAATTGCCCCACGAGGGAAGTATTGGAATTGAGTTTTGAGATTTAAATTAAATTAAATTAAATTAAATTAAATTAAATTAAATTAAATTAAATTAAATTAAATTAGATTAGATTAAATTATTTAAACTAAATTAAATTAAATTAAATGTATTATTATGAGGTGCTAGAGGTGTTACAGTTACCTGGAGTAGTCAGGCAGCAGTGCGCTGGGCTGGGAGTGCAGTAGAGTCTTGATCTCACGGAAGATGCGTTTCCCCCATGCGTCTAAAACTCTGGTCACACTGCGCACTGAGGCCACATTCACACTGTCAGCTGAAACCAAAACATCACCCCATCAGGCTTCCATTTAAACAGAAACAGCCTGAATGAATCAGGAATAATATGGCCACACATGCCTTTTGATCACTTTAAGATCCAGATATCCATCTCATCTCTGCAGAGTTTCTTAAATTGCTGCTTTTCATTCAGTTCACCAATAAATTCTCTTTTTAATCCTCAACTTCAAAAGGTTTGTCCCCTCAGTGATTTACAGGCCTCATATCAAGATCAAACGTGGGGCTCGTGATTTACCTCCCTCTCTGTAGTTCCAGTACCCATAATCCAGTTCATTCTCCTCGCTGGCTGAACGGGCCCCAGTTGCCAAGGCAACCACCATCAGCAGCATCAACAGAGAGGGAGGGGCCATGATGAGCAGACAGACACGTCCCCCTTTAAGAAAAAAGAGAAAAACAAACCTCATGTGTCGTTTGTTGATAATGAACTTCTTGAACTTTTGTTGCAGAAAAGACGAAAATAAACTGAAATAAATAGAAGAAGTGATGAAACACAGACTGAAGGCTTCATGTGCCAGAAAAGAGCCAGCAGTATGCAGATGTGCACACACATCTGTAACCAGTGGTGCAAGTAAAGTCAGTGGGCTACATTTACTTAAGTCCTAAGTAAGTACGTAAGTACAGCTTTCATATACTTCTACTTTTCCATTTTCTATTATGTATTATAGATATTACCATACTTTGTAGGTAAAGTTTTTGAGACATGAAGCATTTTTATAGCTGAATACAGATTTTCTCCACTTTTACCAACTACAACATTAAAATACTGTTTATACCTTTATGCATATATAATATTAATACAATAATATAATAAATACAATAATTTAACGCTCTGGCAGGGACTATTCTTCACAATTAATACTTTTACTTTTGATACTTTAACTACATTTACTACATTTTATATACTTTTACTTTTCTATTTTCTACTACTTGTACTTTTTACTCTTTTTATTACTTTTATCTGATAACTTTAGTTACTTTGCAGATTAAGATTACATACAAAATGTGTAATAAATATGATAAGTTTATGAAATATGATGCATTTTTATAGCTGAATTTTCTCCACTTTTACCGACTACAACATTAAAATACTGTTTACACTTTAATGCATATATGATATTAATACAAAATATTTACTTTTGTTATTTTATCTACATTTTGCTGCTATTACTTCTGTACTTTTATATTTCTCCTCTTTTATTCAAGAAAATGGTTTGAATACTTTTTCCACCACCTGCACAGGTAGAAAGGTGCCTTTAATTCTTTTAATTTTAAAGCCATCCATAAATCAATAAAAATCTGTGATTAGTAATTGAATTACAACTAGTCAACTAGTCTTAAAAAAAATCCTTAAAAAAAATGCACTTACTTTAACTGAAGGCCTGAAGAAAGCAGCCTTTTTGTCCTGTGACAGTCAGTGTGAGAGTGACCACAAGTCCAATCTGACAAAACAAAGGACGTGTTTTCATTTTTTTGACTCTAATCCCATGACTCCAGGTGCGAGAGGAAAAACAAGAGAGGAGGATAAAGCATGTGACCCAGAAAAGAGGAGAGGAAAAAAAGAAGAAAAAGCAGGATTGCATCCATATGATCGAGTCTGTGAATCATGCTGGACAATAATAAGCCGATGACTCATTGTTGAGGTATTTTAAAATGTTTTCAGGGGAATATGAATTTGGAGGCCGATGAAAGGCGCAGTGAAAATTAGCCGAGCTATAATCTGACACAGCTTGTTCCACATCTGGACAAACACATCAACAACTCTGAGTGAATCAAACCACAAACCAGTGTCACTATGAGTTTGGTTTGTGTTGAAATAACTCTCAACTTTGCAGACTAACAGTTCACTGGTAGAAGCATCACAGGCTGGAAAAACGGAGCAAATGAGCCAAAACTCACAAGTTTGAGATGATGATGATGCTTCAGCTCTCAGCAGGAAGTCCCTCTCCGATCTTATTGAATACCAGATGCTCCTCTCGCCTCTCCTCTCTGTCACTGCCCCGGTCTTTTCTCCTTATTTCTTCCCCTCTCTCTCTCTCGCTCTGATTTCCTCTGATGCTCTCTCCACCCTCGCCTCGCAGCTGTAATATAATGAGGAGGAGAGTGTTGCAGGTCCAGTGCTGAGTTTAAAAACTCCTTATTTGTGGAAGAGCTGTCGTTATCTTTACACCCCAACGCACGCCCTCCTGCTCTCTCTCTGACACACACTATGACATCCAGCTGCTGCCAGATGTGTTGTGCATCCTCTGCTTTCAGATAAGTCTGATAATTGACCTCGTTTAAGTCTCCTATTCCCCCCTTGATGTGGAGCAGACAGGTATATGTGTGCCCGAGGCTGTAATCTCACTCCACTGAGGGATCCAGTTTCTCCTCAAAACTTGAGTTATGGACCTTTTTCATCTTTCGCCGCTTCTCACGACTAACCTTTACCCTCCCAGAAGCAGCTCACAGCCTCAACATATTTTAAATAGTTTAGATCTACTGCACTACATTTATTTGACAGCTGTAGTTTTTCTGATTAAGAGTTACCCACAAATATGTTCAGTGTATAACATATGATGCATTTTTATGGATTAAATACCCGAGGAGGACAAGGAACTATAGCTGTAAAATAAATGTAATGGAGTACAAAGTACAATATTTACCTCTGAAATGTGGTGGAGGTGAAGTATAAAGTAGCAGAAAATGGAAATACTTAAGTAAAGTGAAGTTTCTCAAAATTGTAGTACAGTACTTTAGTAAAGTTCCTAATTATTTTTCCACTGCTGGAGACTTCAGGGGGATATTATACATTTAATCAACAATATTTTCAAGCAAATATGTTTTCTATATGCAACACTGACAGAAGTCTTCCCAGTAAATCTGGTTAAAAAGAACAATGTTGCCCTCTTCAAATGTAAATATGTTAAAATCTGACAATATCTAACAACGTGTTAAGTAAAGGATTTGTAGGAAAGAGAGGTGATAGAGATAAGATAAGATAAGATATTCCTTTATTAGTCCTGCAGTGGGGAAATTTGCAGTGTACAGCAGCAAAGGGGATAGTGCAAAAAAAAAGCATCAGGTAACACAGTAAAAAAAAGAGCTAAACAAAGTGTAACAAAATATGAACCATTTAAATAGAAGGAAATATAAAAATATGAGCAGTATATATAGTATTGACAATAAACAGACTATTAAAAAATTGCACAAGTGGAAAAATGATATTGCACAGTGAGAATGAAATGATATTCCACCTGAAAAATATTGCACAGTATGAATTACACCTGAGTAGTAATGATATTGCACAGTCAGTAAACAGTTTAATGCAGTTATTGTCAGTTTTTGGTGTGTAAGTGTAAGCAGTGCAGTGCTGTTTGGAGGGCAGGAGAGCAAGGAGAGCAGGAGATGGGTTATGAAATGGAATGAATTATTCTTTATTGACTGACATCCAGATGTTATTCCAGCTCTCTGTGTCTGTTTTCATGCTGCGGATGAGGTGAGATCAGAGTTGGCCGCTAATGCAGCCAAGAGAAGTCAAGTGTAGAGGCCGAGAGAGTAAGGAAGAGAGGAGGCGTAAAGATGGGAAAGAAAAACAGACAAACAAATGGGATTAAATGATAATAATAAACCGCTGCACTTCTTCAACATCTGCACACCTCTCCTGGCAGCCTCACAGAGTGATTTCAACAGAGAGTTACTGCTGTGAAGAAGTCACTACCGTCAGACACAGCTGGTTCACATTAACAACAGGCAGTTTGTCACCTTCAGCTGAATTCCAGCCTCACACACACACACACATACACTGACACACAATACTCTCTCTCCCCGCTCGAGTCTTTCACTTCTTCTGTCTTTTACAAACCACATGACGAGGTGTGCGCTCGTGGCTCACACTTTTATTTCTCCAACACTGTCTCACTGTGGAGGAACGCCAACATTGCACTTCACTTCACAACCAGAGACTGACGTAACAGAGTAACGCAACCAAAAATATTCCCTCTTAAGAGAATACAAAGAAAGTTAGGGGTCACATGTGTACAATTTTATTTCTATGTGGATGTATCCTCCAATGCTTTCAGGCTTTAATGTTAAATGTCTTCAAACAGATCTGTAAATGCTCTTTTCATTAGACTTTAGTCCCCAATGAGTCTCCAGATAGACGGGACATTTTGAGGAAGTGGTTTAGCCAGAAACAGGAAACCCAACGCTGCAGTTTATGTACCCAGACAAACTGAAACACTCAATAGATGCGTGGAACAACCTCAACGAAGAAGACTAGAAACTTCCCCGCAAAAACCCCAAACATCACAACATGGAAGCTCAACAAGTTTGGCATCTTTCTTCCATGTCGACCTGGATATTTGTCTTTTGCTTCCTGCCTGCTTGCTCAGGAATGGACGCACCAAGTAAGCCTTCCAAACTATATTTTGACTTCTTGGTAAAAAACAACTTTGTGGATGAAAATCTTCAATTATTTGCAGTCAAAAAAGTTTAGATATGTGTTTCTTTATCATATCAACTCTAAATCTAGCGATTATCCTCACTATTACTATTCCTTAGTTTTTTTGAGGAATTGTTTCATCTATAAATGTCAAAAGAATTTGTCATGGTTTCCCAAAAGCCGAGGTGAAATGTTCAAACTGCTTCATTTTACGACCAAAACCCAAAATGATTTTGTTTATAATGATATTAAAAGAGACAAAAACAGCAAATTGACACACTTGAGAAGCTTGAACCCAACAGTGTTTGATGTTTTTGCTTAATAATTGATCAACTATTTAATTAATCGACTAATCATTTCAGCTCTCTATGTTATGTCCTCTCACAGAACTCAGCCTGGAAAGCACCGTCTTTGTGGCCTTCCCAGGCGAAGACCTCCACATTAAGTGTGAGGTGATGATGATCCCAGCAAACGTAAGCGGCGGCGACTTGATGTGCTTCGATCCTCTCGACGAACAGATATATAGCAAACCCATCACTGGGACGACCGGCGAGCAAAATGTCAAAGTGACATTGGAGCTGAAAAACCTGACCACATCAGGAGAATACAGTTGTCACTATAAAACAGCCAAAGTGTACTGGTTTCTTCGAGTGGGAAGTGAGTATGAAACGAAGAGAATGAAAAATTAAACTGAAATAGATTTTTTAGGGAAGTGAAGTGAATCAATAACCAGATTTTATAAATGTTTCTGCTCAGTCTTTGTAAGAGATCTTTAAAGTGGACGTGATGACAAGGTGTGAGTCTCTGTAAAAGACTGTCCTCTACCTTTTCCACGGTTGTACGGTAAAACTTAATGCACGGGACAGCGGTCTCCTGGATGAAAGACCTGTGTTTAACCACCTCCCCTGTGTGCGTCTCTTTCGCTCTGTAAAACTACGTCACCGCACTCCTGGCGCACTTTCTCTGAGCATTTACTGTTACCACGAATGCGTTTACAGTTAATGGAACGCCCGGTGCATTTCAAAGGGTGTCTTGTGCGTCGGTATCACACGCCGACCTTCAATAGTTTTGTGTCCCTTCAGATTTAAGGAATCCATTGGTACCAACCATGTCACACTAGCGTTAGCGTTAGCATTATTTAGCGTCCTTCGTTAACTAACACTCCAAACTTACGCTAAATTTTGGCTAGGAAAAACTGGCATGGCCATTTTCAAAGGGGTCCCTTGACCTCTGACCTCAAGATATGTGAATGAAAATGGGTTCTATGGGTACCCACGAGTCTCCCCTTTACAGACATGCCCACTTTATGATAATCAAATGCAGTTTGGGGCAAGTCATAGTCAAGTCAGCACACTGACACACTGACAGCTGTTGTTGCCTGTTGGGCTGCAGTTTGCCATGTTATGATTTGAGTATATATTTTTTATGCTAAATGCAGTACCTGTGAGGGTTTCTGGACAATATTTGTCATTGTTTTGTGTTGTTATTTGATTTCCAGTAAAAAATACATACATACATTTGCATAAAACAAGCATATTTGTCCACTCCTATGTTGATAAGAGTATTAAATACATGACAAATCTCCCAATAAGGTTAATTTGAACAGATAAAAAATGTGTGAATAATTTGCGATTAATCACAATTAAATGTTTTAATCGATTGACGCCCCTCGTCTAAAGCCATTAGTGGACTATAATACTGATGCTGACAGTGTGTTCAGTTTATATTGAAATATATAAAAAGTCCATTGATCTTAAATATTTTTAGCCTGTGGATCACTCGCTCGACAGATGATGGTCTATTTATTTAACAATCCTGCACAGACTGACATTGCATTGTGGGTGTCTTCTTCCAGGTGAAAGCAACACGAAGTCGGAAGGAATGCTGGATTACACAGAATCCAGCATACTCGGCGTCTTCACTGTTGTGCTGCTGGTTTTCAGTGTGGTCGGCTCATTGTATGTCTTCAGAGGAAATGGGGTAAGATGGGCCCTGCTCAGACGTTAAGAAACAGCATGTTGCAACGTCAGAACATTGTTTTGTTATTGACAGGCAGTGTTGTTGATGAGTTTCTGAAGCTCCAGATGAAGTTGAGCTTTTTTTAAATGTTCAAATTATATTTAGTCACAGAATTAATTTGCAATTATTTGATGGCTGTCATCAAGCCTCTTCTTAAAATAGAGCAGCCTTGAAACATCTAAACCCAAATCAAACCTACCTTTTGAAAGTAATATTATTGAAACTGTTGTGTACCGGAACTAAATAACTTCTCAAAGGATTAATTAATTTATTAATAGCTGGTAACTAATTAAATAAATAGACAGACTGGAAAACTGGGCTGGACGGGAGTCCTATCTACATGACAGGAACTACTTTGTCTTACTCAAAAACACAACTGTGACTGTGGTGTTTGCATATGGTTCGAGTCTAAAGGCAAATATGTCCTGCTATAATCCAGATTATTTAATGCAAATCATTAAATTACAGTCACAAGATACAAAACTAGAGACACAACTTGCATGCCCTTATGAAAAAGTAATATACTTCAAGTTTATTTTATGAAGTATACTTAAGTTAAAGTTAAAGTATATTTCCCCCAAGTATACTTTATGTAGTAAGAATACTAATATCAATGTACTAGTAGTGTACTTGTAAGTGTACTACTTCAATACTTCTTAGGACTAAATTGGCCCACTTTTTTAGTTTATAAAAGTATACTTTTAAGTGTGCTTTAAGTTTAAGAATAGCAAACTTTAATACACAACTAGTTTACATCTAAACTGTATTTTGTACTGCAACTATACTATGAACTATACTGCAACTGTTAGTTTAATAGTTATATACTATGCCCACTTTTTAGTTAATGAAAGTACGCTTTAAAGTATTCGCAGTAAACTACTAGTTGAATAGTTTTTATACTGCAAGTATACTTGTATATACTTATAGCCCACTTTTTAGTCTATGAACTACTACTACTTTAACTTATAGTACTTAGCCAATGATTTATGTATT
Source organism: Sebastes umbrosus (assembly GCF_015220745.1). NCBI lineage: Eukaryota > Metazoa > Chordata > Actinopteri > Perciformes > Sebastidae > Sebastes > Sebastes umbrosus. The sequence goes on from NC_051271.1 coordinate 10,327,454, forward strand.
ACATAAAGAGTGTTGCACTTTTTGTTATTTGACTTGTTTTGTGATTAAAATAAATAATTAAATTAGTTTTTCTCTCATGCCTCCATGGTGAACGGAGAATCCAAAAACGTAGAAGATCCTTGATGAATTTAAATAAATTCATATCAAAACATCCGTTTACAAAGCCAAGCATGCCGTTGCCATGGCATTATAAGACAAGTATACTTAGACTTTTCTGTATACTTGTCAGTATAAGCAAAGTATACTTAAGTATATCTCTTATAAGTACATCAAAAGTAAACTGAAAGTATACTCTCTTATTTTAAGTTTAAAATAAGTATAATAATAGCACACTTGAAAAAACTTCTATTTGGTAAGGGTGTGCTTTATTCTAGTTTGTTTGTTATCCAGTTTTTGTTATTAATGTTTCTTTTGATGCATTAAATTATCTATTCTTTAGAAAGATCACATCACTGGAAGTGGCGACACCGGCAGAAACAGAGAAGGAAGGACAGAAAGTGAAGTTGTGGAACACAACGTTGATGCAATAACAGCTCCGTCTACCTCTTTTTATGCTGTAAGCACCTTTCTACTCATCAGTATATACACAGACACATTTCACTTGACTTAAACTGTACCATGTTATTTTTGTCCCCCATCTTCCCTGCATTCATATGTTCATTTTTATATTTCTTGGAAACTGATTTTCTCAGAGTCTTGAGCCTCGGCCCAGGTCCATTTATGATGAGCTGGACCTCTCAGCTGCCAACAGAGAGCCAGACCAAATCCCAGCAAAACGCCAGAAAAAGGAACCCAAAGAAACGGTAAGTGGGAACTTCGGGTGCTTTGTCACGTTTTCTGTTATCAGTGGAAAACAATAAAACATGCAGTAGTTGCTGACCTGTCTTCTACTTCCTCCACAGATTGCACAAACCACACAAGACCAGGATGAAGGCGTATTTGAGTCTGTCTATGAGAATTTTTGAATCATTTATAAACTTGTATCGACAGATTGTGATATTTATATCATTGCCTGAGATGATCTCGGTTTGCTTTGCTGTGTCATTGTCGCCTGTTACCAGAAAGTTTTAGATCCTTTAAAAGTAAAAGTAACAAAAACACAATTAAAAAAATACTCTATTGCATGTAAATTTGTAAAAAAAAAGTATTATCAGCAAATTATACTCAAAGAACAAAGTTAAAAGTACTCATTATGCAGGCACAATGGCATCTATCAGTGTTACATTATAATGTATGATGTTGTAGCTACTTATTTACTGTATAATTATAGGTTTGAAATATGAATCAGAAAAGTAATTAGTATCTATCGCTGTCATATAAATGAAGTGGAGTAAGATGTACAGTAATATAAAAAAGTGCAGTGTTTCCCTGAAGGCGTATTTGAGTCTGTCTATGAGAATTTTGTAATCATTTATAAACTTGTATCAGACTAAAAGTACTCATTATGCAGGCATAATGGCATCTATCAGTGTTACCTTATAATGTATTATAATATTAGTACGGATGCATTACCATTGCAATGTTGTAGCTACTTATTTACTGCATAATAATAGGTTTAAAATATGAATTTGAAAAGTAATTAGTATCTATAGCTGTCAAATAAATGTAGTGGAGTAAAATGTACAATAATATAAAAAAGTGCAGTGTTTCCCTCTGAAATAAGATAAGATAAGATAAGATAAGATAAGATAAGATATAAGATAAGATAAGATAAGATAAGATATTCCTTTATTAGTCCCGCAGTGGGGAAATTTGCAGTGTACAGCAGCAAAGGGGATAGTGCAAAAAACAAGATGCATCAGCTAACACAGTAAAAAAAGAGCTAAACAAAGTGTAACAAAATATGACTCATTTAAATAGAAGGAAGTATAAAAATAGGAACAGTATATACAGTATTGACAATAAACAGACTATTAACAAAATGCAAAAATGTAGTGGAGTAAAAGTATAGAATAGCATAAGTAAAGTATCTCAGAGTTGTACTACAGAAATTGAAATAAATAAATCTGCCACCTGTCTTGATTGTGTCTTTTTGTGTTCTTCTAACGTATCCCCTTATATGGGCATTTCCGTCTGTGAGTCAGCACCACCCCGACCAATAGAATTGTGAGCTCTCGATTCAACGAGCCAATCACAACGCTCCTGACCAGCTGTACTTCCTGGTTTGGTTTGTTGTGTTGTTGTGCATCGATCATGGCTGCAGAGGGAGACTTTCTGGCGAGATATCGAGCCGTGTCCAATAAACTGAAGAAGTAAGAGGGTTGAGATACATTAGTTCAACAATAATGATAATAATAATAGTGACAATAATGCTGAAGATAATGTATACAGCTAGCTAGAGCTAATAAGCTAGGCTATGCTAATAGTTAGCATGTCACTGTCATTACAGTCAGCGTCACGTGACGTTATTTTAACCTTTGTGTGCTTGTAATGTAGTTTATAACGCAAATATCATGTTACTAGATGTTAATTGTTTAGTTTAGGTTCATGCAAAGTAGTAACTGATGTGTTCAGTTCATTTGCAGCTAGCTACAGTCGGAAACTAGACACATTCATTCTACTGAACAGTTAGCTAGCTAACTGAAGGCAAGGCAGCTTTATCTGCAGCACATTTCAGCAACAGGGCAATTCAAAGTGCTTTACATTCAAGAACATTGTGACAAAGTGCAAAAGAACATTAAAACATATTTAAAACAGTTATAAAAACATGAAAGATTAGAAAATAAAAACAAGCTAAAAATAAAAGATAGGATAGAAGCTAAAATAGAATATAACACACAAGAGTAAAGCTCTAGTGCAGTATATAAGATCATTATATTTGCCACTGCTTTCCCAAGTCCAGCCTCACAGAGCTGCTAGCATGGCTGTAGTCTCTTAAGTCTAAGGACATCCATTTGTTTTTTAAAGTGTAATTAGGAACTGCAATCAATGAGAGCAATGATATTTTATTTGATGCTTGTGCAGGGTCAAGGGCTTAGTTATGAATTACCTAGTCTGGGGGCTAGTCGGACAGTAAAAGAGGACAGTAGGCATATTGTATCTCTCTCTCTCTCTCTCTCTCTCTCTCTATATATATATATATATGTATGTATGTATGTATATTTCAAATTCTTATTATCACAATGCACAGACACCACAATTGTCTATAGCAAACAATACTTTTTCCCCCCATAGACTACATGCCACATATACTGTAATATTAAGACAAATGGAACAAATACACAAAAGAAGATGATCAAGCTAATAGCAAGGCAAGGCAGCTTTATCTGTAGAGCACATTTCACCAACAGGGCAATTCAAAGTGCTTTACATTCAAGAACATTGTGACAAAGTGCAAAAGAACATTAAAACATAATTAAAACAGTTATAAAAACATTAAAGATTAGAAAATAAAAACAAGCTAAAAATAAAAGATAGGATAGAAGCTAAAATAGAATATAACACACAAGAGTAAAAGCTCTAGTGCAGTATAAGATCATTATCTGGTTTAATAAAAGGCAGCAGCAAACAGGAAAGTTTTAAGCTTTGATTTAAAAGAGTTGGAGTTGGTCCTGCAGGTTTCTGGGAGCTTGTTCCAGATATTTGATGCATAAAAACTGAACGCTGCTTCTTCTGCATGTTTAGTTCTGACTCTGGGGACACTAAGCAGACCTGATCCAGATGACCTGAGAGGTCTGGATGGTTCATAACACAGCAGAAGATCAGAAATGTATTTTGGCCCTAAACCATTTAGTGCTTTGTAAACCAGCAGCAGTATTTTGAATTGAAGTGTATTTACAATAGCTGGCTTGCTAATTTTTTTTTTTATTGAAGAAAATTCATTTACAAACATTAAGGTATTGTAATCTAAAATCAATACTTCTAACATACAGGACACATTGGATAGGAAAGATAACTTAAATTATAAAAAATAATATAATAACAAAAATAAAAGAAGGGGTAGAAAATAATTCAAGGAACAAAAAAGAAATGCATAAATAAATAACTAAATAAGACTGCACTCTTCCATAGTAGCTCTAGGGGTCATCATCATATATGTTCAGTTCTTCATAAGCTCTGAGGAGACACTTTGCATGTTGTCCTTTCATTAGTCTTAAAGCACTTAAATGATTGTCCACAAGGTCCCTTTTGAAAACGGAAAATAGGGGTTTCACTTTCCTCCATTTGGATGCATGGATGAAAACATTTGCCATCAGTATCAGATTGTTCAATATCAAGTCACTCTTAATGTCCTTCATGTTAATACCAAACACAATATCTTCTCTTGTGAGAGGAGCAAGTAGTTGGATTTTGGTTGACAGCCAGTCCTGAAAATCTTCCCAGAATGCCGCAGAACATATACAGTGGAAAAACAGATGGTTTGCTAATTAGATAGCATTAATTGTGATATTTTAGAACATTGAATATCGTGTGTTTCCTTCTCGCAGACGTTTCCTGAGGAAGCCCAATGTAGCGGAGGCGAGCGAGCAGTTTGGTAAATGCCTGTCGGTCTCTGCACAACCTAATGCTAACGTTACCTTTTACACTAAAACGTCCAAATAAGAGCATACGTTTAGGACACACGACATAACACCAAACTCCAACATTTCTCCTTGTTATTCTCCATATTATAGATAGTATACAGTTTCTTCACAGTTTGCCTCACATGTATTTTCCTTGTTTTGTGTTTTAAGGTCAGTTAGCCAAGGAGCTGAAGCAGCAGGACTGCCTTCAGTATGCTGCCTTCTGTAACCTGGCCATGGCTCGGTGAGTGGACACTTATATATACAGTATATATCATACCTCATACCTTTTGCACCAGGTTGACTTAAACCACCTCATTGTCTAACAATACAAGATACAACATACAGTGAAATTTTACACAATATCCCACTTCCAAATTTGGGAAAGGCCCTTTTCGGTGTTCGCTCTCATGCACAAAGCATGGTCTATAAAGAAATGTTTTTTTCCAGTTTATTGTGGAAAACCTTTACTATCTTGCACAAAGCACTGACCTCAACCTCATCCAACATCTTTGAGACTACTGCTTTAATGCCAACTGCGAGCCAGACATCATCACCCGAGATCAGTGGCTGACCTCATTAATGTTCTTGTGGCCGAAAAGAAGCTAAAGCTCCAAATTTTGTGGAAAGCTTTCCATGAAGTGTGTCGGCTGTTATAGCAACTTATAAATGCTCATGGCTTTGTAATGAGATGTTCAGCAGGGTTTTCTGAAAAACTGACAGAATTGTCAGTCTCTGAAGCAGATAGAAACATGAAATATAAACCCTTTGAGAGCATAAGTAATTTGTCAGTTCTCCACCCATATGTAAGGCATGTCATATCATGCTTGTTATGAAGTTTTTGAATTCTTGCTACTATATTTTCAACTCATTTAACACTGATTGGTCTAAATAGAGTGCTTCATGTTAACGATTCAGTAACCAGTTAGTCAGATCATCTCATATAGTTCAGTGAGTGATGACTCCTCTCTAGTTATTCATGTCCCATACAATAAACCACCGCTGTGTGACATAGATGATGGTAATTAGCCCAGAGGGAGCCTGTATAATTCATAGTGATGACATGTTTACTGTTGACGTATTTGATGGTGCATCTGTTGTTGTTACACATGCTGAATGTCTTGACTGCAGGTGTGAGCAGACTCTTTTTAACGCTCCTGGTGAGGCTCTGGCGTTAACTGATGCAGCCCGCCTCTTCCTCACATCTGAGAAGGAGAACAGGGCGCTGCAGGCTCCGGGCTTTGATGAGCACCTTCAGGCTGCACTCAACTGCTACAGTTTTGCCATCAAGGTACGTAATGATTCCTAGTTTTTTTTTAGTGCTTGAAGCAACATTTGTGCTCTGATTAGATTACAGGAGTACATTCCTGTATTGTTTCCAAATTTCTATAGAGACTGTAAGATAATGCTGATGTACAAATGGCTTACAGGTGCACATTGAGATGAACCAGCCTGTGATGGCAGCCAGCCTGTGTCTAGAACTTGGCAACGCGCTCAAGGTAAAACTTTGGATCCGAGCTTCAAGCTGTCCTGAAAGATTTGCTTTGATTTTAAATTGATATACTGTTATACAAATGACATGTTAATCTCCTCTTCTCCTCTGGTGTCAATAGGAGATGAACAGACCGGGAGAGGCTATTGTTCATTACCAGAGGGCTGCAGAGTTGCAAACACAGACACCAATTGAAGCTCTGCTGTCAATGGGAGAAATGGCTACGTGTAAAATTCTCACCCGTGAGTTCAGCCTGTCTATTTACATCGGATATGTAGCTGATGTGTGTTGTATGTGCATATATGATTTGACTTGATTATCCGCATTTGAAGCTTGCATGCCTCTCTTGTTTTTGCAGGTGACTACGACGGTGCTTTGTCAGTGTTCACAGAGATGCAGCTGATGTGTCAGGAGAGAGGACTGCAGCTACCAGGCATCAGCACCCCTGTTGGTGAGGCTTTGCACATATCTACAGGCTCTACCTTTTTAAAATAATCAGATGTATGAATGGATCCCCATTGAGACAATTTTCTAAATGGAGGTTGAATACAATATGTCAAAAACAAAAATGTAGGGATAAGAACATTTTTAATGCAGTGATCAAAAGCTGAATGTTTAAATAAACTAAAGAACAATAAACCAGGATCAATGTTTAAAGGCAGTGTCTCACTTTCTGCTTTAATATCATTGTTGCATTTTATTTGATTACAGAACAGTGTAATATTTCATTTCTCTTCTGTATCTTCAATTTCCCGAAAAAGGTGCCTTTTTGGACATTGTGGCTAAATGTGAGATCTCCAGAGTACTACTGCTGATGTTGCTTGAGGTAAGCACCTTGATTTTATACATAAAGACAAGACATTGTAAGAAAACATCTATATCACAATATTTGTGTAACTGAAGTGGAAAATACGGCCTAAAAACATGAGAGGCTCTCACTAGAGTCAGTGTTTGGTTTGTCCGTTCTGGGCTATTGTAGAAACATGGCAGTGCAACATGGTGGACTCTGTGAAGAGGACCCCGCTCCCTATGTAGATATGAAGGGCTCATTCTAAGCTAACGAAAACACAACAAGTTTTAGTTTCAGGTGATTATACACTAATGAAAACATAGTTATGAATATTATATTCCATTTCTTCTAATGAATCCCCCAAAATGTTACACACTGTTCCTTTAAATAATGGTTTGCCATCGGCCAAGTATTGGTTGCCAATTTCTCATACTAGTAGCCAATGGCAACCTGGCAACTCTCAGCCTGTCGAGTCCTTTAAACCAGTTCTGTATTTTTCCCTTCACTTATGGAAAGCTATATTTTAACAGGGTTTTATAGGTAGTGATAAAACACTGTATACCCAGTGCAAAGTATTTTTTTACTACACATACACAGCTACAAGAACACCTGCCAAGACTTCAGTGCCAAACAGCCACAGTTACATTTCAAATATTAAAAGAAGGAAACGCCTCCACATCAACAGCGCAACAGAAAATATTGTATGATCAATGCCAAGTATTGACAATACTGATTATTTATCCCACATCTGCACATCAATTACTGAAGCAGCACTTTAACGTTGCTGTTTCCCTGTGCAGCCTCCGCCTCAGAAGTTGTTACCAGAACATGCCCAGACCCTGGAGAGATACGCATGGGAGTCTTTTGACCCTCACAGCCAAGGTAAATGCACCTCAAGATTTATCTACTATTAGAGCAAAAATGTATGATTTATATACGTCGTATTTTCACTGAGTATGCAGATCATGAATCCGTTGAGTGACATATATTTGAAGTGTTGTAAACGTGGATCTTGTCCTCTCCTTCAGTAACCTTCCTGCCTGAGAATGTTTTCCTGCTCCTGCAGTCTGTAGTGGTGAGTTTCATCATCCACATACTTGTACAGTTCACAGGATTTCCTGATGCTTCCTGCCTCATACAGGAAAAATAATGGGGTTTGTCTTCCTTTAACAATGGAATGATTTCTATTAGCAGCATTTGCAGTGCTGTCAGTGTTTGTAGACTTGTCTTTTAATATGAAGCAATCAGTATTCACAGTTCTTGATTGATGTTTACTCATGACTTAAATAAAAGATTATATAAAGCAACTTGTTCTGGATGAACAGACTCTATCCACCGTATTGGCAGAGCTATAAATGAGCATAAACATTGACGAGACTCAGAGAACTTGTCAAGGTCATCTGAATCTGCAGTTCTGGTTTTATTTGTGCTGCGTATAACAGCAAATCTGTTTTGCAGATGGCTTGTCAGGAGAAAGACACAGAGTCCCTCAAGTCTCTTCAGACTGAGCTATGGTGAGCATTCAAAAATGTTAATTTCCATCATGTGATGGGGATTGAGTAGCACTTTTATTGCTTCTCTATCATAATTTTCCATATTGATTATGTTATTTTTCTCCCCTCAGGCCATTTCTGACTGCGGAGCAGAATCATCTTCTCCACCTGGTGGTTCAGGAGCGCATCACGCCGTCTGGCCAAGGCATTTAGTCAGTCCAGGTTTTACTCACTTCCTCTGGGAACGATACTTTATATAATGGAACATTCCTGTTTCTGACTGGGTCTGTTGTAAGGCCTGAAGAAGTGTTGCTTTCAAAACCTCAATGTTGTAACTTGCACTCAGAGAGAAATGCTTGCAATACAAAACTTTGCCCTTATTGAGCAAAGTCAAACAGATTTTAAAATCAGTGAAAGTCCAATAGCATTTTCTAGTAGTGTGCTGTCCTTTTTTGTAGGGTTTCTTATTTAAATTTGAATTAATTTGAATGAAATCTTGTGTGCTCGCTACAGAACTGGACCAATTAATATATATTTATTATGCAACAGTGACTTTTGTTGCATTTACAGATAGTTTAATAGATGAAACATGAATGGCTTTGTGGTATAATTTGTTTTATTAATAAATGATATGGCTTAAATTCCAATGTAATTACAAACAAAACCTTCTATTGCATAGTTTTGAATTATGGTGAAATGAAACACCATTGACCTCCATCCCTGGTTCACCTTGCATGTACTTTTCTTATGATAGCAGCCAACTACAGACACAAAATCAAACATAGTTAAAAAAACAAACACTCAATACAAAATGTTACAAAAATATAATGGTTACAATGTACATAGATTAAAAAAAAAAAGGATACACTATACTTCAGTTGTAAAATGAGGATACATGATTAAAACTACTTGTACTGTATATTAAGGCTGGTCTTTCCTGATTGTTCAAGTACTGCAACAGGAATGTTGTAGTTTTGCCAACACGCCGTACCTTCACAGATACACTATTTATTTTCACTTCTCAACTTCTGGAAACCTGACGTAGTAACGGTCAGCCTCACAACGGGATTATACAGGATGATAAGAAGTACTTTCATCTCACAGAGTACTTTAAACTACTAAATCTCAAAAGGGCTTTTTATGCTTTTCTCCTCCCACATGATTCTTAAAGGAATAGTTTGACATTTTTAGGAAATAATTAAACATGAAGGTAGCTACAGCGGCCGGTTAGTTTAATTTAGCAGAGACTGGAAACAGCTAGCCTGGCTCTGTCGAAAAGGTAACAACATCTACAAACCAGCACCTCTAAAGCTCACTAACGTCTTGTTTGTTTCAATCAGCGCTTCATACAGCTTCATACTTAAAACACAGATATAACATCTATCCTCTTATCTACCTATCTGCGAGAAAGCGTATATATTTCTCAAAAAGTCAAACTATTCCTTTACAGTACTAACGGACATGGATAGCTCTCCAAACCTATATGTAACTAGCTTAAAAGACAATTGGTTTATTATGTATTTTATGGTTATACTGCTATGAAAGAAGCACTTTTAAAGTTTGCGCCCTCCTAATCACAACCATCATGCTTTAGCTCATGAATAAAACGGTGCCCTGCCCTCTTCTCTCTTTTAATCAAATAGAAATCTATGAAGTAAAATTGTCAAGTTCCGCCCTTCATGTAATGTAAGCATGAGCTCCATTTCAATTTATAATATTCAAAATATAAACAAATGGCTCTTGTAAGCAATTGGACATTATCCCCTCCCACCCATTTTCGTAGCTGCAGATGTAGATCATCAATCTTTAGTTTTTTTTTCTCCAATTTTTGAAACAAATCCTACTCTTTCATTTTTCCCAAATTCAAACTGGGAACATGATCCCAGGCCTGCCCTCATTCCTTTTATCCTCTCACTCGCTCTTCTTCCGCAGGACGAGGTAGGTGATCGCTAAGATGAAGGTGAGGACAAAAGAGATCCAGGCCAGGACATAGGAGTGGCCAAACCCTCCCCCCGTTTTGTTGAATTGAAGCTCGGCCGTGTAGATGGAGGCTGCTATCATTATACACAGGCCTGCAGGACAGAAAGGGGGAATAGTGTCACATATACACCCAGACAAGGCAATTAAGAAGTAATTATTTTTCCTATTATGAGACAGGGATCACGAACGAGGACGGTGCAGCAGACGGTTCAATCACAATGAAATGAGAAACATGACAGTTTCACCTTGCTAATTTCCCAATGATTATAAAGTCATGACAAGACATGTTAAAATCCCATTACTTGTACTGTCTGTAAGTACTTTTATGCACTAGTAGCAGTGCCAAACGTAATCCATATTTAACCTGCTTTACTTAATTGTATTGTGACAGATATTATTGTAGTTCACAGGTCTTCTGTCTACATGAATACATTCAGTTTTAACCAAACATCTGTCACAGCATGAGATCTTTTTATGGATTATGTACTACACCTAATTCAGTGGTATGAATGTGACTTAACTTCATCATTCGGTTTTGAATACTCTAGTGAATATTGTAACTTAATGACAGATTTAAGGCTTTGATAACAATCACAATATTCTGCCCTTGTTGCCGACCAATAATTAGTAATAGAGCTGAAATGCGCGGTCGATTAATTGATTAGCCGATCGTGAGAAATGTCCTTCTCCCAGTCCCTGAAAATTTACGTTTAAAAAAAAGAAAAAAGAAAATCGGATTTATCGATAATGCTATTGTTCGTTGCAGCCCTTATCAGTACATTTACAAAAAAAAACTCCAGACAATAGGTTCACAGATGTTTGAACACGTCTCCATTTCTGTTGTACAGACAGCCTTTCACCTCTAAATATATATCGATTTCAGCCACATTTAAATGTTCTAGAAATGCCATCTCGGTGTGACATCAAAGACAAGAGAGGCTGAAGTTTGAGAAGATTAATCCAAACATGTTGATTAATCCAAACTACTGCAGTGATTTTCAGTCATGTGTCATTGAGGCCTGAGACTCTACAGATTAACAGGTCAAACCAGCTGATATTGGGGTTAAGGGGAAAAACATTGTTTTTCATGCACTGGTCAATTTTGAGATTTTGGGCTATTTTGCTTCCATAACATGTCTTCTTTCAGACTAGTGGAAAGAAAACATCCAAAATACACATTTAAGTGTTTATTTTACTATTTTGTCTATTAAAGATTTCTCCTAACTTCACCTAAAGTTAGTATTAGATAATGCATCATTTGCATATTAAATCATAAAATCTCAGAAAACTTATAACAAAAATGAATTGTCTTAATGTGTGTAATAAACTGATAAAGTTTCATAGTGATATCTATTAGTTAACATTTTATACCCCATTCACATGTAGTGTTTTGCAAAACATGGAATTTTACAATACATATCTTTTAAAGGATGTTTTCTCAAAATTAGTGTTTTTTTCTCAATCTCCACTTCAATATTACTTACACAAATTTTCTAATTTCATTCCTATCTATGTTCTGAAGGTTTTTACAGAGGGGTTTATTCATATATCATTCATGGCCTGATTTATAGAACATTTTATTCCTAAAAAACATGGCGAAAATGGATTTATTATGGATGTTGAAAGCATGGTGGGATAAATGGTGCTATCTATGAGTTAAGACTTTTACCCTATTCACCTGTAGTGTCTCCCCATAACCTGAAAACCTGCAGACTCTTGAACCTGGATGGCACACGAGTGTAAATCACTGACCTTCTGCGTCGGTTTGTTCTAACACTATCTGTACAACTTATTTTTATTTTTGCTCTGCTCTTCCTCTGAGAGAAAGTTAATAAATTTTAATATGTTGTACTGTTGGAAAGCTTATGCTCAGTCCTGTCAAGTGAAATTATTTACAGTTACACATTAGTCTAGAACAACTTTAAAGTAAAGCATTTAGCTCACATCCTCCATAGAATTGTACAAAGCTCAGCTACAGGAAGCAAGAAAACAAATCAATATGTCTTATAGCCGCAGGTCAGACTTTTGACTCCGGGTTACTTACAGGCGATTAGCTGTAAAATGCCGGTGAAGGTGAACCTCTGGCCTTTGGGCAGGGTGAACAGCTGAGCCACAAACACTACCAAGGCCAGAATGGCAAAAATGCAGGCCAGCACTGAGGTGGCCTGCACCGTCTGGAGATATTCTGCAGCAGAAAGGACGACAAAACAGACACACAGTCAGTGAAGGATTCACAATACAACACAGATACAAGGCAATGTTCACCTTGAAGCACTGTTTAAATGTCATATCTACTCTATTATTAACACTCACAATAATTACTGATAACAAACAATTTCTGGCCAGTTACTTTCTCGATCTTAACACCTCAAATCTCCAGTCAGAGCAAGTCAACATGTGAACTTTACCTTCTGGGTAGTCTTGCAGGTTGGTGTAATGCCAGCCTAAGTTTGTCAACTCCCACCTGCCCCACAAGTCAGTTGTCACCGTATCAGTGATCCACCAGGCCTGAAGACACACAGGATGATAGTATGAAGTATAAACACAGATATCAAGAATATCAAGGCACACACAGTGGTTACATCACATGTAAAGAAATACTTAGTTTAGTTTTACTCATTAAATGTTTAAACTTATCTTTCCCCTATTCAGTGTCCCCTTATATGAGCTCTTATTAAGTTGACCGTTTTTTGTTTTTTTTTATATTTCATAAGAGCTGGTGAAAGTCTGTCTGTAGATTTGCAACACTGTGGGTGGCAAAATGCCAAAAAACATCTTTTGACTAGAGCTGCAACAATTAATTGTAAACTATTGAATTAATCACCAACTATTTTGATAATCAATTAATCTGTTTGAGTCATTTTTTAAGAAAAAAAAAATCAAAATTCTCTGATTTCAGCTTCCTAAATGTGAATATTTTCTGGTTTCTTTTCTCCTCTACGACAGTAAACTGAATATCTTTGAGTTGTGGACAAAACAAGACATTTGAGGACATCATCTTGTGCTTTGGGAAACACTGATCAACATTTTCTGACATTTTGTAGACCAAACAACTCATCAATTAATCGAGAAAATAATCGACAGATTAATCAACAATGAATAATCGTTAGTTGCAGCCCATTTGATGTTTGACTCCTGGGTATCTCCAAGTGGTTCAAAGGCATGTGTGCTGGCCTTAACTTCCAAACACAAATACATAGGCCTATTGCTTGAGGAGTTTGAAAAATCATGTAATAATTATTTACATTATTTATAGAGCACTTATTAAAATAAAGTACCTCACAGAGAGAAAATGGAATAAAATACCAAAGTGAATGATAAAATACATGAAGGACAAGATTAAAATAATTAAGAAATTCAATCCAATAAACAAGCAGCTCGGATAAAATCAGGATATGCTTTCTGATAAAAGTATGTTTTTAGAAGAGCCTTAAAAGAAGACATTCACTCAAACAGCCTTATTTCCTGTAGAACCTTTTGGTTGTCATTTATTAGCTCCTATAAAACCTTTTGTTCTTCCTCTGAGCACTATAGGGGGAGTGTTTGTTGAATAAGAAAACAATAATAGACCAATAATAATCCACACTTTACATTATCAATGGCGGCCACCAGAAGCAGGATGATGGTGGTAATGTGCAGAACAACGATTCCAGCAAGCATCAACATCGTTGCCTTCTGAAAACTGACAACAAGGGAAAGTTCAGTTTAATCCAATAATTAGTTAAGTCAAAGGAAACACATTAAAGGCATGGGGCAGTTGGAGGGACAAGTTACAATAAGAACCATATAAATACATAGGATTATAGCAAGAAAGGCCAAAAAATAAGAAACAATATATGAGAACAACATATCTTAAAGTTCCTCTAAATAACAGTCATTTAAAATGGGTATGGTCTGTGTCCAGCAGCTTAACAGCAGAAGGGATAAAGGATTGGAGTAACGATTTGTTCTCCTTAAGGGCACATTATGACGTCGGCCTGAAGGCATCAGAGAGAATTCAGCAGAAAGAATGTGATCTGGTTGGCTGATCATTTTTTTTGCTTTCTCAGCCACCTGGGAAGGATGCACACACATTATTTATTTTCCACTTATGTATGGTCAATTTTGAGATTTTGGGCTATTTTGCTTCCATAGCATGTCTTCTTTCAGACTAGTGGAAAGAAAACATCCAAAATACACATTTAGGTGTTTATTTTACTACTTTGTCTATTTAAGTCTTTAGATTTCTCCTAACTTCATCTAAAGTTAGTATTAGATAATGCATCATTTGCATATTAAATCATAAAATGTCAGAAAACTTATAACTTATAAAATAATTGTCTTAATGTGCGTAATCAACTGGGAAAGTTTCATAGTGATATCTATTAGTTAACATTTTGTACCCCATTCACATGTAGTGTCACACATTTTACAATACATATCTTTAAAGGCCATTTTCTCCAGATTAGTTTTTTTTCTCAATCTTCCACTTCCAATTCCTACCTTTGTTCTGAAGGTTTTTACAGAAGGGTTTATTCATATATCATTCATGGCCTGATTTATAGAACATTTTATTCCTAAAAACATGGCAAAAATAGATTTATTATGGATGTTGAAAGCATTTTATGATTTATGATAAAAAGAGGAAAACCTTTAAAAACCTTTGGCTCTAAAATATATTTTCAGAAATATGGTGATGACTATCTCTGATGGTGGGATAAATAATGTAATGAGGAAAGCATCAGTTCACACACACAGATGTCCCAAATTAATAACAGTTACTCAAAACAGAATGACACAGAGGAGGAGAGCTGTGGCATGCAAGCCCAAACTCGCCCCAGAAGTCTCCCATGCAGACAGATCTGAGGATAACTGCTGTCACACATAACCGGTTTCACAGGCTAAAGAACGCTTTTGTCCATCAGTCCATCATGTTGCTAAATAATAATTAATGTGCTGCTAAAAGACATGTAAATCCAGAGGACAGATGGTCATTTTGTAATGGGTTATGTATGAATAAATGTGATGTGTTTTGTTTTTTGTCTGATGGGTCTTACTTGTCTGTCTGACTATGGTAACAGTATGTATATTGTATGTGTACTTTTTCTCAAACTGAGCTGCCTATGGATGCAAAATGAATTTCAGTGCAAACTGACAATAAAGGTTTATCATATTGTATCGTATCTATAGTTTATCATGGAGATAATGATTTGCTATAGTCTGCATCGTATCGTATCTATAGTTTATCATGGAGATAATGATTTGCTATAGTCTGCATCGTATCGTATCTATAGTTTATCATGGAGATAATGATTTGCTATAGTCTGCATCGTATCTATCTATAGTTTATCATGGAGATAATGATTTGCTATAGTCTGCATGTATCTATCTTAAATGCTTTTTTCTTTTTTTCTTTAAACACGTTATTTTCTATAATAAGGCAGCTCAAACAAATTGCCATCCATTTGCAGCTCCCAGAAACGCTCCTCTGTTAGTTTAACGACTCTTTAGTCTGTTTCCGTCGACAAGAAAGGCGCATTTGTTTGGAGACGCTGTTTGGACATTCCCAAATGGGTGCCGCTCCGTTACACACACTGTAGGCCTTTACTATACAGTCACCTACTTTTGAAAAGAGCGCGAGAATACGACGACAGAAAACAATAATAAAACACACCTCTAACTTTATATACCCGAATATAAACACTGTGGACATGCTCAACCTCTTATGTAACTCATGAAAGAGTTTGTTGGAGTTGCGCGTTTCTTTAAAAATACTTTTTTTTGTGCGCTCACTCAAGTCACATCCGCACCAAATCCTTCAAAACGCTGCTGGAAAAAAACTAGTTAACTTTTCTGCACTCCACACAACAACAACAAAAAACTCACAAATCATGCATTAGAGCCTTTCACAGCTTATTGTACATAAAACAGCTTCACAAAGTATAAATAAACGTTACCTTAATGCGCTTTAACGCACGGGAGTTATTTGGGAATGTGTAACAGTGTAGACCCACCCAGCTTTGAATTCACAGCACACACATCACCCTGTTTTCCCTCTTCCATTCCCTCTCTTTTCTCTCACCAAGCCACACCCAGAAAGTTTCTTTTTTTTCTCCCCCCTCTCAATGAAATGTCCAGACGAACCAAACAGCTTCAGGTTGTCCCCTTCAACTCCAAACGGTGCGTAAAGAGGATCATTTTGACACCTCTTTTATTCCTCCAATACCTCCCCCACAGGCAGCTTCAAACTGATTCCTTTTGATGAAATTCACCACTTGGGTGTCCCATCTTTGTAGCAAACTGGCCACAGCAGCTACAGCTGTGCTGTTTTTTCCCTATGAATAATTTTGGACACACATAAGCATGTCTTTTACTTGTGCTTTCACACACTTGCCGGTTCATTAAGCACATAAAATGATTTCTCCAAAGAGGGGACGTTGAGAAGTGTTACAGACAGTAGTACCCCAGACACCACACTGTAAAGAATTTCTCAGTAAAATAACAGTAAAGAGCTGGCAGCAGGGTTGCCTTTATGTTACTGTAAAATTAACATTATTATACTGTCGCTGAAATTTACAGCTTTGTACTGTTAATGAAAAATACAGTTTGAACTGTTGTTTTCTTATTAATTTCACAGTATTTTACAGTTAATTAACTGTTTAAAGATACATTATATAGCTGTTTTTCACCTTTCTTTTACATTATCTTACTGATTTGTTTTAATGCACTATTTAGGTTGTATTTTTTACATACATTTTAATAAACATTATTTTTTGCCTAGATGAATAGACTTAATAGAATAGACTAGCAGGTTATAGACATAGGAATAGTCACACTAAATACAATTAAAGGCACGTGTTAAGAAAAAGGCTATAATAGACTTGTTGACACTTTTCCCAAAATGTCTGTCTATAGCTGGCTACAAGCACAGAATGCAAACCAGAACAACATGTGAGTGAAGAACAGAGCTAATTCACTGATTTTATAATCATGTACAATGTACAAGCCTCACATGAGCAGATCAGCTCCCAGTGCTGTTTTTTAAGAATGCATTATAGTTCAGTTAAAAAACGGCCTATGCGTTATTTAACAGGTTTCTTTTGTATTCACAGTAAAGCACTGTTTTTAGCAATAACAGGTTAATACTGTTGAAATCCTGCTGTAAATTAACAGCAATTGTTTACAGTGCACATAGCACATCTTTTATTTGTGCTTTCACACACTTGCCTGTTCATTAAGCACATAAAATTACTTCTCCAAAGAGTGGACGTTAAGAAGTGATATAGACCACAGTACCCCAGACACCAGGGACATTTTCATCTCTCCAACATCATTTGCATGTTTTGAAGTAAATAAAAGTTAAATTAAATAAATACTGGCTCATTAAGGTGCAGTTTCCCCCAGGGTTCATGAGTAGAGCTACAACTATTTTGATAATCGATTAATCGGTTTGAGTCATTTTTTTAAGAAAGAAAATCTAAATTCTCTGATTCCAGCTTCTTAAATGTGAATATTTTCTGGTTTCTTTACTCCTCTATGACAGTAAACTGAATATCTTTAAGTTGTGGACAAAACAATGCATTTGAGGACGTCGTCTTGGGCTTTGGGAAATACTGATCGACATTTCTCACCATTTTCGGACATTTTATAGACCAAACAACTTACATTAATAAAAATGCATACACAGAAGAGGTTGGAAGTTAACAGATATCAAGGACTTCAAGTCACATAACGTGGTTACATCACATGTAAATATTCAGCTAACGTTTTGCAAATCTGCTGTGTCATAAAATGTTAGTCTTTAAAATAGTCTTTCCAACTTTGTTGTTATTTTAAAAATGTACATATATACCAGTGGAGATGGCACCATTCATTGTGCTCTTACATGAGCTCTTGATAATCCAATTCTGGGACACAAAATATAAAATGTACTGACATTCAAATCCTGGGTATTTCCAAGTGGTTTAACAACACATGCAGTGGCCTGAGCTTCCACTGGAAATGTAATTCATTTAATACACCCTTTTCTGACATTTATAAACTCATAAGTTGACTGTAAGACATTTAGTTTTTCCTCTGGACTCCAGCCTCTGTTAAATGGGAACATAAAGGATAGGCGTGAATAAGAAAGTTCAGTTACATTATCAATGGTGACCACCAGAAACAGGATGGGGTAAATTAACACACTAGACTCTCTCAGATAAAGAAAAACAGTCATATTTTAACCACAAACTGTCATATTTTAAATAGATACTGTCAGATAGGTATTATTATTGGCTGTAGTCAAATAATAGCATGTTATTAGGGGATTACTTGGCAGACAGTGCATATCTAGTAAAGCCTTTTATCACCAGTGTGAGATGAGAGAAAGCTCGAGCAGTTGTCTTTTTATTTCTACAAAGAAGCAGTGTATAAAAACAGTTAAAGGACATTTATGTATAAGGTTTTTTTTCTAACAGGCCTCAGCTCATGTCTGCCTCTGTGTTATCTCCCCTCAGGCCGTGCATGGTCTCTCAGTGAAGACCACATGGACCGAGGAAGTCCTGATCCCAGTACTACAATGGCTGCTTTATCCTCCTGGAGGTGGGATGAGGATAGATACCATAATTGCTTCCTTTGCTCTTGTACCGACCACTCCCTCATTTGTTGACAGTACAGATTCACTCAGTAACCTGGAAACATATCAGGATTATGAATTATACTGACACTTTCCCACTCAGGTCATCTGTGGCCAGTAAAATAATACAGAGGCAAGATTCAAATATCCCTGCTGGAAGTACAATATGTACAGATACTATGATTTAAGTAAAACAGGAAGAGGGTTGTATTTTCTCTGTGGTTTGGCACAGATCTACACTGGAGGCTCCCCTCTGCTGCAGTCGTTTGTTAAGCATCATCAATGAATGAAACAATCTTTAGAGACCCAGGGCTATCTTTGAAAAACCCAGAACACTTAACTGCTGTTCTAAATGTATTTCCAGACTACTCATAAACCTTTTTCTCAAGTTTCTACTGTATTATCTAATCCAGGTAGCCAGAACATAATGTCTTTTCTCTTTTTTATTAAAATATGCATACCTTATTTTGCATGGAAATGTAAAATATTGGAATGAAACATCAATATATACCAATATCACTGATAATAGTTTTCTAAATTATGGTTCATTTTGTACAAATTGAGTAAGGAGATATATAGTTCCAGCTACTATCTTTGTTTGGATTAGGTAATAGCAATGGTGGAAGAAGTATTAACATCCTTCACTTAAAGGTGCTCCGTACGATATCCAGAGCATTAAAAAAGCATCAAACAACTATTTACTATTTAAAGATATAGAGGAGTAATGTCTACCTGAGCAGAGAATGAAGTCACTCTCCCTCTGTGTGTGTCGTTATCCGAGTTTCTCCTTGCTTTGTTGACATAGCCAGGCCGACCGTGCATGCCTTTTAGTGCATGTTAGTGCATGTGAGCGTGCCTAACTAGCCAGCTCACGGCCGCTGCTCTGCACTGCTCTCATACGGCGGTTACAGTTGATGATGCTGTACCGACTGATGCTGCCATTGCTGAAGCATAAAACCCACCCTCTGGTTCCCACTCAGGTTAACAATGTTATCTGTCTTATCAGCACTATTGCCGTTGTTTTCACAGTTAGTGCTGGTAGCACCGTTAGCTACGAGCTGCTGGCTCAGCTGTCGCCATGTCGGGAGCTGTGCGAAGGCAATAGAAATGCTCCCAATCTCGCATTTAGCACCTTTAAGTAAAAGTAGTTATACCACGGTGTAAAAGCCCTGCATTAAAAATGTTGGTTAAGTAAAAGTTAGCAAGTATAATCAGCAAAATGTACTTAAAGCATAGACTGTATATAAGAAGTGGACGTAGTCACTGTGACATCACCCATTGATTTGTGGACTGACGTTTTGAAGCCTCGAGTTCGGCATTTTGGCCGTCGCCATCTTGGTTATTTGCAACCAGAAGTGACACGAGAGGGTGGAGCTAAGTACAACCTAACGCTGAATAACACATTCTAGGCGACCAAAAAGGTTATAATTAATTTTCAAAAACTCATGTTTACAATGTTTACTGAGGTAATAAATCAAGTGAGAAGTAGGCTCATTTTCTCATAGACTTCTATTCAATCAGACTTCTTTTTGCCACCAGAGGAGTCGCCCCCTGCTGGCTGTTAGAAAGAATGCAAGTTTAAGGCACTTCAGCATTGGCTTCACTTTTCAGACCCAGAGGTGATCTATTATTGTATGTGACATTATTAGATTGTTAATACTGATGCATCAATGTGTGAGCAGCGTTTACTGTTGTAGCTGCTTGTATGCGACTATTGATTACTTTTATTATGGATTAATCTGTTGTAGAAGTAACATAAAATGAAAATACTCATGTTAAATACATGTACCTCAAGTATTGTACTTGAGTAAATCCACTACTTCCCACCATTGGGCAACAGTGGCACAAATTTGGGGAAAAAAATAAATAAATTTCACCCCAATTGTTAAAAGACTTTTTGAGAATTCTGGATATACCATCAGGACAGCCGTACATGATGTTTCAAAGATTGCTCGGGAATCATTTTTCAGAAAATTGGATGCTTATATAGCTTTGTGACCCGAATGTAATGGTGCTGGCGCAAACTGGGGCGAGGTTTTATTAAAGTCAAGCATCTGTGGCTCAGACCTATTGAAACCAAATATCTCTTTTAGAGTGAATACATTTCTCACACATTTCTCTGTTACATAACTTTGTGCAATGCTGACTGGGCGCTGATAGAGCCATTAGTGTAAGTCTCCCTTTTTATTATAGTATTGCTGAGATGAAAATCATTTGGAGGGCTGTATTATTGTCACGGGGTGTAGGAGCGGACAAGGGGAAGTATTTTCTCCTGGTAGTACCTCTGAATAGAAGTCAAAATTGAAACCATTATACCTGACCCCTGATGGGTTGTCGTATCCTCACAGTGAACGGTGAGTGGGTGCTTAGCAGTGCTGGTTCTCCTCATACGCCTGAGTCTGAGTCACTGGAGTTTTCTATTCCCGTCACAACATGTGGGCCTCTACAAAGTACAATCTAACAGCCATTGTGCAGTGGGTGTCCATTGGAAAGACATTAAACCCAAGTAGCTGCTGCTGAAAAGACCTGATGTAAAACAATGAAATCTTTCAGGAACACATGCTGACAATAATCTCATTTTGAGCTTTGTTATGTTTTGTCTACAAAATGTATATTCAATCTTAAAGAAATTCCATATCCACTTAGACATTTTAACAGGCTGTAAAATGAAAATCCACATTTTCACACCTTTTCTAAAGAGGCTTATATTACATTTGTTGCCGTGCTAGTGGCCTGGCTCTTTGTAGGTCTGTTTGTTGGTCCATCACTTTGGTCCAGACTAAAATATCTACAACTGCCTGATGAATTGCTATGAACTTTTGTACATACATTCATGTTTCCCCGACGATTTATCAAAATAACTTTGGTGATCCTCTGACTTTCATCTAGCGCCATCATCTGGTATAAACCAATACTTTGGTTTATGACTAATTACCTGCAAGAACTTATGATATTCCCATCAGGCTCAACTGTACTCTGTGTTTAGTGATAATTAGCAAATGTTAGCATGCTAAAGTGCTACACTAATACGGTGAAATGGTAAACATTAATCCATACTTGCCAACCCCCACGATTTTCCCAGGAGACTATCGTTTTTCATTGCCCTCTCCCGGCTCCCTCCCTGGGTCACACTTCTCCCATTTTTCTCACGATTTTCACACCTTTTTTCCTTTTCATTAACTCTATCTGTTTCAATAACGACATAAAGCTACACCAAATGTTGTTTCCCAGTGGAAGAGAGCTGCTCGTGACTATTGATATAAATATGCTCGCAAACCGACACAACGTGGTTTGAGCTGCGCTCGCCGCACATCACAGCATGCAGCGCCAGAGTTGGGCTTCGCTCGATGCAGCAAAAAGCCGTCGTGGTGCGGCACAAACCATTGGAAATAACGGGTTTCAGAGCGCAGTGGTGCCGTTGACGTGTTGTGCCTGAAACGGCCTTCAATGAGTGAGAAAAGCAGAGAGAAATGGAGAGTGCTAAGAGAAAGAAATACTCAAGCAGGGGCAAAAAATGAATGAATGAATAAAAACTGATGAATATAGTTAGTAGGGGCAAATTATTCAGTTTTCTTTCTTGAGAATTAAAAGTAAAATTAAAAGTAAGCCTATTAAACATAAAATTACTGTTGCAGTGTACTTATTATTTTGTTATTTTCAGTCTTTAAAAGTCACCAGAATGCAGGAAACAAAGTCTGAAACTCAATTTTTTCTGGACCTCCCACTTGGGTTTTGAGTTCCTCCCTATTTTTTAGTCTCAAGGTTGCCAAGTTTGCAGTATACCTGCTTCGCATCAGCACGTTAGTGGTGTCATTGTGAATATGTTAGCATGCCAATGATAGCGTTTAGCTCAAAGAACTGCTTCACAGAGATGCTAGCATGGCTGAACACTCTCGCAGAGGCCACATGCAGCAACATTGTGCTGAAGTTGTTACGCAGCACACATCTTCCCACAACAAATCCCTGTCTCCTGCTCTCCTCAGCTCCCAACTCTGCCCGATTCCTTTTGAACTGTCAGCGCACATTCCCATAACATCCAATCGATTACCACAGCCTTCACTCTCGGCTTAAAAGTTCCAAAAGTCTGAGCTTTTCAGATTAATTTCAGAGACTCTCGTTGCCTCTGGACACTCAGGCTTACAGCCGGTCCTATTGAAAATCTGCAGTGACACAATAACTAAGAAACTCCCCCACAGCCACATTTACCCTCCACCTCATGACTCATACCTGCAGGACTTTCCCTTCGCCTTTCAGTCCTCCTCGAATACAAAACGTTGGTCTAAAACTGACACTTTTTTACCAATTTCTTCTTCGTCCAAACTATAATATAGGACAGAAGATAAATTTGAAGATGTGACATTTTTTTTCATACTTTCCTCTAATCCTTTTTTTATTTTTTGTGAACTCCTCAATCTTATTTCATCAGGACCCCTAAGAACAATTCAGTCTTTGGTTGAAATGGTCACAACAAGTCACAACTGGTAGACAGCTGTGACTGGTGATGAGGGGTCTTATTGTATGTAGACATTGCTTTGTTTAAAGGGTTACAAGCTAAAAAGGTTGGGAACCACTGATCTAGGACTAAACTTTGTATCCAAGTAGCCACCTTCTCCTCGCAGAAAACCACTCACCCCACAAGATGGCAAGGATCAGGAGTCTTCTTACCTCTTCTCCCCAACTTAGACGATACCAGGTGGACATTGTCTGTGAAAGAAAGAGTACATATTCATTCTTTAGCTCCTCTCCAGTGGCTCCCCGTGGACTGAAAAATGGAAAATGGAAATGAATAACTGTTTTTTTGTTTACATTTTCATTTTTTTTTATTGTTGTAGGTCTATGGTACGACGGTACGACGGAATATTAGGGCCACATTGAGGCAAAAAAAAAAAATCAGAGATTTCAACAATAAAGTCATAATATTAGGAGAATAAAGTCATAAGTTTACGAGAAAAAAAGTTGTAGTATTAGAATAAAGTCAGAAGATTATAAAGTATTCATTTTACGTGTTATTTTCTTTTTTTCTCGTAAAGTAATGACTTTATTCTCGTAATATTACTTTTTTCTCGTAATATTCTGACTTTATTCTGGAAATCTGATTTTTTTTCCCTCAATGTGGCCCTAATACTCCGTAGTACATTTGCACTTTGGCCCTCACTGCATTAGACTTACATACTATATACTTAGACTATAAACTGTGTTACCTTCATCACAATGCTCAAATGTTTTGCAGCTCCAGACAGATTTGTATATATATATGTATATATATATATATATATATTTTTTTTTTTTTTTTTGCCTAAAATGTCTCTTTTGACAGTAAAGGTTGCTGACCCCTGTGCTAAGTGTATAAACAAGTCATCTTATTCAGCTTCACCATCTGTGCAGCTCTCTCATTGGCCCATCGTTGATGACTGTTAATTGCTCGCCCTCATGTTCAGGTGACGCCTGTTGTGCGCATGTGAACAAAATGTCTTGCAAACAGAGAAGAGGTAAAATAACTTTGTTTTTATTTGTTGTAAACGTTTATTTTTACACGTTTCAAGTCGGTCATTCGGTAAGTTTAGGACAGCGGGAGGAAGAAGAAGGTTTACCTGAAGTCCAGGAGTCACCAGCGACCAGGTGGGAGAGGATTCAACAGGATGACGACGCCCAGCAGAGACACCTGGATGAACAGAGAAGAAGAGGCCAAAGTCTGCTCAAATCCACCCGGCCAGGTCTCACGGGGCTTCGGCCTCAATCTGCCGTCTTTCCCGGAGAGCCAATCCCATATTTCAGAGCACCAACACTTGATGACAGCTCGTCCTGGACTGTTGGTAACATCAGGTCCTCTGCTTCAGACCCTGAAGATGGATATCAAGCAGATTTTACAGGTAAAAGTATTACAGGTATTTGAGATTAACTTTACTGCTGCAGAGTAAAAAAGAGATTTACTCTCAAGTACTGTTAAGTATAATTTTGAGGTAATTGTAGGGTACTTATTTCCATTTAATGCTACTTTATACTTCTACTTATGACATTTTAGAGAGAAATATTGTTCTTTTACTTCACTACATTTATTGAAGTGCTTTAGTTACTTTTCAAAATAAGATTTTATATACAAAACATGATCATCTTATAAAATATGGTCCTTTGTTACATATTAAACTACTAAAAGTATATGGAGTAGTTAAAATTCGCCCCACCTTGAGCAACTACAACATTATGCTGCTTACACATCAAAACTACTTCTGTACTGCTGGATGTTTTCCTTGTAATGGAGTATTTTTATACTATTCATTTAAAGTAAAAGTAGCAGTGCCACTGTGCAGGATTGCTTTGACATGGAGCAGCAGAAGGTAAATCTAATCCTAAACTCTTCTTTGTTTTCGTGCTGTTTTTATATTTAGGTGTTCATGGAGTCCAGGGGAAGGTTATGGGCCCATCATTGGACTCCAGTCCACATTCCTCTGAGTGGCTGGCTATGAGGCCCTTGGTGCAGTGTGATGATAGTGTCATGACCTTCACTGCCTCTGGAGAAGAATTCAAACACCTGTTAGTGGACAGAGGTAAGACGTAGGATGCTACTGATGACGGTGGCAGTGCTGTTTGCAATGATGTTTAACAGGCTCTGATGGAATATGCAAATGCAGGGAAGGACATGTTGTTGCAGAGGATGCCTGCGTTTCTTGCATGAATATGCAAGGGGGCACGCAGTTTCAATGCAGAAACGAAAGGCCTGCATTTCATATAGTGTAGCAAGAAGAGTGAATGTAATGCAAATTTACAAATGTTTAACATGCATGAGCCTGTTTTTTGCCCCCTATTTTATGCTGGAGAAAATGTTTACAACAGCAGCAAAAGCTTTTATATAAACGTCATTTGAAATTTACACGGAATGATAAACCTTGTGATGGAAACCAATTACAAATGTAACGGTTAATCGATTAGTTGTGAACTACTAAATTAATCAACAGCTATTTTAATAATCAATTAATTGGTTTGAGTAATTTCTTTAAAGAAAAAGTCAAAATTCTCTGATTCCAGCTTCTTAAATGTGAATATTTTCTGGTTTCTTTACTCCTTTTTGACAGTAAACTGAATATCTTTGAGTTGTGGACAAAACAAGACATTTGAGGACATCTTCTTGGGCTTTAGGAAACACTGATTGACATTTTTCAGCATTTTCTGAAATTTTATAGACCAAACAACTAATCGATTAATCAAGAAAATAGCCAACAGATTAACTGACAATGAAAATAATCATTAGTTGCAACCCTAAAACCAATACTGTACTATTGATCTTTCATAAAAATCAACTTGGGCTGCAAGTAACCCTTATTTTCATTTTCTATTAATCTGCTTTTCTCCCCAATTAGTTGATTATTGGTTTATGCTGTAAAATAATCAGAAATGCCCATCACAATTTCCCAGAGTCCTCATATTGCTAGTTTTGTGCAGCCAACAGTATTAAACATGATCTAAAATAAAGAAAATCAGCAAATCCTCACATTTTAGAAGTTGGAACCAGCCGATATTTGTTGTTTAATCTTGATAAATGCTTAAACTGTAATTTTCTGTGGATTGACTAATAGATTAATCTGATTGTTTCAGCACTAAAATTAGCTGTTCAACATTTTTTCTTTACAGAGGGAGCCTCTCCCATCTCCCCGTTCCAGTTACCTCCATACTGTGGTTACTCAGTGAGGACGTCCTGGAGTGACCTTGAGATGATGGTGCCTTACGATGCATGTTACATTACACAGGAGGTACCACCAGCAGCAGCAGCATTATATCTCCACCAGCAGTTATTCCCTTTGTCCTGTGTTCTTCACCTCCTTGTTTGTCTCTCTGTCAGAATGGCAGTTATGTGCTGCCCATGTTGTGGTGGGGCAGCCCACTGAAGCTCTCCTGTCCGATGCAGACGTCCACTGCTGTCCCCCCTCTCTCCCACTCTGCCCCCTCAGTCTTGTGCTCCTCCTACGGCATGGCGGTGCAGATACAAGGACAGGAGCAGGATATACAGATACTGGGAGTCATCGGTACGTTGGCTTTATTGGGGGAGCTGTTTGACAAATTGATTATGTGTTTTTGGTTACAACAACTTTAATTGTAGTGTTTTATACTTTGTGTACATTTTATAGTGCTACAGTATATAATTTATTTCAATGGAATCCACATGGATTACAACATAAATCTTTTAATTAATTTGTCCATTTTATATGTAGAAATCCATTTTTATCTGAAGATTAATAAATCATACTTTTAATAGATTTTATAGATTTAAATCTGATCTACAGTTATCAATTTATAATTTTTTTGTCAGGCTTCTCGCAGTTTTTTTTTAGACAGTAGTTTTAGTATCACTGTTTTTAAGTGTGACTACTTTAAGGTCAACAAAACAAATAAATAAACCAGAATTATATTCCTGGCAGCATGGAGAGGGCTTTGAAACTTCAATTTGGGAAATAAAACGGTCATGCTTTATTTTACGAGTCCACAATCAGATATGTAATCAGATACTATATATAGATAAAACAGGCAAAGCTCTGAGACAGTTCTTTTAGCTAGAGATTAGTTCATAGTGTTGTTTATAATTTGTTGTTAATTTCCAGACGAATTTCAGAATACACATAAATGTTCAATTTAGTTAAAACCTATTCAAATAAT
Organism: Sebastes umbrosus; assembly: GCF_015220745.1. Classification (NCBI taxonomy): domain Eukaryota; kingdom Metazoa; phylum Chordata; class Actinopteri; order Perciformes; family Sebastidae; genus Sebastes; species Sebastes umbrosus. The sequence continues at coordinate 10,354,953 of NC_051271.1, forward strand.
ATATAACTTTATTTATATTTTATTATTCAATTAGTAGTTAAATTGCATTATTTTATTTAGATGGATGAGTTATTTCAAATAATTTCCTCTGAAGTTTACAAAAACATTTAACTAAACTCTTTCCTTGTAATTTGTGCTATTATACAGTTCTTTCAAGAGTCTAGTAAAAGAAGAGTTACTGTTTTATTTCCCAACATGAAGGTCTACTCAAAGCCCTCTCCACACTGCCAGGAATATGTTGGAGATAAACTGATCTTTTTATTTAATTATTTATCTTGTTATCCTAAAAACAGTCAATTTTAAATATACTAAGCCTGTAAGCTTATTTATAATTAATAAATTAGTTATAAAATTAAATTAATAAAAAATATCTACACCTATCTCCCTGAATCTGAACCATTATCGACTGAATGTGACTGACTACAAAAACATGTGTATTCTGCTTTACAGTGAATGGAGGTTGGGGTCCGTTTGTCTCTGAAGAGTGTGCGTACCGTGTCCCCTCCCATCCTGGGGAGCTGGCCTTCTTCATCTCCTACGGCGCTCCGTGTATCACAAATGGAGTAAGTCATTTAAATTTAATGGATTATTGCAGCGGGCTGCTGCCTTGTACCAATAATATTTTTTATGTGATTCCATTTTTTCAGGATGGTCTTCATCTGCAGCTCATATTAGATGATCAGGAATTCATTCTCTCCTGTCCAGTCAGTCCTCAGTTTCCCTACGTGCCCTCTCCTCCTCCGCCTCCGTCGTCTCCTGTTGACCCTCAGCTTCCCTATATCCCAGATCCTGTCAGCCCTGCACCAACCTCCCCTCCTCCTCCTCCTCATCCTCCTCCTCCTCCTCCTCCACCACCCCCTCCTCAACCTCCAACCCAGGAGCAGATTGCTCAGCTTCCTGACTTCTCCCACTACCCCTATCCTGGATTCCACTACCTGCAGTTTCCCCAGGTCTACCCTCCTGGCCCACAGCCTGCCCGTCCCTCTCAACCCACTCCTGGCGGCCCTCCTGGGCCCCATCAGCAGCAGCAGCAGCAGCAGCAGCAGCAGCAGTCCCTCTACCCCACGGGGCCTGGCAAACTGCCCTACTCTCCTGGAGAGCACCCAAAATACCCATCCTCTCCTGACCAGCCTCCTGCGGAGGTGCAAGCCACATCCGCTCCAGATCTTAGCCCAGTGGAGGATAGGTCTCCCCATCAATTTTCCAAATTACCTGTTGGCCCTTTTGAATATGCATCCGGTGGATATTACCCCTATGTGCCGTTCTACTACCCTCCATTGACACCAGCGCCGACCTCTGCAGCTAAAACTACTACTACTACAACTACTACTGTTACTCCAGCTACCCACCCACCCAAACCTCCAGCAAGCCCTAATTACCCTCCGTATTATCTTCAGATACCTTACTATCCTGCACCCACTGCAGCACCAGTGACCCAAGCACCTGCTCCTCTCCCTCCCAGCCCACCATCGCCTCCTCCCTCTCCACCAAAACAACCTGTGGGTCCACATTACCCCGTCGGTCCATTTTATCCCCCTGCTTCTTATAGCTCTTACTATCATTATGGACTATTTTCCTACCCTGGTCTTGAGGTCCAGCCTGCTATCGCTCCATCTTCCCCTCCTCCACCTCCTACCACCACCACAACTACAACCACGGCGATGGTTCCCAAACAACCTGACAGTCCCAGCTATCCCTATGGCCAGTTTTACGCCCAAAGACCCATTTACTTCCCACCACCCACACCTCCACCCCCTGCCAAAAAGAAAGATGAAACTACTCCTCAGGAACCTCCAGAAAAAGTGGATGCACAAGCCAACTGCCCTTACTCTCACACCACCGGTAGCTACTACCCTTATCCCTATTATTACCATCCTCTCTACCCGCCACACTACCATCCACCTTACCCCCCTGTGCCCCAGTATCCAGAGATTCAACCACCAACCACCACCACCACTATAACTCCCACCACTACCACGACAACTCCCACCACTACCACAGCAACTCCCACCACCACAAGTTATACAGCATCTACCACAGCTGGACCCACTCCACAGACGCCCCATCTTCAGTGTCTGATGGGGAGGATGGTTGTTTTCCTGCCTTTTGCTCACCCAGACTCCATCCAGGTCAGAGGTCAGTGTTTGTGTAAACGTAAGAGCTCTTTGTGTTAGTAAGAAGTGTGGCTTTTCACGTTTTCAAAGAAAACTCAAGGCCCCATTTAAAAAAACTTTTAGCCATGTTAGCGACATGGCTCCATCAAAGACAATGTTAGTCTGTCTGTCGGTCCACCACTTTGGTTCAGATATCTCAACTATTTCGTTGACTGGATTCTGATGGCATTTTATACAGACAGACACGGTGCCCAGAGGATGAATCCTAATAGATTTAGTGTTTCCCTGGTGGGCTTTTCTAGCTCCATCAGCAGTTTCTTATTTATCTATTGAAATATCTCAACATCTAATAGATGGATTGGCACAAAAAGTTATCTTTTTTTATCCTAATGACTTTGGTGATGCCCAGACTTCTCCTCTAGCGCCACCACAATGACAACATTTCAGTTTGTTTAATACTTTGGTTTGTGATTGAATACTTTAAAAACTCATGAACTCCCCATCAGCCATGTGCCGTCCTCCTTTTTTTTTTTACGCCTGCGGCCTTCCTCTAGTAACCCTGTGTTTAACGTAACAAAGCTATGAATGAGTTACAAAGTCGGCAGAAATGCGGACTTACAGGAAGTGTTAATAAAGGGCTCAAAATGTCTGCGAGAAAGCCCTCATGCACTTGACTTGTTGCGCTTGTTTGACAGTGGGACAGCCCTGAACCCTCACAAACTTTGCGGGAACGCGCCTCAAAGTCCGTGCGTGTGGACATTGGGATTTGGCCATTAAACCTGCTAACCTTCAGCATAATACCATTGTGAAAAGCATGCTGATGTTAGCGTTTAGCTTTAAGTGCTGCTGTGTTTAAGTACAGACTCCCAGAGATAGACACAGTAAGAATAAATGTAGTGTCCATACACATATTCTATACATTTGTATTCTCTTTTGGAGAGGAAGTGTTCATGTAGAAACTAATGTTATAATTCCTTTGTGTACTAACTCCTAATTGCAAACTCAGAACCTAGAAGTTGTAACGTTGACTTGTTTTTTTATTTTATCCAATCATTTGAGAGTGAAAGTGCATTAACCTTAATACAATATATTGTCACTGGTCCCAGATCAGCTCCCATACAGATACCCACAATTCCTTAGCTTGCTCAGAGACATCCCATCAGTGTACCTAGATCAGCTTTTACTTCTAAAATTAAAGTATATTAAGTGTGTTACAGATATCGAATATCTTAACAATCTTTGTTTCTAACATCAGACCAAATGAAGACCTGGCTGTTCATCTCCGGTGTGTCTCCACTATGTGGCTACATGCTGCAGATGGCCGAGGGCTCCGGGGTAATCCTTCACTCTCCTCTGCCCACCTGCCACAGCCAGCCACGGGTGAGACCTTCCATAATGCCTCGTCACTGCCTGCAAATGTGTCTTCTTCATATAATTGTTTTTCTTTAATCATGTCCCTGCTTTTAAAGAAATTATAAGATTGTGTTTCTTTGCCAGTTTTTTTGCAGTTTAGTTCTGAACTTGTTGGAACGCTCAAAAATACAAAAATTGTATATTTAAATTTGAAGTCCCCATGAAATGGCATAGTGTGAGCCTTTTAAATCAGGATATACAGTAACATAAGTTTCAAAGAAGTTCTTTGCCTTTTTAAAACATTTTTTATTCATGAAAATAAATCATGAACCACAGAGGGCCTATATAGACAATGAAGCTTGTTGATAAAGTAAAATTTGTAGAATAATTGTGAAAGAAATTTTGTAACTTGAATTTAACCACTGGAGGATTATTTTAATCCATTTTTAAAATTTTAATTCATCAAGTAACGTGAGCTCTTGCCTTGTCCTTTCCGGACACATAGGGGATGTGATCATACCCAACCAAACAAAAGGTTAAATGCTAATTTAACATGCCAGAATTAAATCCCCCTTTCAGTATCATGGATGGCGCCACTCAACCAGTCCAACACACTTATATTCATCAATATAAACTTCAAGATTTAACAGAAAATAATCTCAAAATGCAATTATACAACATAAAAATAAATGGGCTGCAGAATATGCCTACTTGTCAGACATGGAAAACAGTCTGCTTTGATGACAGATTTCTGTCTTCTTTTTCTGATTTCCTGTGGAGAGTTATCTGCGGCGTGTTGCCCCTCTTTTAGCCACATCTTTGCAAATCTCCAGGCAGCAAAGGAGGCAACCCCTGGTCCATTTACTGAGATAAACAGCTGACTGTTCAGCGTGGAAGCGTTCGTCACGAAGCCTAGACACGCGGTGTCATCTCTATTGTCACACAAGCGCAAGTGCTGACATTTATGGTTTTATTGTTGTTTGTGGTATAGACTGTTCTCACGTTGCAGCGCTTTACTTAGATACAATTTTATTTGAGGTATTTTATATGCGTCTATTGGTGAAGTAGCATTAATCACTATGAGGGGGTAAATATATGGTCCCCACTGGAAATAAAAATAATTTAGCAGGGGCAGGGATTTATAGACCATCCCCCCCGGCAGTGTGTGTATACAGTATACTGCATGTACATTAGTACAGAGCGAGACAAAACACTTAAAAGGCCTCAATGCAGTCCAATATAATGACACCACAAAGTACAAAATTATCTTGGATTGCTGACACTGGTGGTTTGGACCACTTGGGTTGTCACTACAGGGATTTATGACACCCGTCCTGCTTGTGTATAGAACAGACAAGCAGTTTTTCCCAGTCAGCAGCTCATATTTACGATTAGTCCCATATGGACTGTATGCAGCATTTGCTCTGCATGCAAGTGTACTGGGTGGAGTGTTTTTATGTCCTGTGCAACCCAACTGGTAAAAATTCCGTTTTATTGTGAGTTAAGCTCAACTTGCAGTCTCTATTTTTAAATACAGTAGCTGGAAACCTTGCGTGGTGGTTCATACTGAGTTTATTGATCTCTCTTTCTCTTTAGACTCCCATGACCATTTCCTTACCTCTGAGGTTTTGGGACCTTTCCATGGCGCAGTATAGGGATCTGGACCTGCAATGCGCGTATCAAACGACCCCTGAAACTCCTGCACCAGTTACCCCACCAGTTTCCACTACCACACCCAGCACCACCGAGGGCACGGTCAGCCCTACTGTTGTCCCAAAGCCTAAAGTCTTCTGCACCTCCCATCAGATGACGGTGGAGCTCCCCTCTGGTCCTTCCTCTGCAATTGTTGTTAAAGGTGTGTGTATGTTCCAGATGCATATGGTTACCATCAGCTCTGCATGAGTTGAATTTTAGCATGGTTCAGGGGGCTGCTCTGGTGTACAGTTGAATGGGGGGTGGGGGAAAAGGTAGGCTTGGTTTTTTTTGCTTTGACTGGGCTGCTTTTAAACTCTGTGCCTTGCCATGCTGAGAGCTATAATCGTGCTATTTAAAGTCTACACAAAAATAACTTATTGTATGTTTCCACATGTACTTTTTCAGACATCAAAGGGAACCAGATGAACCTCCAGGATGCCCCAAAGCACTGTGGGTATTCTGCAAGAAAAGGCAAAGATGGCAAAATACGCTTGAGTCTCCAGTTACACTCACGCTGCCACATGAGTGTGCAGGCAAGTATTGACTCAGATTTCACACTGAGCACATGACCTTTTGTATAATTGACCATTTGCTGTACCCATTAACTCTTGTATAAACATTTTCTCTGAAAGGGTAAAATGTACATCATCACTGTCGTCTACATGACAGTAAGTGGGAGACGGGAGGCTCAGTTGTCCTGTCCGGTTGTCGTCCCAGGGTCTGGACAAGGTAAATGGATTTTATGTTTACACCTCAGAAAGGCTATTCAATCTTCCAAAGGGTGTTTTCTCCCGGCCATTCAGAGTTATTTTAACTGATGCGGCTGACATTTGTCGTGCTGTCCCTCAGAGTGCAACCTTCCCAGCGAACAGCGTCTCCCCTGCGGACCCAGCTCTGTATCCCAGCCCCAGTGCCTCTCCATGGGCTGCTGCTTCAGCAAGCACCCCCCTGCCTGCTACTACCCAATGGATGGTGAGCTGCAGTTTGAGTCCCCACTGGCATTTTCACGCCACTTAGCTGAGTACAGTTGAGCTGTTTTGGAAATATAAGCGCTACAGCTGCTGGATGTGTGAGGAGGCATATTCAGGGCCAGCATAGCATGATTCAAGCTGGCAGTGACACAGAACGAGAAAAGGGTATAAGATACCTTGGGTCTCATTATCAATTGCCTCCTGAGATTTCTGACCTTTTTGTTCATCTGACCTTTACATAACTGTGTGTGTGTGTGTGTGTGTTTGTGTCCTCCTCCAGAGTGCACTATTGACCGCCACTTTGTCTTCTCCGTGCCGGCCTCCCTCACTGACCCCCCTCTTTCCCCCGCCCTGCTTGTCGCTGCCGGAAACTCCACCTGCAAACCTCAGAGAGTGACTTCCGACTACGCCTTGTTCAAGATCCCGATGGACGGCTGTGGGACACGCAGAGTAGTAAGCTTTAATGAATGAGAACATTTCCCAAAATATTAAAACAGTGAACACACCCCAATGGTAGCACATGCAGGTTGTATGACGTTACATAATGTTGCTTTCTTCCGAACTTGTCTTAAAAGGTTGAATAATGTTAAATTGAGTTGATTTCATAGATAAGTTGTAGCCATAGACGGCACATCTTTCAAGTCAGACTTCCACAGAGAGGAACATATTAGTGTATGGCGTGATCCCTGTCTGTCATACCAGCTAGATTATCACTGGAAATGTCCTGGAAAAAGACCTCTAGAAAAGACTGACTGAGAGTTAACGGACCTGTCCCAGTCAACCACAGATCCTGGACTATTTAGTATTTACTATTGTCCACATATAAATTGCATGTCTGATTCTGTCCTGACAGACAGTGGGGAAAACGGTGATCTACATGGTGGAGATCATCAACAAGATGCAGGCAATCAGCCTCAACTACGGCACCATCACGAGGGATTCTCCTGTCAGGTCAGAGCATGTTCCTCTTTTTTATTATCAGAGTAAAAGTTACCTGTTCAGAGCAGATTAAGGGTTTCATTTGGACCATGTCCACTTGGGGGAAGCAGAAAGAAGTTGCGAACATATTGACATATCATCTTTTTAAGTTTATGGGGCAGACTTGTTAGCAAACTGTTGCTTATATACACACATACACAACAGTTATGGAGAAACATTATCATTCATCTGGAGTCATGTTTGTGTCCACCTGATGCATCAAAGTCCAATATTCTCTCTCTTTTAGTTCTGTTTTAGTCTCTACTAACTCCTGAGGGAAATGTCTGGTTCTTTAGCGGTGGTTTAATTGCAGCTCAGGGAATCCTTCCTGAATTTCTTTTCTCCATTTTCAAGTTCAACCATCAAATGAAGACAAAAATAAATGATGAAATACTGTATATTTCCATAACCATGTTTCCTCATTCTCAGGTTGTTGGTGGAGTGCAGGTTTCTGCCAGGCACTGTTCTGAGTGTGAGCTACTTGGTTAAAACTCCCAGCCTGGGACCTGAAGTTCAGACCAAGGGGATGTTTGGAGTCCAACTCAGGATTGCCAAAGGTAGATTAATTTCAATACCAACAGCTGCTTTGCATAATGAAGAACTTATAATTGTGTGCTGTTGTGTTTCTGGACACAGGTCAGTCAAGAGGGATGGAAACTGTTGATAATTAAATCAAATTATATCCAGTGTTTCAGCACTATATGAATGCTTTAAACATCCTGATCAGCTTAAGGAGAACTAGCTTTGAGTGGGCGAAATGTGGTTCAAGAAATAACCTTCTTCTATCCCAACACACCTCCTCTCACCCCAGACGGCCAGTACAGCAGCTACTACCCTCAGTATCATCAGCCCCTGCAGATGCTGCTGGGGAAACCCCTCTACCTGGAAGTGCGGCTGCTCAACGCCCCGGATCCCAGTTTGGTGCTGTTGGTGAACTACTGTGTGGCCTACCCCCGCTCTGGAAAGGCTGTGTGGATGCTGCTTTACAACGGGTACGTCGAAACACCTCCTCTGAAGAGGACATCAACAAAAAAAATATTGCACATGCATATCACATTTTAGATAACAGGGAAAAACAAGGGAAGTATATTTTTGATACCTATTGTCCTGTTATCTAATTGGCTTACTGATTCAATGCTACTCCCTAGATGTCCGAACCCTTTGGACCCAGCCCTGAAGCAAGCTGTGATATCTGATCCTCGGCCGCCCTCTCCTCAGGCTCAGACCCGCCGCTTCACCATCACCACCTTCCAGTTCCTTCCTGATAGTGAGTTCAAGGACCCGGACGAGGAGGTAAGGATAAGCAGAGACCCTTGATTTCTATTAGTAACGATGTGGGGAGATATTATAGACATCTAAATGTATTAATTGTGCTCTTTTCATGATTTTTTTTTTGAACATCTTACAGTAGTATTCATTTCCTTCTAGTGTTCAACTCTGAACTAGAAGTCCGGTTGAAGTGAATTTTTACCATTTTTATCAATTCTTGAGTGGTAAAAAATGGTTAAAATTAGCACCAAATCTGTGTAACAAATGGTATCAACCAAAACATTGTTGCAACAGCTTATGAGACAAGAGTGAGCATGGGGAGGGCCATCATATACCTATGTCCTAATGTTCTTAGCCCTTATACACTTTCACTATTTATTTTAATCAATTATTTGTTTTTTATTTCTGATTTATGTGAGTAATATTTAATAAGTTGATTGCATGATTTGTTTGTAAAATCAAAGTAAGTAGTAACTACAGCTGTAAAATAAAAGTAGTGAAAAAAAGTACAGTACATAGTAAAAAGTACAATGTTTCCCTCTGAGATGTTGTGGAGTAGAAGTATAAAGTAGCATAAAATGGAAATACTCAAGTAAAGTACAAGTACCTCAAAATTGTACTTAAGCACAGTACTTGAGTAAATGTACTTAGTTAATTTGGACAGAGCCAAGCTAGCTGTTTCCAGTCTTTATGCCAAGCTTAGCTATTCAGCTGTTGGCCCTAGCTTCATATATAATGGACAAATATGAGAGTGGTATCATCTCATCTAACTTTTGGCAAGAAAACGAAAAAGCGTATTTCCCAAAATGTTTCACTCTTGCTTTAAGCATGCTTCCCCTATAGTTTTTATGTGTTGCAGCACAAGGGAAGAAATTTAAAACCTGCAGCTGTTGCCTAGAGTCCCTGTGAATTTGCCCCCTGGGAATCAAGTCTTATCTTAGAGTGGCTGTTGGACATTTTTCTTTAAACTCCCTGTCTTAGTTTTGAAAAAAAAAAAAGTAAATGTAATGTGAAAGTATGTGACTGTTCCCTCAGAGCAAATTCACACAGGTTTTTTATTTTAATTAGCATACAGTCCATGGAAAAGGAAACCAGTGACAGCCGTATCTCTAAATCTCTTAAGTCAGCATTCATTACGAGGACATGTGGAGAGGCCATTTTGTAAACTGCAAGTTCTGGCCAAATCTCAATTGGCAGCAGCTGTTTGTCATAGTAGGCTGCACACTCTCAAGGCTGGACACTACATCAAACCCTGCTCTACTTCTGCCCTCCCTCTCAGATCTACTTCATGTGTTCAACTGAGATCTGCTCGCCACGTGACGGGCCTTGTGTCGAGGGATGCTTTGGCCAGTGACGGTGAGGAAAATGAGCGCTCTGTCCTCAAATCACCCGCCATGCCCTTATGAACTCTGCAAGATCGCATGAAAGCACCCATGAAAGAGCCCCATTACAACACTCCTCGCTGACAAACAGCCCGAGAGCCAGCAGTAGCTTCCACATGACAGCAGGTCAATGATTTAGTAATGAGGGGAGTTGTGAATTATTTATCGAGACTGATCCATTTCCTGTTTTTCAGTGACGACATGGAAGACGATTGAAGCTTGTTGAGATGATGATGATCTGGTAAGCAGCACTAATGTGTTTAGCTCATGTGAAAATACACCGTTGCTCTTCTATACTGAACATATCTCCTCCTCTCTTCTCCTCCTTTTCAGGCCTCAGACGTCACTTGTTCAACCACCAATAAAAGCTCTTAAAGGACACAGAGTGTGTCTGTGTTTATCCCCAAGCATGAAGCCACTCTGTTTTACAGCAGGAAGTGGTGCTCTCTCAAAAAGTGGGAGGCAGTATTGTTTACATGAACACTTTAGCCTTGTAGAGACTGAGCATGACTGAGACTTTGTTTTTGCTACCCTTTATGTGGAACATACAGTAGGTTTACAGCAATGCGTGTTTGAACAAGATAACTGAAGATTTGCATATAACCACTTCCATGAGAGAGGTACAATACATCAGTATGGAAATTGCGTTTGAAAGGGAACTTCAGCATATTTTCAACCAAGTTTGATCGCACAGACAAGGCCAGATTAACTTGTTTTGGGGGCCGTGAGACAGAAATGAGCTGTTGTGTCCCTATAAACCTCTACTGTGTAATCTGTACTGTATTACTTTGCTGGAATATTACATAGCCCTAGGTTAACTGTGTGCTAATTTGATTAAACACACATTAATTTAGGGTTATGCACTGTGTAAGCACCATCAAATTAAACTAGAAGGGCACTCAGAGAGCGCAGACTTCCGCCAAGGCCAAATGGCCTTTCTCACAATGTTAACAAAAGCGATCAATAATGCCTGTATCTGCCCCGTGATTTGGATCTGCTTCAAATTTATTTATTTTTTTGTGCTCAAATTTTTATTTTTCAATTCTGGGGGTTAGATTGACTATAACAGCAAATCGTCATCATTTACATGCATGTCTAATACTGGACATGGATCATTTTAACACAAGTATACAAACATGGTATTCTTTTATTTTCTTTAAATCCATGTATATTATTTTCCCTCCACTCATAAAAATATCCCCTTTTCTGCTCCAAAATTGAATGGGTTCTTCCTTGGCCCATGCTACACGCTTCCACCAAGTTTCATGAAAATTGGGCCAATAGCTTTTCCATAATCCTGTTGACAGACAAACAAACAAACCAAACCGAAAACACAACCTCCTTGGTGGAGGTCATGAAATGGGGTCTCTCTTCAAGATGAGGCCTCAAGATCAGGAAATAAAGCAATGAACTGCAGTACAAAAATAACAATCCACTCACCACAAACTACTTGCCACACTTGCCAACAGTGAAGCTGGGGCTCTTGTGCAGTTGCCCACTTTGCTTGGTTGGTAATCCAGCCACGCCTACAACTTCAACTGTAGTTTATTTATAGTGCTCATCACCCAAAGTCACATTTTGCAGGTTTGAAAATATAAAGAAAGCTATAAGAAACTCATGTATGCATAAACACAATCCCAAACATACAGGTACAAATGACAGCAAGATAATTAAAGGAATAGTTTGGCACATACACTTATTCAAATTCAGCAGAGAATTAGATGATATTGATACCTTTCATACATGTGTCCGGTAAATATAAGGGTCAGGTTATGCTCGATCAAAAGTGGGGTGAAAAATTCAGTCTTCATAGAGAAGGGACGAGGCGGGATGTCATTTTAAATGTGGGGATAACGGTGCACATTTTCAGACGGATTGAACTAACAAGATTCATAAGTGAGTGATTTTTTTTTTTTTTAAAACCAGGCTAGCTGTTTCCCTTTGCTTCCAGTCTTTATGCTAAACTAAGCTAACCATCTCCTGGCTGTAAAGACATTTAACAGATAAAGGCTACATAAGAGTGGTGTGTTTTTTTCTCTAAAAATGTTGAACTGTTGCTTTAAGGTAACTATGTCACAGTAGAAGGTTGTTTACTAGAAGGGACCAAAAAATGAAAACAACGTGTTTTTTTATGTAATCTAGGGAACAGTTAAATAAGATAAGATAGAAATTGATTAATCCCAAAGGAAATTCTTGTGCCAGAGATTGCTCAAAATTACAACAAGTTCAAGTGTATAAAATTTAAAAAAAAATTCTAGCACCAGTGTCTAAAAGAATACGAAATTAAGTAAGATACATTTAGTAAAATTAGTAAATAAAATAAGTAAAATAAAAAAGGTAAAGTAAGCTAAAAAAACAAAACAGAAAAAGGAAGTAATATTGCACATGTTGGACATCAATATTGCACACTAATAAATAACTGGCATTGTGGCATTTACAGTATAAGATTGGTGGTGTAGAGGTGGTGGTTAAACGATTTCAAGCCCTGCAAGTCAGGGGGAGACTTTTGAAACCAGTTTTTTTTTTCTTGTATTATAATTTGCTTCAGCAAATTGCCTCTGAAGTACTCGCCTCTCATGGTAGCCTTTGACCACTGGGTGTCATCCAAGCAATAAAAATGCCAGAGGAACATAAGGTACTCCATGCTGCATGACTCACAGCTGGGCTAGTGTGTGGAGAGACCTTGGCCTGTGTTGTGTAATGAGTTAGGAATGAAATCTTGATAAAAAACCCACCCTATTGCTGTCCTGCCATGTGACATGACCACCATTACGCACTAAGACTGAGAAATAAGAGGTAAAACTCAGCTTTATTGAAGAATATAGTGTGCACCAGTGCGTAAAAACACTTGATTTAAAGGTTTGTACTGTAAAAAGCGTGGTTTGTAAATTTGTGAGCCTGGTTTGATAGCTCAGGGCTTATGCCCTTTTCTATCTATAGGAAATCGTTGGAGGGAGGAGAGAGGAGATGGAGGAGGAGCCCAGTTGGTGTTGAGGCATCATGGCCCATGCCTGGCCAGTTGAGGAGTTTTTTTTTTTTTTTTCTTTTCCTCATAACAAAATTAAATTAAATTAAATATGGATAAAACAAAATGGAGAGAAAAATAATTTAAAGAAAGAAAAAATATATAAATAAATTAAAAAAAAATAAAAATAAAGAAAGAAAACTTAAAAATAAAAAAAAATAAAAACTTTAAAAAGCCAACATAACTGGGCAAAATCAATATCATGTGACTGTGTACAGTGAGGTGGGGGTGGCTGGCTGTCAGTCTAAACTGCAGATCAAATTAAGGCAAGATTATCAAGAATAAGATGAAATAAAGTAACATAAATATATAGATAGATAGAAGTCAAAGAAAAAAAGCGTGGTAGTCTCTCTGGAGCCATAAGACCCCCCCTCTCACACACACACACACACCTCCCCTCGGTGTGGATGTATGGAAGCACTGCGGCACACTGCGTGTATTTTTGCAGGCTGCATGGCTGCCTGGCTCAGCAGCGTTCAAAGAGAGAGAGAGAGCAGGAAGATAGGAGGAGGAGGAGGAGGAGGGGAATGACTACACCAAGAGAGGAGGAGGAGACAATTTCCTTTCTGTAACACACACAGGCTACAAGATCACACCGGGAAAAAAACGGAGAGGAAAGAAAATTATAGGCGAGAAAGAAAGAGAGAGAGATTGAGAAAGAGAGAGAGGAAGGAAACACCGCAGCCCTCTCTGTGGTTGGTTTTTTTTTTTGGAGAGAGAATCGTCTTTTGCTTTTTTTACGCAGACTTTGCGGACTAACATGGGGGCAAGAGAGAGCTCCTGACGCGGATTGACTTTCAGTGAACCTCTGGTACAAGCTAATAAGACAGGGAGGGGAAAAAAGGCGACAGGGAAGACATGTTGAGGGGATTTTTCTTCTCGTCTTGAGGTTTTGCGGTAGTAGGATGTTGATGTTGCGCTCTTAAAAACACAGCAGCTCCTCGTATAGAGAAAAGAGAAACGAGGGCAAATGGAAATTGGGCGGTAGGTAGGTTTATAAATGCTCAGGAGCCATTGTTTTGATCGGTGCTTATTTAATTGGTTTGTTATGATCTGAAATAACGTTAGGCCTCTTAGGCAGCCCTGCAGTATAGGCTGAATAAATACACGCTCAGCAGCAAACATAGCTGGGAATTAACCAGACAAACGCGTGTGGGGTTTTTTGTGCGCGTTTATTGTGTTTTTGTGGTTAGATTACATTTCTTAAAGAGCCAAATATCAACTCTTCAGGGGGGTCATACAAAAGGCCTAGTAGGGGAATATTTGTGACTATTTTAACCTGCAGAGGAAAAAAAAAAATCATCCACCAGGTTTTGGTTTTTAAGCACAAAAAGGTGCACACGAGTTTTTTTTAGCTTCAAGACAAGGAGGGACAAAAGAAGATTTTTAAATGTTAATGTCGACCGACGTTGCATCCATCATGCTGCCTGTGTCCCGGGGTCTCATGGACCGGGATAGAGAGCTGGAAACCCTGGCCGGGGTGGTGCACCCCAACGCGGCCGGAGCTCCGGCGGTGGTCCGGGGCATGAAGCGAGGAGACCCGGAGCCAGACGGTCAGACAGCGGCCGCTCTGGTGGACTCCACCGGGGCGGAGTGCAAGCGTCCTCGGATCGACGGCTCAGGAGGGATCGGTGAGGTTGGCCAGGTGAGGAGGAGCTCTTTTTGGTCCCAAATGCAAGGTGCAAAGATCTCTTGCATGGTGGCATGATTTAAATCCATTTATATTTACTTATTTTAAATTGTGGTTTTGTAATCTGTACACATGTCGAAGTCACATTGCAGTTGCAGCAGCAGGAAGGCCCCCAGTGGTCTCCACCATATAGACTCTGCTCAGTCCATTTATTTTAATCAATTATTTGTTTTTATTTTGTGATTTATGACTAGAACAATTTGACACACAGTGCTGAGTTGCAAATTAATCTTCAGGTTCCCAGCTTTCAGATGTTGTACACTACTTCTATGTGACATCTACTGTTGACCTGCTATCTCCTCCTAAAGACCCCCAGTACCCCCTAAAAAAAAGACAAAAAATGGGGTCTATGGTAAACAGGGGTGGAGTGGAAAAGGTTAAAATCATTTCTGGCATTATTTCAATACATGCATTTACTTATAAATATCCTGTTGTGGTTTTGTTCACATGTCGAAGTCACATTGCAGTTGCAGCAGCAGGAAGGCCCACCAATGGTCCACCATATAGACTCTGCTCAGTCCATTACCACACTTTCACTATTTATTTTAATCAATTATTTGTTTTTTATTTCTGATTTATGACTGGAACAACTTGACACAGTTGTATCTCAAATTAATCTTCAGGTTCCCAGCTTTCAGATGATGTATACTACTGCTATGTGACATCTACTGTTGACCTGCTATCTCCTCCTTAAGACCCCCTGTACCCCCTAAAAAGAAAGACAAAAAATGGGTCTATGGTAAGGAGGGGTGGAGTTGAAAAGGTTAAAATCATTTCTGGCAATATTTAAAGGAATAGTTCGACATTTTGGGAAGTATTCTTATTTGCTTTCTTGTCAAGAGTTGGATGAGATGATTGATACCACTCTCATTTTTGAAGGATAGATATGAAGCTACAGCAAGGAGACAGTGACAGTGAGGTGACTGTTTTTGTCCAAAATGCAAGGTGCAAAGATCTCTTGCACGGTGGTATTATTTAAATGCATGCATTTACTTATAAATTGTGGTTTGTAATTTGTTCACATGTCGAAGTCACATTGCAGTTGCAGCAGCAGGAAGGCCCACAATAGTCCACCATAGACTCTGCTCAGTCCATTAGCAGCACTGCAGGACATACCAGCACATTTCACAGCTGTAAATGACTCTACATGCTGTTAATTCAGTTTTACAAGAGGGGGTTGCAATAGTAAAGCATGTAATCCATGGTGTTCACTGGGCTGTAGCAGCTATAATATGTGGCATTTCTTGCTGCTATATTGCAGCTCAGGCTTTTACATATAAGGTTTAAGGAGGAATTACAATAATATAATATGAATTAATCAATCCACTTGGTTGTTATATTACAACAGACATCCTGTTCTCTCCAAAACTCCTCCAAAGAACATCCTCTATTATGAATATCAGTGAAGCCCAGACAGGTTCTCAGCTGAGGGGTGGGGGGGAATGTAAACAAACTTGACCTTTTATTATGCAAAGAGAAAAAAAACTCCTGCCATGTGGCATAATGGCGTGGACAGCATTTGGTTTACAATGGAAATTGATGTCAGTGTTTGCTTGTGTGATCTTTGAGGAAGGGGAGCGGACGGGAGGGGGTATTTGAGGTAAACAAAGGCCTCCAGTTTTATTAGGGGGCAATCAGCCCAAACCTAATCAGTCTAATTACTTTGATTCTCAGACCCCCATCCTGCTTTCATCAACATCACTGCTGCAGTTGTTTGGCCTCGCATTATGTGCTTGAATCAGCAAATGTCATAGACTCTCTTAACCTATTTTCTTTCAGTGTCAGTAAAATCAATTTGCAGTTTTTTTTTCATCCCCCTCCTCTGTGACCCCAAAAATGGTGAAATATTTCTTGATAGAGCGTCACAGGAGGGCTGTAGGATGCTCTGGACATCATTATGGTGTATTATGTAGGGTGAAGCACTCTATTGGTAAACGGAAAGCTATTTCTCTGCCATTGAAAGCGCCAGTAATGGAGGTAAAGTGGCCTGTTTGCTCCTGTTTGGAAAACTAAATGGCTGGCTTTACATCGCCATGCTGTCCGTGAGTGCTGACAGACAGGCTTAGGAACGTAATGCACTTAAAAAACAGATGTGAGAGGAAGAGTGTGTGTGTGTGTGTGTGTGTGTGTGTGTGTTTGTGTGTGTGTTTGTGTATGGGGTTGAGAGACGCACAGATCAATAGCTTCAGCCCCTAAAATGTATTGAACGTGAGCTGGCTGGATGGTCCGGAAATGAGAGTGGGAGAGACGCCCCCCTCCCTCCATCCATCCATCCCTCCCCCTCTCTCTCAGTTGGTGCAGGAACAGATTTGCCCTATCACTGGCAGTAAAGAGGCTTTGTTTCCAGCTAATGGGATCACATCTCATACTGGAGGGGGCATTATAACCACACTGATCCTGAGATCCTTATCTAAGGCAGAGGGTTTATACAACACATATGCGCAGACGCACACACAGATGTTGGTACGATCCAGATGAAGATTATTTTCTTAATCAACTAATTAAACTAAACTTGTTATTCAAGCAAAAATACCCCCAAAATATGCTGCCTCCAGCCTCTCAAATATAAAGATTTCCTGTTTTCTCTGTTTTCTTACATTGTAAATTGACTGTGTTTGGGTTTTGGACTGCTGGTTGGACAAAATAAGACATTTGATGACATCACCTTGGACTTTAGGAAATTGTGATAGGCATTATGCACCGTTTACTGAGGTTTTATTTAGGGCTGCAACTAACGATTATTTCCATTGTTGATTAATCTGTTGATTATTTTCCCAGATTAATCGATTCGTTTTTTTGGTCTATAAAATGTCAGAAAATGGTGAGAAATATTGATCAGTGTTTCCCAAAGCCCAAGATGACGTCCTCAAATGTCTTGTTTAGTCCACAACTTAAAGATATTCAGTTTACTGTCATAGAGGAGTAAAGAAACCAGAAATTATTCACATTTAAGAAGCAGGAATCAGAGAATTTTACTTTTAAAAATTACTCAAACAAATCAAATCGATTATCAAAGTAGTTGAGGATGAATTTAATAGTTGTCAACTAATAGATCAATCATTGCAGCTCTACAAAAATATGCTCATCTAAGGCAGAGGGATTATACAACACACGTACAATCCAGATGAAAATTATTTTCATTATCGGCCAATTAAACTAAACTTATTTTTCAAGCGAAAATGACAAAAACATGCAGAGTCCAGCCTCTCAGATATACATATTTACTCTTTTCTCTATTTTATTTAATTGAAAATGTGCGCATATAAGACATTTGACATCACCTTGGGTTTTAGGACATTGTGATTGCATTTTTCACGGATGTTTTATCTAGGGCTGTAACTAATGATTATTTTCTATTTCCTGATTAATCGATTAGTTGTTTGGTCTATAAAATGTCTGAAAATGGTGAAAAATGTTGATCACAGTTTCCCAAAGCCCAAGATGACGTCCTCAAATGTCTTGTTTTGTTCACAACTCAAAGATATTCAGTTAGCTGTCATAGAGGAGTAAAGAAACCAGAAAATATTCACATTTAAGAAGCTGGAATCAGACAATTTAGACATTTCTTTTGTACTCAAACTAATCAAATCGATTATGAAAATAGTTGCCGATTAATCTAATAGTTGACAACTAATCGATCAATCGTTGCAGGTCTGCAAAAAATATGCTTATCTAAGGCAGATGGTTTATACAACACACATGCACAGACACACACACAATCATATGTTGGTACGATCCAGATGATAATTATTTTCATAATCGACTAATTAAACTAAACTACTTTTTCAAGTGAAAATATGCTGTTTCCAGCCTCTCAAATATAAAGATTTCCCATTTTCTCTGTTTTATTTAATTGTAAATTGAATGTGTGTTTTGGGTTCGGACCATATAAGACATTTATTGACATCCCCTTGGGCTTAAGAAAATTAATCGCATTTTTCACTGATGTTTTATTTAGGGCTGTAACGAACGATTATTTCACTGTTGATTAATCTGTTGATTGCTTTCTCGATTAATTGATTAGTTGTTTGGTCTATAAAATGTCGAGAATGGTGAGAAATGTTGATCAGTGTTTCCCAAAGCCCAAGATGACGTCCTCAAGTGTCTTGTTTTGTCCACAACTCAAAGATATTCAGTTAACTGTCATAGAGGAGTAAAGAAACCAGAAAATATTCACATTTTAGAAGCTGGAATCAGAGAATTTTAGTCTTTTTTTCTTAAAAAATTATTCAAACTGATTATCAAAATAGTTGGCAATTAATTTAATTGTTGACAATTTAGAGATTAATCATTGCAGCTCTACCAAAAATATGCTGTTTCCAGCTTCTCAAATATAAAGATGTCCTGTTTTCTGTGTTTTGTTTTAATTGTAAATTGAATATGTGTTTGGGTTCTTGACTGCTGGTCGGACAAAATAAGCCATTTGATGACATCACCTTGGGCTTTAGGAAATTGTGATAGGCATTTTTCACTGTTTACTGATGTTTTATTGATGATTAATCAGGAAGATGTCACCTTGGACTTTGAGAATCTTTGGTGGACATTGTATAGACTAAATGATTAATCAAGATATGAAAGTAATTGTCAGTTGCGATCCTACATTTCTGTTTCATACTTCCAAAAACTACACTGGCTGTCAGTTTGTAAGCTCAGCCATGAGGTTTTTAAATACCAGTCTGTGTATATACAGTAAATTTAATTATTCCCCTAACCCGGTGAAACCATCGATATTTTAGAAGCAAAGTGGTTTGAGTGACGTTCAATTTTCCTACTTTTTAAACTGGAGCACTTGGCTTCCAAAGAAACATCTGTAAAAATGCACACAAGCACTTTCTGTAAAGCTCGTCTTCAGAGGAGGCTAAAGGATGGAAAATATTACAGCAGACAGAATCCTGGCTCTCCTAAAGCACCGTGTCTCCCTTCCTCCATCCTTTTATTTATGTAGAAAAAAACATTTTACTGCCGGCATCACGGCAGGAGTTGACCTCTGACCTGTAACTGCAGCCAACACAGTGGGGTGTGGTTGTGGTAAAGAGCAATCCATTTGTACCACTGCAGCCCAATAATGGGATCTTTCCCATTCGGCCATTGACACTGCTGTTTTTCTCATTAGGGCATGATGTCATCACAATGCGGGGGTGGAAATACTCTGTCGAGTCAAATCTGCAAAGTTTTAGCAGAGCAGCAAGGCACATATAAATCAGTGCCGCGTGCAGTACATGACTGAATGCTCAGCTAACACGAGCAAATGGATCTCGCTGAGTTCATTCAACAGTGTGAGTTCAAATGTTCACGGCTGCTCATAGAAATTAGCTGCTGACCTCCTGCTGCTGACACGGCGCTCATCCAATAGTATGGATTTTAAATGAATATTAAGTTATCGGCTGCGCAGACCACCAGCTAGAGTGCTCCCAATGAAAATAACGAGTCCATTTTACATTCCTGTGCTGCACCGGGGAAGTTTCATAACAACACCCTGCATCTCCAGCCTGAGTCAGGTTTTGGGAATTGTTGAGAGGTTGTCCGCTTTAATATCCATCTGGCGTGCTGCTGAGCAGCTCATGTTTTGTTGTCACTCTGCGTAGGAACCGGGGCTCTCTCTAACCTAATAAGGTCTTGCCAGGGGCGACAGCGTCGGGGACAAATGACTTGATTCGGACATTAATGTAGGTGGATCACCCCTCTGTACTTTTCATCTCAGCCGCGGCACTGAAATAGAAAGAAAACGTCAGCAAGAAAAATGAAATCTTGCTGTGAGTTGAGAGTATTTATTTAGTTTTTGGGCCCCTGTTTTGCTGTGATAAATTGCCAGCAGAGGTCTGTTGACTGAATCATGTTTGAGAGAGATGGTGCTCTGCTCTGCTCTGGGGCAGATTTGATGTCCTTTAAGTGTCGTTATCCTCACATGTCAATTGCAATTGAGTGATTTGTTACTCTTACAGTGTTGATCTTAATGCTGTTTATGAAAGTATATTTATTCATGTCTATTTAGAACTAATGCTTCAGGTTCAGAGTACATTTTTGAGCTCTGATGATCTCTTATCTCACAGTTAGACATATATAATAATATATATTTAGGGTGGGTATTACTGGCTGTTGGTAATTGACTAATTGTTTGAATATTTTTTTCAAGCAAAAATGACAAAAATTAACTTTTTCCAACCTCTCTAATGCAAATATTGCTGCTTTTTTTGACAAACATGATAAGAATATTGAATATATTTGTGTTTGTGGATGTTGATCAGACAAAGAACGTACATTTTTTTGCTGCACGATTTTGAAAAAATATAAAATTTCAACTATTTTGACTGACATTGCAAATGCGATTTGATTTGCAATATTAGAGGGGATGGTCCTTTTTACATCGTTATTCTCATTCCAACGTATTTAAGTGATTATTGTGTGATTTTTGCAGGGATCTGTACCGAACAAAGATCTGTAGAACATGACGTGTAGTCCAGGACATCTCTGCAGCACCACAATATTTAATTTAAAATGGTGTTTTGACACACATTTCCCCTTTAACAAGTACTGAGCCTCCTGCTATTTGAAAATTGCAGTAGGCCATATTGCGATGGAGATAAAATTTTAATTAATTGAAGTCATCATCTTGGGCTCTGTGAAATTGTGATGGACATTTTTCACAATTTTCTGACATTAATTAGGCTAAACAATTAATTGATTAAGCCAAAAAATACTGATTAATAATAATAATAATTGTTAGTAGCAGCCGTACACATAATTCACATAAAAGTGCTTCAGATTATGTAGAAATATGTTAATTATTACATAGTTTAGGTGTTTCAATGCCCTGTGCTAATCAAATTGAATTAATCTCTTCTAAAAATGTTAAAAAAATTAGCAGCAGACAAATGTTTCTACCAAAAATGGACATCAGCGTAAAGTCCAGTATCAGACTCTAGTTCCAGTGGAATGAATTAATCATGATGGGCAATTAAGATGTGCAGTAAATAATTACATGCAAATACTAATCTTCTCAAATCAGATCTGAAATAAATTGGAGGGATAAAAATAACAGTTGTATCTGGAGATGCAGATCAGCGCAGTGGACACCAGTTTGTTGCGTGTGATTCGCTGGCCGATGCTGCTATATGATTATTATTGTGCCAGCGCTGTGAAGCCGGCTTCCAAAACCCACTCTGCCTGCAGCCAACATCCTCCTGAAAAAGCATGTGTAGGTTTACTGTGGAAAGTCGGAGGGATGTGAAGTACATTGAGGGGAAATAAACTTCAGATGATCTGGCCGACTGTTCGGGAGGCTTAGCACATAAGTGCTCTGTGGATGAAATGGATTCACATCCTCCTGAGTGTATGGAGTGCCCTGCTTTGCAGTTAGGTAGGATGACTCTCAGAGCAGTGAAAATGTAGTTCCTCTTCTGAAGAGCAGCAGTCCCAAAAGGCACGATAGGAATAGACACGAGTCTTGTGACTAAATTAGACATCATACACACTCACAAAACAATCACAGACACCTACCACCACCTGTAGTTTTTGGAGAGGAGTAGCAGAGTTCATGTAAGAGGGATTACTGTCGCCTTGTGGAAGGATAGAGTGAAGGAGAAAGTTGGAGGTAACTGAGCTTGAGCAGATTTTATTATTACAGGGCTCTGTTTCCTCCCCCCCTTGAGCTCGCCTTTCCTCCCCCCTCCTCCCCTCTTCGCCATCTGTTGACTTCAAGTCATTTTGTTACTTTCTCCTGATTGCTCACCCGGTATTCCCCTGCAGTCTCTCCTCTCTTGTTTTAGCCGCCCCGCACCCACCCCCCCCAAAACAAAAAAAAACACCGCCGTCATCAGCTGTGCCTCATTTGTCATCACCAACACAAAAAACTTTGAAGCACGATTAATTATCGTACAAAATCTTCTTGCTCCTCATGCACTGCGCTAGTGACTGTGATGTTGAGAGTGAGACTGATACAGCCTCCATGCAGCCATCCCTCTCTCATTCCTCTCAGCTCCTTAAGGAAATGAAGCACATGACTAGTCCGCTCATGTGTGTGAGTCATTGTCTTTGCTGCCTCCCTCCATCTCTTTTCAGTTTTTTTCTTTCCCCCCTTTTTGCTGTTCATTTCCCGTTGTATTTCCAGCTCTGGTTCCTCCCGCAGCCTCTCGTAATATGAATTCCAGATGTTCCCAGATGTGTTCTCCCCCACCCCTTTCACTTCTTTGACGTAGCGTACCGCCCCATTTTGTCTCCTCTTTTTTTTTTGATCCTTTTCAACTCTGTGCCTCCAGTGCGTTGTTTAGAGTTTGGCTTCGCTGTAAAATAAGGTTTATACTTTATTCATGTTATTCAAGCCTCTAAGAGGTGATTCATTATTTAGAGCTTCTGCCTCCCAAAGCCAGTTCACTAAGTACATTTTTGGCTCTGAGATAGACTCACACAAACTGCATTTTTCTAGACGCTTCCTTCTCTCCCCCCTCCTCCCCTTCCCGACCAAGCTTCTTGCGTTTGTGCTTAGTTGTAGCGAAAATGCCCCATGGGGTCCAAAGTTAGATGGCTACAGTATTAATCAGGCGAACTGAAGCTGTAATGCGCGCAGAGCAAAGTGTTCCCCCCGAGGACAGAGCAGATGAGGGACATTGGTTCCAGATGAAAGGAAGATCATGGGGGGGGGGAGGATGGAGAGAGGAGGGAGGAGCCGAGTTGTTTTCTAATCTAGTGATATGAAGCCAGAGACAGGCAAATCTGTTTTCCTCCTTCAAAGCGTGTTGAAATTGCTGCGTAACACTCCCTTTTTAATGGAATACATTAGCATAAAAGCTGGAACACAGTGTTATGAGTACAAATAAAGTGAGTTACAAACTATTTTTGGGAGCAGGGACATGATTTGTGTTTAATATTTGGCTCCCAAACAAAATGAGTTGTTTTCTTAGAGCATCTTGTTAGATTATAATTACTCACCAGATGTTTGATGTATTGGTCCTTTGCTTTTACACAGCATGAACATTGAGAGGAATGTGTCGGAGATTGCATCAGTGCTCATGATGCCATTTCACACCGACGGGCTTCATGCTCGCTGACACTCCTGACCTATTTATGATTTAAGAGCCGTGGTGAGAGCTCGTTCTTTATGCCCCGTCTTTCATCTCCCGCTTGCATGATCTCACTCGCCCCCGTTATCACTTCTTTACAAGCAGACAAAAGATCCGCTGGGTGGAAAACTCCAGAGGAGATGGCAGGAGTGTGTCACCGGGCGAGTTAATTTGATTAGGAGTCAGTAACACCGCAGAACTGTAAAGTCAAATTAAATGTGTGAAAGACTAGAGAACCATGTGAGTGAATGAAACGGCATTCCTGAGTAATAAAAAAAATGACACCAAGCTGCTTTTTGTTTTGCAAATTACTGACCATGCATCCAAAATCTGCTCTCTTCTCTTTCAGAACAACGACCCTTTGACCCTTGGTTACCATGGCTACCCATCTCATAGCCAGGTAAGGACATAATTTAATCGCAAACTCACATGTTTTATGATATTCCATCATCTTTTTTTCTTTCTGATATTTCTTTCCTATTCATAAAGCATTAACATGGCTCAGTGAAGCTCTCTAAACCACAAGGTGGGGGTGTAGATTATAATTTATCAGTCGTGTAGAAGACATGCCTCCACACCCTTCACTCTTCCAGTCCTGCCCTCCCACTACTTTTCTTTCTACTCTCAACAATCAGCAATATTATTAATCATCTTTGAGCTTTTAAATCCGAATTATTTATTCTGTTAGCGCCGTTAAACACGAAGATATTCTAGTTTTTCCTCTCCTCAAACAAACGCTAATACACGCCCATATTGTATATTGTTTGTGTGTGTGCAAGGCTACAATCTGTTTACCCGTGTTTGTATTAGCCTGCTGATTGTGTTATTAGACTGTTCAGTTTATGTGGTTAATCCTTAGATCATCCTTCATTCATCCACTCATCCTCTCATGCTCTGCCCATAATCCCCTCATCCCTCGCTCTCTGTGATGCCCAACAACCTCTGGCCGCTTATCTGCACTAGATCTGTCTTAAGCCTTCACATGTATGTTCTTATTTGCTTCAGTATGAGTTTTTTTTTATTGTACTGTTTAGGAAGCCTGGAAGCCAATTAGTTTTTATCTCACTGTAAGGTGATGAAGCTTTGAAACGTTTCCTCGCTAATTATAATGTTTGAAGAATAAACCTAAAAGCTGAAGTGTTACCTTGTGCGAGCAATCTCTTGCTGGGATGTAGTCAAAGGCTACTTGAGGGACTACTCAGAGGTGTAAACCGGCTTCTGACCAGGAAAAAAAAAAAGACAGAGAAGGAAGAAAAACAATGCCGGGGCAGCGGAGGCTCCCACAACACTGAGGTGCTAAACTGTCAACAGCAGTGTGAGAATGATGTGATCAAAGGCTCCTGAAAGGAAGAGCCTGGAGAGCAGCAGGAGCTGTTGTGTGAAGAGAGGGACGAGCCCTTGTCAGACATGCAATATCAAACTTTCCTGTCTTTTTCTCTGTTAAAGTAATGTTTCGGGGGCTTTTTTAGGTGATCGTTCAGTAATTGCTGTATTCAAATGTGACAGGACAAGAAAGGCTTGTGTGATATTTGTCACCTGGAGAGTGAGAGGTAGTGGTGGAATTGCATGAAAACAGCGATGAGTTGCAAGAATAAAAGGATCTTAAGGATGATGAGTGGGCTCTGCATCAGTGATAGACGTTTAAACCAGTGGGCAACTTCTGGGTCTGAAAAGTGAAGCCAATGCTGAAGTGCCTTAAACTTGTATTCTTTCTAATAGCCAGCAGGGGGCGACTCCTCTGGTTGCAAAATTAAGTCTGATTGTATAGAAGTCTATGAGAAAATGAGCCTACTTCTCACTTGATTTATTACCTCAGGAAACATTGTAAACATGAGTTTATGTTCTCAATCGCTAGTTTCAAGTCTTCTTCAATACAGCGTGATGTTCATTTAGTTAATTACGGTCCCATTTAGAGTCAAATAGTCCATAAAGCAGGATATGCTTTAGGGCGTAGCTACCTTGTGATTGACAGGTCGCTACCACGGCGTTGTCCGGTCTGGGAGTTGTCTTACATCTTTAACCCTTTCACAGTGTGTTTTCAGTTCATGAAAGTTAATTGTAACATTTTGGTTGCCAAGGAAATGTCTTTTTCAGCGTTTGGTTGTACTTAGCTCAACCCTCTCGTGTCAATTCTGGTTGCACAAAACCAAGATGGCGACGGCCAAAATGGCAAACTCAAGGCTTCAAAATGTCAGTCCACAAACCAATGGGTGACATCACATGACTACATCCACTTCTTGTGTACACGTTAACCATGGCTATACAGGTTATAGTCATGGTTAAAACTTGTGTCACCACTGAAGCCTAGTTAAAGACCATCACGAGCATGAAGGACATTGACATTTATTATCTATATTCTATAATTTGCTCTCTAGTAGTTATAGTAGCTGTCATTGTTACTGGTGGAGTCCGCCTTTCCCGTGCAAGATTTAAATTACCTACCCACGCACATGGGATTCACAGGAAACAATGCATGCATCTGATGGATGTCGTGCTGAAGACAAATACTGTATGTGTGTATGAGTTCAGTATTACCATGTTGGAGGACATCGTTGACTGTCTTTTTAAAAAAATAATATGACATGATGAATCCTCACACTCGTTCCATTCTGTTGCATTTCTGATCGAGTAGCTGCTCAAGGCGTGTTTTCCTGTCCCCAGTGGTCGATACACGTGTCATTAAATGTGTCTGAGAAAGATATCTGTCTCTTTAGCTGCTAAATGCTCCACCAGCTAGTCGCTAACTTTGTCTGTCTGCGGTTTGGTGCTGTTTTTCATTTAAAACAGCTGTCTTATTCTGCTGGAAATGAGGTTGATAGTAGGGCTGCACAATTAAATAAAATGTTATCGAAATCGCACTATGGCCTTTTGCAATTTTCAAATCGCAGGATGAGGAGGAAATCGCAATATTTGTTAAAGGGGAAATATGTGTTAAAATACCATTTTAAATTAAATATTGTCATGATGCAGAGATGTCCTGGCCTACACATCATATGCAGACTTAAGAAAACATCTTTGTTTGATACTGATCCCCGCAAAAATCACACCACAATCATTTAAAAACGTTTTTCAGTTAAAATGAGAATACTGAATTATATGCTCTATCATATCATATCGTAATTGCAATATCAGTCAAATTTTTTAATATTTTTTCAAAATCCTGCAGCCCTAGTTAAAAGGACTCGGAGCAGTGAGAGTGCACCAAAAGAGTAAAAATGCAGGCTGTAAAACCAAAACAATGAGCTGAAAGATGCTAAAATATGGCCAAAATATTGATATCATGATTATTTGTCATGATTATTCACTAATTTTAGCGACAACATATTTTTATTGCACTTTCACATTAAAATAAACAGAGCACTGCTTCCACTTCCATGCTGTGCTACATTCCTGCTAATGTACAAATTAGGGCTGCACGATGTTGGAAAAAACTGACATTGCAATATAATTTTTATGCTATAAGTATATATATTGCAATATGAAAAAAATACAGGAATATTCATGTTACCCCTTTGTTAGCTTCATTTTAAAGTTAAATGCTTCAATCTGATGCACTTCAAGAGCAAAATCAGCAACAATAAGATCTAGACAGTTTAATGCTCTTAATTTAATCATCAACACATTGGTTGTATCGATAATATCTATACCCAAAAGTGAAGCCAAAACATCAAGCTGTTAGTTTAGGAAGCCCTTGATTTGATATGCTGCAGCGTTTTCTATGAGCAGAACATGCATTTTAAACGTCAGTATCGCAGGCGATCATATTCATTTAATTGTGGGAAGCCAAAATTGTGATCGCGATTAAATATTCGATTAATTGTGCAGCCCTATGCAGACGTGACTTTTGCAGAAAAGACGTGAGACAAACATGTAAATTGCCAGCACATTTATGTAACAAGGTGCATCTCTGAAAGGGGCTAGAGAGAGAGAAAGAGGAGAGAGAGAGGGAGAGGAGAGTCTTTACTTCCTCTCCCAGTGGTGCCAGCAGCCCCAGTTAACTCACCTACATGGAGAAAGAGAACAGAAGAAGAGAGAGAGAGATAGAGAGAGAGGAGAGGGAGGGACTGCGACATGAGAGGGAAGCAGAGGGGAGGGGAAAGTTTGCAGGTGTGACAGAGGCAGAGAAGTAGGAGGGGGGAGGCGTCAAGCTATCTGGGTGAGAGAGGAGGACTGGAGACGAGGCAGAAGAGATGAGCCGGCAAGGGCACAGCAGCAAAACAGAAGGCTGGGGGTAGAGGGAAAGGAAGGAGCGAGTGGGAGAGAGGGAAAGAAAAGAGTGAGTGGGAGACAGAGACACAGAGACAGAGAGAGAGAGAGAGATAGAGAGAGAGGGGGAAGGAAAAGAAAGAAAGCAAGCGAGGGAGAGTGACAGGGACAGAGGCCAGCAGAGGAGGAGGAGGAGGAGGAGGGAGAGGAGGTGGGGAGGACGGAGGGGGGGATTGGCATGGCAGACAGAGCGAGCGGGGGCAGAGAGAGGGAGATTTTGAATCTGTGAGACAGACAAGAGAGACTGAGCTGGTGAAGTGACACAGGCTCGGAGAGGGAGAGGAAAGCGAGGCAGCGTGAGAAGAGGAACGGAGAGAGAGGAGAGAGGAGCGACGACAGTTTGAGTTGTTGCACAGAATACGATGATGGGACTGTACTATCCTTCCGTGTTGTCGGTGAGTGTTTATCTCCATCTTTCTCGCATCCTCTTGTGTACGCCGTACATCTCTTTTGGCTCCACTGTACATGCAACGGCATCGGAGCGGGCGGGCACTGTCATTGAGCATGAAATGTTAATTAACCACTAACAGATGAGGACTCTTCTTGACCCCCTTTTGCTGGAGTGGTCCAGTCAGGGCATTTCAGACTCTCGTTAGTTGCTATGAGGGATATAAACAGTGAAACCAGCGTAGTAGGCGTAGATGACAGCGAGAGATACAGGCTTGGAGATTGTATCGCTATACAATTATGATTCGCTATGGCGAAACGCACGAGCGGTGATGTATTATTGTACGCCGTTGTTGTGGCATCTGTTCTCATGCCCAGAGCTAGAAGCGCATGCAATCTGAACATCAAGAGCTGCCACTGCCAGAAAACCCGTGCTCTGCCATGTATTATGTATTGCTCAGAAGATACATACAGTACTGCACGCTAGTCTGTACAGCTGGATGTTACTGCAGTAAACTCTTTAGACATTTCTGAGTGGAAACAGCGAAGGGAGTAGGGGGAGGAGAGGTACGTAAAAAAGTCTTTCTTCTTTATTGCCTCTGCAGCTGTCTCTGTACATCGCTCAAGCCCTGTGAGCGAAAGGGACAGGTGTCCCCAGAACAGTTGTCTCTGTCTTCTTACTCTCTTTTCTTTCTCCTCCTCCTCCCTCCTCCCTTCTGCATCTCTTCTACTCAGCTAACAACACCTCCTCACTGTAATTTCTGTGTCACACATTTCACAAACGCACAGAAGCCGAAGCACACAGTGGGCTGCAAAGTTGGTGCGCGAAGTGTCTCGTTCATATCATTACATTTCATTCGGTGAGTCAGGCTCTCTGTGTCTGTGTGTGTGTGTTTGTGTGTGTGTGTGTGTGTGTGTGTGTGTGTGTGTGTGTGTTTCTCCCTGCCTTTGCTTTGCGTGTGTGTTTCTCTTTCAGCTGTACCTTGGATTCCTGCTCTCTTTACTGTTTGACCTCTTTTCTCCCTCCTCTATTGCTCTCCCTGGGGCCCTGGCAGCTGTTATCTCAATGTTTTCCTCTAAGAGCCCCTGGAAGAGGGGGATGGGGTTTGGGAAAAGAGTGAGAGAATGGGAGCGGGAGAATAGAAAATTGATTTTTAAGGTGATGGGACACCCTCGGGCAGTTGCCAGGGAAGCCCGTGGATGAGGAAACTGAAATTATGCAGAGACGGACAAATGAGAGGAGTTGAAAGAGATGGAGAGAGCAACGATATTAGGTCAACTGGAGAGAGCTGGTTCGCTCTGTGACGCAATTTCAGACTGTAGAGCTGACTTTGCAGTTACGTGTGTGTGTGTGTGTCTGAGTGTGTGTGTGTGTGTGTGCATGTGTTCAGAGATCTGATTTATTAGCTCTTTTATAGTGTTGCTGTATGCTAATATTTTTTGGCCCTTGCTGCAAGAGAGTTGTTCAAAAAGACTGAAATATTTTCAAGCCCCACCTAAGCGTGTGCCCTAAGGCAAGGGAGAGACTCCTACCTGCTGCAAAACTACACACACACCCACACACATACACACACCCACACACACACACACACACACACACACACACACACACACACACACATTGCCACGCTTTCACTGTAAACGGGTCATGAGGTTTCAACCCCCCCTCTTCACCCAGCCTCCTCCACCTCCCACCCTCCACAAATCTTGTTATTGATTCTTTGCAGGGTTAACAATGATGGTCGGTAAATGATCCCAATGAGCCGTGTTGCCGTGGCAACTTGCATGAGTCATTCATTTTGTGCGGATTGTTAAATGGTTCGAGGAGTGAGGAAAATGTCGACGGGAGAGCCATGTGAGGTAAACACCTTTTGCACTATGCTTCTAAATCAAAAAAAAACATAGAGAGATGGTTATGAAATTGCCCAAACCTGGAGTTGCTGTAGCGGTTATGCCTCTTTAGCAGCTATTTGCATCTCTAATGGCTCTAAAAGCGCTCGCTGGGAGGCGTCTCCGTTGAATTCAAAAGAAGCTGCTTTTGAAATGGATAGGGGTTACCCTCGCTGACTCTTTGGATGGTGCGGTTGACAGTGACAACACCGTTCTACGACTGGCTTGTGTACATTTTCAAACCACACTCGACAACTAGATGAGTGCTTTATTGTCACAGAGCCCTACTTGAGCCCTAAACAAGACTAACTCGTTTCATGGTCATACCTAATGTATTGAAAGAGAGCATGTCCATGTTGGGTAAATATGCGTCTGTGTGCGAGTTTGTGTGCTCACCTGCACACGTGTTTGTTTGGTATGGCGTGTGGCTTTTAATGAGGAATACATGTGGACAAATAATGTCATCATCTTTTTTGTTGTTGAGTGTTTACCTTTAATAAAACGCTGCAGTGGAGCCGAGCGGACCCGTTGACACAGCTTGTGGAGGGATGACAGGGACATTCGGTGATCATGCGTGCACATGTATGTTGAAGGGGGGTCCTCCCAGAAATGATGGAAGGGGGGGGTCGTACATGAAGCCCTACAAGGAGAAGGATGGGGGTTGTACTGGGAGGGGTTTGTTTGACAAGCAGACATGTTACCCTATAAGGAGATGGAGAAGAGTGTGGGAGGAGGAGCCCGGGCGTCGCTGATATCTTGTTGCTATGAAGCAAATGGGCTTGATTGACATGCGTGGGGGCGGGACGTATATGCAAGGGTCCCGTCTGGATTTTATGAAGCGTAAAGAAGCGAAGCGCACAGCAGAGAGAGTGGGAGGAAAGGGAGAACAGCAGCAAGAGGAGCGCAGAAGAAGAAGAGCAAGAGGGGGAGGAGGAGGGGTTGACGTGGGATGGAATAATTTAACAAGAGGGTGTCTCCTGGCTCATCGGTATGCCGCAGACACGCTGTAAACGTTTCTCCAGCTGTTTGCAGCTCGGGTAGCATCGGCGCGGAGTCAGGAGCCAAGATCTGAGCTGAACACAACTTCCCCCGTTTAATACGATTATTGAGCCAAAATGTGAGCTGCTGCTAACAGCATGAATCACATTTTCCAGCGTCAAGTTTGTTGAATTAGGCTATAGACTAATGGCTGGAGGCCCAAGGAAGTAAGATACTGAAATGTCATTATTCATGTGAAATGACCCAGTGTTGCCCTAGTTAGCTCTTAGCCATGTTCCTCTCCTCCTTCTCCTCCTTCTCCTCCTCCTCCTCCTCGTCTCCTCCTGTAGCGTAGTGAGACCGCTGCAGACGAGCACATTTTATAACATGTCTCCTCAGACACACTTGCTGCTGCTAACTGACCCGAAAGTAAGCCAGCTACAGCTACCGCTCTGAGTCACTGGCTTTGCCTGGCCAACGCATACACTTACACAACCCTTAATGCCTTAACGCCCCAACGCCAGGGGAGCGGAAGCACAAACGTGCACACGCACACGCTGATATGCACACGACATGTACACAAACAAAACGTACACAAACCTGAGTGCTGGCACAAATGCGTACAACAAGGTACAGTTTGTCTGTCTACAGGGCAGCACTTTTCTTCAATTTGACCAGGAATGCCCTCTCCCTCGTTGTCTTCCTCCACTTATCCTGCTATCTATGTGCATTTATTCAGCAGATGCTTTCATCCTGATGCCAAGCACAAAGGCCACTCGCAGTCAGCAAAAGGCCCATAACTTGACGTTTTGAGATAGCGGATAAAAACAAGCAGGCACACACTATTTTTGTAGATAGCGGGATGTTGACACAGTGTATCAGGTAGAGAGAGCGCTGCGGAGATGCGGCTAAAATGGATCTCCTCTGAAAAGGCCAATCGTCGAACACAAATACAAGGTTGTTTTTGGCTCGTATTCCCGCTTCTATTTTGGTCTGGCAGAAGGAACAGCAACAGCCGGGGTTGTCCATTCCCCTGCTAGGCTGTAGTCTGTTTCTGTGCATAAGCAACAACAATGAGGAGGCTGTTATGATTGATATGGATATAATCTGTTAGCGGTGGTATAGACTGTGGAAATATTATATAGTGTCGCAGCCAAGATATCAAAACCCTCATGTCCAAAGTGTGCAGTATTAAAAATTCAAGTCATTATCATTCTTTCTGAGTTCCATCACAACTTGTCAAGTCCGAGGCTGACTCATCAGTAGATGAGTGAGTTGTGTCATGAGTCATCAATGTTGGGACTCGAGTACGACAACACTGGAGCCATGATGGAACATTTTAATGCAGAGTAGGAGGGTAGTTTTCCCAACAAATTTGACAAAAGGTAGAATGTTTTTTGCTCTTTCTTTCTGTTTTGTAGTCGACTATTTTCTCAGCACCAACCATTATAGCCGAGGGATCCCTGAGTGAATTTTCCTCAAATGTTTTCCTTCCTCCATTTTTGCTCATTGTTCAACTTCCAGACGTATTGTTCTATGGAGGGCAACTCATTTTGCAGCAAGTAGCACACATAATACACACAATAGCTTCAGATTTTAAACGAGACTCAGCGTCTACAGTGGGGCTTCTCAATCCGGACCCAGCCCACACCTCGGGTTATGAATACGATACGTTATGAAGTGTAACATTTTCTATTTTGAAATACATTTTACAATACAAATTGTTAGTGATGTTGAATATGCAGTGTAGCTGGAGGTCATTCACAGCGATCTTGTCATCAGATGAATGGGGTTTTAACGTGGCTTATTTCCCTATTGTTGACATCATTGTCATGGCGACGTTAACTGCTGGAAAGTGTTGTTGTTGCTGCCGAGTTCACACATTAACGTTACATCGGAGAATTCGCGATCAGCTACTAAATCGCAGAAACTATACAGACTATATCTTGTTTTCTCTGGTACATGATATCTACAACTAGTGTCATATAACTGTCTGAGCCGTGTCTGCCTCGGTTTCATGCTGACCCAATCGCAAGTGATAGGACATTAATTAATTGCGACAACGAGTAGCCTAGCGGGTCTTAAAGGCACTGTATGTAAGTTTTTACACATATGTGCAAAGTGTTTTTTAATTGTTTGTTTTGTTGCCAGTGTGTGAACAGGTTGTAACCTTACCTAAAAAGTGAGACTTTCTGGGTTTCCTCTAACAGCCTGCTAGACTGCTTTTAATGTGAAGAATGCGGGCAGGTTTTTCTGGAAAAATCCAACGGATGTGACGTCATGCACGCCCGTGAGTGCCTTTACTTTCTTAAGCTCTGCTACAGGGCTAACAGTGTGCAACAATAGCTAACATTCAGTTAGAAATGGAGTCCACTAACGCCAACAAACGAGCACGATCAACAGGACGCTGACTGTCATTGACTTAACAGCCACTGGTGTCACTGTTAACAAGCCATTTCTTATTCTTACATAGAGCCCCTTTAAGTGAATTGTTTAAATGTTATTTTGTTATCGCCAATCGTTCTGGACCTCTGACCTTGAATAAAAATCATATGCTGACTTTTGAGTAATAAGTTTGAGAACCCCTGATCTACAGTAATGCTAGTGCTTGTGTGAGGCTGTCCTTACGCTGCAGGCTCACCAAAGATGCTACAATTCAACCTGAGGGGGGTATGAATGTGTGTACCAAATGTCATCAGAATTCATCTAATAGTTGTGAAGATATTTCAATCTGCAGTGGTGGACAGGCCAACAATGCCCCCCATAGAGCTGCTACTGTACCCAATGCCAAATTCACACCAGGCAGCGGTGAGGTGTAGCTCGCTGCAATAATTACGTTATTGCTGTTGCCGGGAGGCATATTCATGTGTTTCAGGCGGGAAGAAATTCTTTGTAACATAGGTCAACATGTTACAGGAGACACAGGATCTGCTGCGGGTACTCTCTGGCAACAATTCGCCGCTAAAAGTTAAACTCTTCCCAACTTTTGTTTGGTCGCACTGCAGAATCAAACGGCCGCAGCTCGCTGAGCTCAGGACATTGCAAGGCAGCCTGCCGTAGGCCGCACTTGGCCGCTGCTCTGGTGTGAATTCGGCATAAAAGGTTTTATTTTAAGTTGTTTGCTATCATTTTGCAGCACTGAGGTAAAACTTTCTGAACTATACATGTAGGCATAGTCTCAGTTATCGTCCCCTTTCACCACTTGACCCAACCTGGGTGATCAACTTTCCCTTTCTAGCACGACACAGGAGCGGGTCTAGTTTCCCTATTTCTGCTTGTCATCCAGGTTAGCTCTTACTTGGTGACCCAGAACGACTTGCTCCGCCCGCTATCATTTTTACCTCCGCGAAATGCAGTTCATCTAGGATGGGCTGATGCAAGGCGAAGCCAACCAGTGTATCATTTAGCACATAATGTATTTTGTCTCCTGCAGTTAAACTGACTAATGTTCCTCATCTCTGCCCTCCTTTTCTGTCTCTCTCAAATATAATGAATTCAGGATGTCTCATCAGAGGATTTCAGCTCATGTTCACATTATTACCATCAGTGATGTAACAGTGATACAGACAGAAAAATTCTCCACATATTAACACTTTTTGCGATCTATTTTTAAGCTTTTATTCATTAATCAGAGCACAGAATTATACAGAAAACACATTAGAAAGATGGATGGATGTATGGGAACGCCTTGAAATCAGTATCCTCCCAATACAGTGCTATTAAATGAAAGTTCTTTATGCAGAAAACTTAGGAAGAGACTGAGATTTTGTAGACCTAGATGTATATTTACTTACATATTGATATTATATAATCAAAACATCCACAGGGCATAATGACTGCAACAGTCTGTGCAAATAATGAGAAAACATTCTCTGAAAACCAAGGTAAGACCGTCGTGCTGCTTCATGAAACTGAGGCAGGACAGGAAGGCAAGGATGTGAAGGATGTTATCACTTATCAAAATCTTAATTTGGGTGCTTGTGGACAAGATTGG